>NC_000084.6:10855000-11189166 GCF_000001635.26 Mus musculus | reverse complement strand
GATCTTTCTGTGGTTTAGGTATCAGAGTAATAGTGGCTTCATAAAATGAGTTGGGTAGAATACCTTCTACTTCTATCTTGTGAAAAAGTTTGTGCAGAACTGGAGTTAGATCTTCTTTGAAGGTCTGATAGAACTCTGCACTAAACCCGTCTGGTCCTGGGCTTTTTTTGGCTGGGAGACTATTAATAACTGCTTCTATTTCTTTAGGGGATATGGGACTGTTTAGAAGGTCAACTTGATCCTGATTCAACTTTGGTACCTGGTATCTGTCCAGAAATTTGTCCATTTCGTCCAGGTTTTCCAGTTTTGTTGAGTATAGCCTTTTGTAGAAGGATCTGATGGTGTTTTGGATTTCTTCAGGATCTGTTGTTATGTCTCCCTTTTCATTTCTGATTTTGTTAATTAGGATTTTGTCCCTGTGCCCTTTAGTGAGTCTAGCTAAGGGTTTATCTATCTTGTTGATTTTCTCAAAGAACCAACTCCTCGTTTGGTTAATTCTTTGAATAGTTCTTCTTGTTTCCACTTGGTTGATTTCACCCCTGAGTTTGATTATTTCCTGCCGTCTACTCCTCTTGGGTGAATTTGCTTCCTTTTTTTCTAGAGCTTTTAGATGTGTTGTCAAGCTGCTAGTATGTGCTCTCTCCCGTTTTTTCTTGAAGGCACTCATAGCTATGAGTTTCCCTCTTAGAAATGCTTTCATTGTGTCCCAAAGGTTTGGGTACGTTGTGGCTTCATTTTCATTAAACTCTAAAAAGTCTTTAATTTCTTTCTTTATTCCTTCCTTGACCAAGGTATCATTGAGAAGAGTGTTGTTCAGTTTCCATGTGAATGTTGGCTTTCTGTTATTTATTTTGTTATTGAAGATCAGCCTTAGTGCATGGTGATCTGATAGGATACATGGGACAATTTCAATATTTTTGAATCTGTTGAGGCCTGATTTGTGACCTATTATGTGGTCAATTTTGGAGAAGGTACCATGAGGTGCTGAGAAGAAGGTATATCCTTTTGTTTTAGGGTAAAATGTTCTGTAGATATCTGTCAGATCCATTTGTTTCATCACTTCTGTTAGTTTCAGTGTGTCCCTGTTTAGTTTCTGTTTCCATGATCTGTCCATTGGTGAAAGTGGTGTGTTGAAGTCTCCCACTATTATTGTGTGAGGCGCAATGTGTGCTTTGAGCTTTACTAAAGTTTCTTTAGTGAATGTGGCTGCTCTTGTATTTGGAGCATAGATATTCAGAATTGAGAGTTCCTCTTGGAGGATTTTACCTTTGATGAGAATGAAGTGTCCCTCCTTGTCTTTTTTGATGACTTTGGGTTGGAAGTCAATCTTATCAGATATTAGGATGGCTACTCCTGCTTGTTTCTTCATACCATTTGCTTGGAAAATTGTTTTCCAGCCTTTCATTCTGAGGTAGTGTCTATCTTTTTCTCTGAGATGAGTTTCCTGTAAGCAGCAAAATGTTGGGTCTTGTTTGTGTAGCCAGTTTGTTAGTCTATGTCTTTTTATTGGCGAGTTGAGACCATTGATGTTAAGAGATATTAAGGAAAAGTAATTGTTGCTTCCTGTTATTTTAGTTGTTAAAGGTGGCATTCTGTTCTTGTGGCTGTCTTCTTTTAGGTTTGTTGAGGGATTACCTTCTTGTTTTTTCTAGGGCGTTGTTCCCGTTCTTGTATTGGTTTTTTTCTGTTATTATCCTTTGAAGGGCTGGATTCGTGGAGAGATAATGCGTGAATTTGGTTTTGTCGTGGAATACTTTGGTTTCTCCCTCTATGATAATTGAGAGTTTGGCTGGGTATAGTAGCCTGGGCTGCAGTTTGTGTTCTCTTAGTGTCTGTATAACATCTGTCCAGGCTCTTCTGGCTTTCATAGTCTCTGGTGAAAAATCTGGTGTAATTCTGATAGGCTTGCCTTTATATGTTACTTGACCTTTTTCCCTTACTGCTTTTAGTATTCTATCTTTATTTAGTGCATTTGATGTTCTGATTATTATGTGTCGGGAGGAATTTCTTTTCTGGTCCAGTCTATTTGGAGTTCTGTAGGCTTCTTGTATGTTCATATGCATCTCATTCTTTAGATTTGGGAAGTTTTCTTCAATAATTTTGTTGAAGATGTTTGCTGGACCTTTGAGTTGAAAATCTTCATTCTCATCCACTCCTATTATCCGTACGTTTGGTCTTCTTATTGTGTCCTGGATTTCCTGGATATTTTGAGTTAGGATCTTTTTGCATTTTCCATTTTCTTTGATTGTTGTGCCGATGTTCTCTATGGAATCTTCTGCACCTGAGATTCTCTCTTCCATCTCTTGTATTCTGTTGCTGATGCTCAAATCTATGGTTCCAGATTTCTTTCCTAGGGTTTCTATCTCTAGTGTTGCCTCGCTTTGAGTTTTCTTTATTGTGTCTACTTCCCTTTTTAGGTCTAGTATGGTTTTGTTCATTTCCATCACCTGTTTGTATGTTTTTTCCTCTTTTTCTGTAAGGACTTCTACCTGTTTGATTGTGTTTTCCTGTTTTTCTTTAAGGACTTGTAACTCTTTAGCAGTGTTCTCCTGTATTTCTTTAAGTGATTTATTAAAGTCCTTCTTGATGTCCTCTACCATCATCATGAGATATGCTTTTAAATCTAGGTCTAGGTTCTCAGGTGTGTTGGGGTTCCCTGGACTGGGCGAAGTGGGTGTGCTGGGTTCTGGTGATGGTGAGTGGTCTTGGTTCCTGTTAGTAAGATTCCTCCGTTTACCTTTCGCCATCTGGTAATCTCTGGAGTTAGTAGTTATAGTTGACTCTGTTTAGAGATTGTTCTTCTGGTGATTCTGTTACCGTCTATCAGCAGACCTGGGAGACAGATTCTCTCCTCTGAGTTTCAGTGCTCAGAGCACTCTCTGCTGGCAGGCTCTCTTACAGGGAAGGTGCGCAGATATCTTGTATTTGGACCTCCTCCTGGCCGAAGAAGAAGGCCCAAAACAGGACCTTTCTCAGACACTGTGTTGCTTTGGCAGTTCCCAGGTGGTACAGACTCTCACCTAAGCAGACTAAATTCCTAAGTTCCTTGGAGTCCCGGGACCAAGATGGCGACCGCTGCTGCTGTGGCTTAGGCCGCCTCCCCAGCCGGACGGGCACCTGCCCTCCGGTCCGGACGGTGGCTGGCTGTCCCCGGCCCACAAAGGGTGCTGCCTCAGCGCCTCTGTGCTTCCGCCTGTTCCAGAAGCTGTCAGGTTCTCTGGCACACCCTCTCACCTGTTCAGACTAATTTCCTAAGTTCGGCGGGTCCCGGACCAAGATGGCGACCGCTGCTCGATCAGTTACCTCTTGATGGTTTCTAGAGTCAATACTGTTTGACTCTATTCCGCCATGATACAATTTGTCATTAAAGGGCACATTAATCTCTCTCTTTCTCCCTCTCCCTCTCCCTCTCCCTCTCCCTCTCCCTCTCACACACACACACACAAACACATGTGCAATGTTTGTTTATTTTATACTGAGACCTCACACATGGACTTTATTGCAGAACTATAGCCCTGACATGTATTTTACTTTTTATTTTAAGACAGGTCTTACCTAGGCTAGCCTTGAACTTGAGATCCTACTTCAACATTCCAAGTAGCTGTGTTGTGGCCTGGCTTCCAAAGGTATCTATTCTTCTGACAGATATTTACTTTCCAATCTATGCCTGAACATTGCAAAGCTACTAATGCATTTCATCATTTTAATATGTGTTATTCAATAGTTGGTAAATTAATTCACAGTGATTAAACCCACAAAAGGTTGATGCATTACCTGGGAGAACAATGTGCTGAATTACAGAGAAAAATGAAACAGCCTGGGGAAGTAAGAGTTCTGATCTGAACAGGATGAGGAAGTAAGGGCTCAGGTCTGAACGGGGTGGGGAAGTCAGGGGACAGGTCTGAACAGGACACCATGTTTAGGGTCAGTCCACCCTAAAGCACAACTACAAAACACAGCATGGTCTGCTCAACTGTCAGTGCAAAATCTGTGTGCAACCTCCTGATGCTCCTAGAGATCTCCCATGAATGGGGAATTTGCCTCCAAGGCCTGTATTTAGAATGGAGCAATCCTCTGCCTTAGGGGCCAGAGCCATCCGTGAGCACCAAGCTGAGTGGTTTCTAACCAGAATCCTTCAGAGTTCACGGCAGTGGGATTACAGGGGTAATGGTGAGCAGAGTCCAGGGCAGAGGGATTACAGAGGTAATGGTGAGAAGGAAGCAGAGAAGATAGGCCTTACCTGGTCACCCTCTTGGAAGAAGATTTGAGTTTTATTTTTATGATTTTGGGGTCATTTGTTTAGGGACATTTCATCCTCCTTTATCATTTTTATTTTTTCCTTTTTTACTATAATTCCTAATTTATTCCTTGAGAATTTCATACACACACCAATGTTTGTATGAATCATGTTCACACTGCTCTCCCCCTTCTACACACACCCAACATCATGGTCTCCCTTTCTTTCTGTAATGTATAATTATTTTTAATCAATGTTACCCATTTTACATGAGGTTGGAGCCATTCACCAGGGTATGGTCAACCTAACAATGACCAAAGCGATGAAAACAAACAACAAACAAAACACAACAATAAAAATTCCCAGCTGTCTCCCCCTCCCCAGCAGTCAGCTACTGTCCACTGCTCTTCTCCACTAAGAATGGGGGCCCACAAGCCGGGCATGTGGCATACGCCTTTAATCCCAGCACTCGGGAGGCAGAGGCAGGCAAATTTCTGAGTTCGAGGCCAACCTAGTCTACAGAGTGAGTTCCAGGACAACCAGGGCTACACAGAAACCCTGTCTCGAAAAACCAAAAAACTAAACCAAACCAAACCAAACAAAACAAAGAATGGGGGCCCACCTGTGCTGGAATGGTGACTGCCTAGACCTTGTGCACGTCATGGGTGCTGTAGGGTCATAGTTGCAAAAGTGCCTTGTAAGAATTTTGGCTAACTGAACCTGCAAAATCAGTGACTCTTTCTAATATAGAAAAAAGAAGAGGAAGTTGATAGTTAGCCAATTCAGAGTATGTGCTTTTTTGTTTTAAAATTTTCTCTTATTTAAAATTTTCTGATATAATATAGTTTTATCAAAAAGAAATACAAATACTGGGCTAATTGAGCTAGTTAATTCATATATGGACTCACAGTTATTATTCTGTGGCAAGAACAGTTGTAAAAATCTCTTGATACCTTCTGATAATATATGCTATTAAATATAGCTAGCATATTTTATAATAAACTAAATGAAGTTTTAAAAAAAGAAACCAGACAAGCCCCTTGCGGTCCACACCAGCACCAGGGTACCTTGGGCACGAAGTCTACGGACACCCGCAAGGTCCGCACAGGACCCTCTACGGGATCTTAAGACCGCTGGAGAGTGGAACACAGCGTCTGCTCCAATCCAGTCACGCAGGACCTGAGACTGCATTAATTAGGGAAGCAGAAAACCCGGCCTGATCAGGGTCACAACTGGAACACAACTTCTGTCAGGAGGCAGGTTCAAACACCAGATATCTGGGCACCTTTCCTGCAAGAGGAGAGCTTGCCTGCAGAGAGTACTCTGACCAATGAAAATAAGGAGAGATCTAGTATCCCAGGTCTGCAGATAGAGGCTAACATAATCACCTGAGGAACAAGCTCTAACCAGAGACAACTATAACAACTAACTCCAGAGATTACCAGATGGCAAAAGCAAATGTAAGAATCTTACTAACAGAAACCAAGACCACTCACCATCATCAGATAGCAGCACTCCCACCTCACCCAGTCCTGGGCACCACAACACACCGGAAAAGCTAAACCCGGATTTAAAAGCATATCTCATGATGATGGTAGAGGACACCAAGAAGGACTTGAATAACTCACTTAAAGAAATACAGGAGACATAGGGAAGCAGGCTACCCGGGCCTGATCTGGGGCACAAGTCCCTTCCGCTCGACTCGAGCCCCGGGCTACCTTGCCAGCAGAGTCTTGCCCAACACCCGCAAGGGCCCACACAGGATTCCACACGAGATCCTAAGACCTCTAGTGAGTGGAACACAACTTCTGCCAGGAGTCTGGTTCGAACACCAGATATCTGGGTACCTGCCCTGCAAGAAGAGAGCTTGCCTGCAGAGAATACTCTGCCCACTGAAACTAAGGAGAGTGCTACCCTCCAGGTCTGCTTATAGAGGCTAACAGAGTCACCTGAAGAACAAGCTCTTAACAGTGACAACTAAAACAGCTAGCTTCAGAGATTACCAGATGGCGAAAGGCAAACGTAAGAATCCTACTAACAGAAATCAAGACCACTCACCATCATCAGAACGCAGCACTCCCACCCCACCTAGTCCTGGGCACCCCAACACAACCGAAAATCTAGACCCAGATTTAAAAACATTTCTCATGATGATGATAGAGGACATCAAGAAGGACTTTCATAAGTCACTTAAAGAATTACAGGAGAGCACTGCTAAAGAGTTACAGGCCCTTAAAGAAGAGCAGGAAAACACAGCCAAACAGGTAGAAATCATTAAAGAAAAACAGGAAAACACATCCAAACAGGTGATGGAAATGAACAAAACCATACTAGAACTAAAAGGGGAAGTAGACACAATAAAGAAAACCCAAAGCGAGGCAACGCTGGAGATAGAAACCCTAGGAAAGAGATCTGGAACCATAGATGCGAGCATCAGCAACAGAATACAAGAAATGGAAGAGAGAATCTCAGGTGCAGAATATTCCATAGAGAACATCGACACAACAGTCAAAGAAAATACAAAATGCAAAAGGATCCTAACTCAAAACATCCAGGTAATCCAGGACACAATGAGAAGACCAAACCTACGGATAATAGGAATTGATGAGAATGAAGATTTTCAACTTAAAGGGCCAGCTAATATCTTCAACAAAATAATAGAAGAAAACTTCCCAAACATAAAAAAAGAGATGCCCATGATCATACAAGAAGCCTACAAAACTCCAAATAGACTGGATCAGAAAAGAAATTCCTCCCGACACATAATAATCAGAACAACAAATGCACTAAATAAAGATAGAATATTAAAAGCAGTAAGGGAGAAAGGTCAAGTAACATATAAAGGAAGGCCTATCAGAATTACACCAGACTTTTCACCAGAGACTATGAAAGCCAGAAGAGCCTGGACAGATGTTATACAGACACTAAGAGAACACAAATGCCAGCCCAGGCTACTATACCCGGCCAAACTCTCAATTACCATAGATGGAGAAACCAAAGTATTCCACGACAAAAACAAATTCACACAATATCTTTCCACGAATCCAGCCCTTCAAAGGATAATAACAGAAAAGAAGCAATACAAGGACGGAAATCACGCCCTAGAACAACCAAGAAAGTAATCGTTCAACAAACCAAAAAGATGACAGCCACAAGAACAGAATGCCAACTCTAATAACAAAAATAAAAGGAAGCAACAATTACTTTTCCTTAATATCTCTTAATATCAATGGACTCAATTCCCCAATAAAAAGACATAGACTAACAGACTGGCTACACAAACAGGACCCAACATTCTGCTGCTTACAGGAAACCCATCTCAGGGAAAAAGACAGACACTACCTCAGAGTGAAAGGCTGGAAAACAATTTTCCAAGCAAATGGACTGAAGAAACAGGCTGGAGTAGCCATTTTAATATCGGATAAAATCGACTTCCAACCCAAAGTTATCAAAAAAGACAAGGAGGGACACTTCATACTCATCAAAGGTAAAATCCTCCAAGAGGAACTCTCAATTCTGAATATCTACGCACCAAATGCAAGGGCAGCCACATTCATTAGAGACACTTCAGTAAAGCTCAAGGCATACATTGCACCTCACGCAATAATAGTGGGAAACTTCAACACACCACTTTCTTCAAAGGACAGATCTTGGAAACAGAAACTAAACAGGGACACAGTGAAACTAACAGAAGTTATGAAACAAATGGACCTGACAGATATCTACAGAACATTTTATCCTAAAACAAAAGGATATACCTTCTTCTCAGCACCTCACGGGACCTTCTCCAAAATTGACCATATAATTGGTCACAAAACAGGCCTCAATAGATACAAAAATATTGAAATTGTCCCATGTATCCTATCAGACCACCATGGCCTAAGACTGATCTTCAATAACAACATAAATAATGGAAAGCCAACATTCACGTGGAAACTGAATAACACTCTTCTCAATGATACCTTGGTCAAGGAAGGAATAAAGAAAGAAATTAAAGACTTTTTAGAGTTTAATGAAAATGAAGCCACAACGTACCCAAACCTATGGGACACAATGAAAGCATTTCTAAGAGGGAAACTCATAGCTCTGAGTGCCTCCAAGAAGAAACGGGAGACAGCACATACTAGCAGCTTGACAACACATCTAAAAGCCCTAGAAAAAAAGGAAGCAAATTCACCCAAGAGGAGTAGACGGCAGGAAATAATCAAACTCAGGGGTGAAATTAACCAAGTGGAAACAAGAAGAACTATTCAAAGAATTAACCAAACGAGGAGTTGGTTCTTTGAGAAAATCAACAAGATAGATAAACCCTTAGCTAGACTCACTAGAGGGCACAGGGACAAAATCCTAATTAACAAAATCAGAAATGAAAAGGGAGACATAACAACAGATTCTGAAGAAATCCAAAACACCATCAGATCCTTCTACAAAAGGCTATACTCAACAAAACTGGAAAACCTGGACGAAATGGACAAATTTCTGGACAGATACCAGGTACCAAAGTTGAATCAGGATCAAGTTGACCATCTAAACAGTCCCATATCCCCTAAAGAAATAGAAGCAGTTATTAATAGTCTCCCAACCAAAAAAAGCTCAGGACCAGATGAGTTTAGTGCACAGTTCTATCAGACCTTCAAAGAAGGTCTAATTCCAGTTCTGCAAAAACTATTTCATAAAATAGAAGTAGAAGGTACTCTACCCAACTCATTTTATGAAGCCACTATTACTCTGATACCTAAACCACAGAAAGACCCAAAAAAGATAGAGAACTTCAGACCAATTTCTCTTATGAATATCGATGCAAAAATCCTCAATAAAATTCTCGATAACCGAATCCAAGAACACATTAAAGCAATCATCCATCCTGACCAAGTAGGTTTTATTCCAGGGATGCAGGGATGGTTTAATATACGAAAATCCATCAATGTAATCCATTATATAAACAAACTCAAAGACAAAAACCACATGATCATCTCGTTAGATGCAGAAAAAGCATTTGACAAGATCCAACACCCATTCATGATAAAAGTGTTGGAAAGATCAGGAATTCAAGGCCCATACCTAAACATGATAAAAGCAATCTACAGCAAACCAGTAGCCAACATCAAAGTAAATGGAGAGAAGCTGGAAGCAATCCCACTAAAATCAGGGACTAGACAAGGCTGCCCACTTTCTCCCTACCTTTTCAACATAGTACTTGAAGTATTAGCCAGAGCAATTCGACAACAAAAGGAGATCAAGGGGATACAAATTGGAAAAGAGGAAGTCAAAATATCACTTTTTGCAGATGATATAATAGTATATATAAGTGACCCTAAAAATTCTACCAGAGAACTCCTAAACCTGATAAACAGCTTCGGTGAAGTAGCTGGATATAAAATAAACTCAAACAAGTCAATGGCCTTTCTCTATACAAAGAATAAACAGGCTGAGAAAGAAATTAGGGAAACAACACCCTTCTCAATAGCCACAAATAATATAAAATATCTTGGCGTGACTCTAACTAAGGAAGTGAAAGATCTGTATGATAAAAACTTCAAATCTCTGAAGAAAGAAATTAAGGAAGATCTCAGAAGATGGAAAGATCTCCCATGCTCATGGATTGGCAGGATCAACATTGTAAAAATGGCTATCTTGCCAAAAGCAATCTACAGATTCAATGCAATCCCCATCAAAATTCCAACTCAATTCTTCAACGAATTGGAAGGAGCAATTTGCAAATTTGTCTGGAATAACAAAAAACCTAGGATAGCAAAAAGTCTTCTCAAGGATAAAAGAACTTCTGGCGGAATCACCATGCCAGACCTAAAGCTTTACTACAGAGCAATTGTGATAAAAACTGCATGGTACTGGTATAGAGACAGACAAGTAGACCAATGGAATAGAATTGAAGACCCAGAAATGAACCCACACACCTATGGTCACTTGATCTTCGACAAGGGAGCTAAAACCATCCAGTGGAAGAAAGGCAGCATTTTCAACAATTGGTGCTGGCACAACTGGTTGTTATCGTGTAGAAGAATGCGAATCGATCCATACTTATCTCCTTGTACTAAGGTCAAATCTAAGTGGATCAAGGAACTTCACATAAAACCAGAGACACTGAAACTTATAGAGGAGAAAGTGGGGAAAAGCCTTGAAGATATGGGCACAGGGGAAAAATTCCTGAACAGAACAGCAATGGCTTGTGCTGTAAGATCGAGAATTGACAAATGGGACCTCATGAAACTGCAAAGTTTCTGCAAGGCAAAAGACACCGTCAATAAGACAAAAAGACCACCAACAGATTGGGAAAGGATCTTTACCTATCCTAAATCAGATAGGGGACTAATATCCAACATATATAAAGAACTCAAGAAGGTGGACTTCAGAAAATCAAATAACCCCATTAAAAAATGGGGCTCAGAACTGAACAAAGAATTCTCACCTGAGGAATACCGAATGGCAGAGAAACACCTGAACAAATGTTCAACATCCTTAATCATCAGGGAAATGCAAATCAAAACAACCCTGAGATTCCACCTCACACCAGTCAGAATGGCTAAGATCAAAAATTCAGGTGACAGCAGATGCTGGCGTGGATGTGGAGAAAGAGGAACACCCCTCCATTGTTGGTGGGAGTGCAGGCTTGTACAACCACTCTGGAAATCAGTCTGGCAGTTCCTCAGAAAATTGGACATAGTACTACCGGAGGATCCAGCAATACCTCTCCTGGGCATATATCCAGAAGATGCCCCAACTGGTAAGAAGGACACATGCTCCACTATGTTCATAGCAGCCTTATTTATAATAGCCAGAAGCTGGAAAGAACCCAGATGCCCCTCAACAGACGAATGGATACAGAAAATGTGGTACATCTACACAATGGAGTACTACTCAGCCATTAAAAAGAATGAATTTATGAAATTCCTAGCCAAATGGATGGACCTGGAGGGCATCATCCTGAGTGAGGTAACACATTCACAAAGAAACTCACACAATATGTACTCACCGATAAGTGGATATTAGCCTCAAACCTAGGATACCCAAGATATAAGATATAATTTGCTAAACACATGAAACTCAAGAAGAATGAAGACTGAAGTGTGGACACTATGCCCCTCCTTAGAATTGGGAACAAAACACCCATGGAAGGAGTTACAGAGACAAAGTTTGGAGCTGAGATGAAAGGATGGACCATGTAGAGACTGCCATATCCAGGGATCCACCCCATAATCAACATCCAAACGCTGACACCATTGCATACACTAGCAAGATTTTATTGAAAGGACCCAGATGTAGCTGTCTCTTGTGAGACTCTGCCGGGGCCTAACAAACACAGAAGTGGATGCTCACTGTCAGCTAATGGATGGATCACAGGGCTCCCAATGGAGGAGCTAGAGAAAGTAGCCAAGGAGCTAAAGGGATCTGCAACCCTATAGGTGGAACAACATTATGAACTAACCAGTACCCCGGAGCTCTTGACTCTAGCTGCATATATATCAAAAGATGGCCTAGTCGGCCATCACTGGAAAGAGAGGCCCATTGGACTTGCAAACTTTATATGCCCCAGTACAGGGGAACACCAGGGCCAAAAAGAAGGAGTGGGTGGGCAGGGGAGTGGGGGTGGGTGGATATGGGGGACTTTTGGTATAGCATTGGAAATGTAAATGAGCTAAATACCTAATAAAAAATGAAAAAAAAAAGAATAGTATGAAGATTGGAGAAAATACTACCTATAAAATTTATGTCAAGGAAATTAGTAATTGATTTTCCCAATGATAGCAACTAATAAAGTACAGTGTTGATGTTAAAAAAAAAAAGAAATACATGAGAACACTGCTAAACAGGTAGAAGACCTTAAAGAGGAAACATAAAAATCCCTTAAAGAATTGCAGGAAAACACGACCAAACAGGTGATGGAATTGAATAAAACCATCCAAGACCTAAAAAGGGAAGTAGACACAAAGTGAGGCAATGCTGGAGATATAAACCCTAAGAAAGAAACCTGGAACCATTGATGTGAGCATCAGCAACAGAATACAAGAGATGGAAGAGAGAATCTCAGATGCAGAAGATTCCATAGAGAACATCAGCACAACAATCAAAGAAAATAAAAAACGCAAAAAGATCCTAACTCAAAACATCCAGGAAATCCAGGACACAATGAGAAGACCAAACCTATGGAAAATAGGAGTAGATGAGAATGAAGATTTTCAACTTAAAGGGCCAGCTAATATCTTCAACAAAATTATAGAAGAAAACTTCCCAAACCTAAAGAAAGACATGCCCATGAACATACAAGAAGCCTACAGAACTCCAAATAGACTGGACCAGAAAAGAAATTCCTCCCGACACACAATAATCAGAACAACAAATGCACTAAATAAAGATAGAATATTAAAAGCAGTAAGGGGAAAAGGTCAAGTAACATATAAAGGCAGGCCTATCAGAATTACACCAGACTTTTCACCAGAGACTATGAAAGCCAGAAGATCCTGGACAGATGTTATTCAGACACTAAGAAAACACAAATGTGAGCATAGGCTACTATACTCAGCCAAACTCTCAATTACCATAGATGGAGAAACCAAAATACTCCACGACAAAACCAAATTCACACATTATCTATCCACGAATCCAGCTCTTCAAAGGATAATAACAGAAAAAAAAAAAAAAAAAAAAAAAACAATACAAGGACGGAAACCAAGCCCTAGAAAAAGCAAGAAAGTAATCCCTCAACAAACCAAAAAGAAGACAGCCACAAGAACAGAATGCCAACTCTAACAACAAAATAATAGGAAGCAACAATTACTTTTCCTTAATATCTTTTAATATCAATGGACTCAATTCCCCAATAAAAAGACATAGACTATCAGACTGGCTACAAAAACAGGACCCAACATTCTGCTGCTTACAGGAAACCCATCTCAGAGAAAAAGACAGACACTACCTCAGAGTGAAAGGCTGGAAAACAATTTTCCAAGCAAATGGTCTGAAGAAACAAGCTGGAGTAGCAATTCTAATACTGAATAAAATCAACTACCAACCCAAAGTTATCAAAAAAGACAAGGAGGGACACTTCATACTCATCAAAGGTAAAATCCTCCAAGAGGAACTCTCAATTCTGAATATCTATGCTCCAAATGCAAGGGCAGTCACATTCCTTAAAGAAACTTTAGTAAAGCTCAAAGCACACATTGCACCTCACACAATAATAGTGGGAGACTTCAACACACCACTTTCATCAATGGACAGATCCTAGAAACAGAAACTAAACAGGGACACAGTGAAACTAACAGAAGTTATGAAACAAATGGACTTGACAGATATCTACAGAATATTTTATCCTAAAACAAAAGGATATACCTTCTTCTCCGCACCTCATGGGACCTTCTCCAAAACTGACCATATAATTGGTCATAAAACAGGCCTCAACAGATACAAAAATATTGAAATTGTCCCATGCATTCCATCATACCACCATGGACTAAGGCTGATTGTCAATAAACACATAAATAATGGAAAGCCAACATTCATGTGGAAAATGAACAACACTCTTCTCAATGATACCTGGGTCAAGGAACGAATAAAGAAAGAAATTAAAGACTTTTTAGAGTTTAATGAAAATGAAGCCACAACATACCCAAACTTATGGGACATAATAAAAACATTTCTAAGAGGGAAACTCATAGCTCTGAGTGCCTCCAAAAAGAATCTAGAGAGAGCACACACTAGCAGCTTGACAACACACCTAAAAGCTCTAGAAAAAAAGGAAGCAAATTCACCCAAGAGGAGTAGAAGGCAGGAAATAATCAAACTCAGGGGTGAAATCAACCAAGTGGAAACAAGAAGAACTATTCAAAGAATCAACCAAACGAGGAGCTGGTTCTTTGAGAAAATCAACAAGATAGATAAACCCTTAGCTAGACTCACTAGAGGGCACAGGGACAAAATCCTAATTAACAAAATCAGAAATGAAAAGGGAGACATAACAACAGATCCTGAATAAATCCAAAACACCATCAGATCCTTCTAAAAAATACTATACTCAACAAAATTGGAAAACCTGGACGAAATGGACAAATTTCTAGACAGATACCAGGTACCAAAGTTAAATCAGGATCAAGTTAATGATCTAAACAGTCCCATATCCCCTAAAGAAATAGAAGCAGTTATTAATAGTCTCCCAACCAAAAAAAGCCCAGGACCAGATGAGTTTAGTGCACAGTTCTATCAGACCTTCAAAGAAGATCTAATTCCAGTTCTGCACAAACTATTCCACAAAATAGAAGTAGAAGGTACTCTACCCAACTCATTCTATGAAGCCACAATTACTATGACAACTAAACCACAGAAAGATCCAACAAAGATAGAGAACTTCAGACCAATTTCCCTTATGAATATCGATGCAAAAATACTTAAAAAAAATTCTCGCTAACCGAATCAAAGAACACATTAAAACAATCATCCATCCTGACCAAGTAGGTTTTATTACAGGGATGCAGGGATGGTTTAATATATGGAAATCCATCAATGTAATCCATTATATAAACAAACTCAAAGACAAAAACCACATGATCATCTCCTTAGACGCAGAGAAAGCATTTGACAAGATCCAACACCCATTCATGATAAAAGTGTTGGAAAGATCAGGAATTCAAGGCCCATACCTAAACATGATAAAAGCAATCTACAGCAAACCAGTAGCCAACATCAAAGTAAATGGTGAGAAGCTGGAAGCAATTCCACTAAAATCAGGGACTAGACAATGCTGCCCATTTTCTCCCTACCTATTCAACATTGTACTTGAAGTCCTAGCCAGAGCAATTAGACAACAAAAGGAGATAAAGGGGATACAATTTGGAAAAGAAGAAGTCAAAATATCACTTTTGGCAGATGATATGATAGTATATGTATGTGACCCTAAAAATTTCACCAGAGAACTCCTAAACCTGATAAACAGCTTCGGTGAAGTAGCTGGATATAAAATTAACCCAAAAAAGTCAATGGCCTTTCTCTACACAAAGGATAAACAGGCTGAGAAAGAAATTAGGGAAACAGCACCCTTCAAAATAATCACAAATAATATAAAATACCTTGGTGTGACTGGAACTAAGGAAGTGAGAGATCTGTATGATAAGAACTGCAAGTCTCTGAAGAAAGAAATTAAAGATGATCTCAGAAGATGGAAAGATCTCCCATGCTCATGGATTGGCAGGATCAACATTGTAAAACTGGCTACATTGCCAAAAGCAATCTACAGACTCAATCCAATACCCATCAAAATTCCAACTCAATTCTTCAATAAATTAGAAAGAGCAATCCGCAAATTCATCTGGAATAACAAAAACCTAGGATAGCAAAAACTCTTCTCAAGGATAAAAGAACCTCTGGTGGAATCCCATGCCTGACCTAAAGCTTTACTACAGAGCAATTGTGATAAAAAAAAACTGCATGGTACTGGTATAGTGAGAGACAAGTAGACCAATGGAATAGAATTGAAGACCCAGAAATGAACCCACACACCTATGATCACTTGATCTTTGACAAGGGAGCTAAAACCATCCAGTGGAAAAAAGACAGCATTTTCAACAAATGGTGCTGGCACAACTGGTGGTTTTCATGTAGAAGAATGCAAATTGATTCATTCCTATCTCCTTGTACTAAGGTCAAATCTAAGTGGATCAAGGAACTCCACATAAAACCAGAGACACTGAAACTTATAGAGGAGAAAGTGGGGGAAAGCCTCAAAGATATGGGCACAGGCGAATAATTCCTGAATAGAACAGCAATGGCTTGTGCTGTAAGATCGAGAATTGACAAATGGGACCTCATGAAACTGCAAAGCTTCTGCAAGGCAAAAGACACAGCCAATAAGACAAAAAGGCCACCAACAGATTGGGAAAGAATATTTACCTATCCTAAATCAGTTAGGGGACTAATATCCAATATATATAAAGAACTCAAGAAGGTGGACTTCAGAAAATCAAATAACCCCATTAAAAAATGGGGCTCAGAGATAAACAAAGAATTCTCACCTGAGGAATACCAAATGGCTGAGAAGCACCTGAACAAATGTTCAGCATCCTTAATCATCAGAGAAATGCAAATCAAAACAACCCTGAGATTCCACCTCACACCAGTCAGAATGGCTAAGATCAAAATTTACGTGACAGCAAATGCTGGTGAGGATGTGGAGAAAGAGGAACACTCCTCCATTGTTGGTGGGATTGCAAGCTTGTACAACCACTCTGGAAATCAGTCTGGCGGTTCCTCAGAAAATTGGACATAGTACTACCGGAGGATCCCGCAATACCTCTCCTGGGCATATATCCAGAAGATGTTCCAACTGGTAAGAAGGACACATGCTCCACTATGTTCATAGCAGCCTTATTTATAATAGCCAGAAGCTGGAAAGAACCCAGATGCCCCTCAACAGAGGAATGGATACAAAAAATGTGGTACATTTACACAATGGAGTACTACTCAGCTATTAAAAAGAATGAATTTATGAAATTCCTAGGCAAATGGTTGAACCTGGAGGGTATCATTCTGAGTGAGGTAACACAATTACAAAAGAACTCAAATGATATGTACTCACTGATAAGTGGATATTAGCCCAGAAACTTAGTATACCTGAGATATAAGACACAATTTGCAATACACATGAAACTGAAGAAGAACAAAGACCAAAGTGTGGACACTTTGCCCCTTCTTAGAATTAGGAACAAAACACCCATCGAAGGAGTTACAGAGACAAAGTTTGGAGCTGGGACAAAAGGATGGACCATCTAGAGACTGCCATATCCAGGGATCCATCCCATAATCAGCCTCCAAACGATGACACCATTGCATACACTAGCAAGATTTTGCTGAAAGGACCCAGATATAGCTGTCTCTTGTGAGACTATGCCGGGGCCTAGCAAACACAGAAGTGGATGCTCACAGTCAGCTATTGGATGGATCACAGGGCCCCCAATGGAGGAGCTAGAGGACGTATCCAAGGAGCTAAAGGGTTCTGCAACCCTATAGGTGCAACAACATTATGAACTAACCAGTAACCCGGAGCTCTTGTCTCTAGCTGCATATGTATCAAAAGATGGCCTAATCGGCCATCACTAGAAAGAGAGGCCCATTGGACATGCAAACTTTATATGCCCCAGTACAGGAGAACGCCAGGGCCAAAAAATGGGAGTGGGTGGGTAGGGGAGTGTGGGGGAGGGTATGGGGGACTTTTGGGATAGCATTGGAAATGTAATTGAGGAAAATACCTAATTAAAAAAAGAAGAAGAAAGAAACCAGTTCAAGCAAAGTAATTTGAAAAAAACAAGAATAAAAGCAGTAAGCTCATCTAGGAAGTTAGAGCATTTTCCCAGGGCCTGTGTGTGTGTGTGTGTGTGTGTGTGTGTGTGTGTGTGTGCGTGTGTGTGTGTGTTTGTGTGTACAGGGAGGGGGTAAAGAGCAATACATGTAGAGAGAAGTTGGTAACCTTGACATAGCATACAGGGAAAGTATACAGGGCATGGCCAGTGGAGGGGTCAGAAGGCATCCAAGGCCCACTCATATATTCACCCCATCAGAAAATGCACTGGATGCTAAGGGTTTTTTCTCAGACAGCCAAGTCCCTGACCATCCTGGACTCACACAGGGGTGGAGGGGACACCAGTGGTTGAAATACTCACATACTCTGGGTGTGTATGCCTGGGAATAGTCTCTAGGATTCTTCTTGTTTTCCTTCTCTAGAGATGACTGCCTTGCACCACCTGTTGGCATTTTTAAAATCCTGTCTTAGATAGGACTTCTTTTTCTGGGATAAAATACCAAGAGTAAAAACACCTTGGGGAAGAAAGAGTCTATTTCACCTTCCAGTTTATAAATTCATCACTGAGGGAAGCCTGAACAAGAGCTGATACAGGAGCAATGGAGAAGTGCTACTCACGGTTTATTCTCCATGACTTGTTCAGCCTACTTTCTTATAACCCAGGACCACCTTCCCAGGCATGGCACCAGCCACAATGGGCAATCAAGAAATTGTCATGCAGACTTGCCTCCAGGTTAATCCTAAGGGGAAATTTTCTTGACAAAGATTCCTTCTTCCCATATAACCCCACCACCACCTTATGTCAAGTTGACATAAAAGAACAAAGAACAAAAAACAAAAACAGAACCAAGAAAACCTTCGCCAGCACAGTGAAGGGACTAGAGAAGGAAGTGCTACAAGTGGTGAGCCCACTTAGGAAGCTTTAGCAGTTGCCTGTGTCAGAGTGATGGGTTGGAGACTAGCTCTCTCCGGCACTCTGGGCCATGTCATGTATTTTGCCCAGCTTCCAGGGTGCAGGACGGAAGGATGCATCCATTTCTATTATTCCATCATGGTCAAAGATGGAAGAACTGTTAAGCAGGAAGTAACAATTGTTTCCAGTGCTACAGACAGGTCAAGAACAAGATACGAATTCAAAAGTACCCATTAGGTTAGGAAGTTTGAAGTCACTGGTGAGCCTATTAACAGTAGTTTGGGTAAGTGGGGGAGGGGAGATTGAGCCGGAGCAGACGAAGAATGAATGGTGGACACAGTGGGGGAAGAATGTGCAAAAATTGAAGAATAAGGTACTGGAGTGCTATCATGAGCTATGGGAGATTTTATGTATATCTTTATTTTTACATTTATTTACTCTCTCTCTCTCTCTGTCGTGTGTGTGTGTGTGTGTGTGTGTGTGTGTGTGTGTGTAAGCATATAGGTGCACACATGCCATAGGGCACACATGGAAATCAACAGACAACTTAGGGAAGTTGGTCCCCTACTTCCACCATGTGGGTCCTGAAGCCAGAACTCAGGTCATCAAGCTTGGTGGTTGTGCTGGCTACTCCTACATCAACTTGACACAAACTAGAGTAATGTCTCCATAAGATCTGACCGTAAAAACAACCCTGAGATTCCACCTCACACCAGTCAGAATGGCTAAGATCAAAAATTCAGGTGACAGCAGATGCTGGCGTGGATGTGGAGAAAGAGGAACACTCCTCCATTGTTGGTGGGATTGCAGGCTTGTACAACCACTCTGGAAATCAGTCTGGCGGTTCCTCAGAAAATTGGACATAGTACTACCGGAGGATCCAGCAATACCTCTCCTGGGCATTTATCAAGAAGATGCCCCAACTGGTAAGAAGGACACATGCTCCACTATGTTCATAGCAGCCTTATTTATAATAGCCAGAAGCTGGAAAGAACCCAGATGCCCCTCAACAGAGGAATGGATACAGAAAATGTGGTACATCTACACAATGGAGTACTACTCAGCTATTAAAAAGAATGAATTTATGAAATTCCTAGGCAAATGGATGGACCTGGAGGGCATCATCCTGAGTGAGGTAACACATTCACAAAGGAACTCACACAATATGTACTCACTGATAAGTGGATATTAGCCCCAAACCTAGGATTCCCAAGATATAAGGTACAATTTGCTAAACACATGAAACTCAAGAAGAATGAAGACTGAAGTGTGGACACTATGCCCCTCCTTAGAATTGGGAACAAAACACCCATGGAAGGAGTTACAGAGACAAAGTTTGGAGCTGAGATGAAAGGATGGACCATGTAGAGACTGCCATATCCAGGGATCCACCCCATAATCAGCATCCAAACGCTGACACCATTGCATACCCTAGCAAGATTTTATTGAAAGGACCCAGATGTAGCTATCTCTTGTGAGACTCTGCCGGGGCCTAGCAAACACAGAAGTGGGCGCTCACAGTCAGCTAATGGATGGATCACAGGGCTCCCAATGGAGGAGCTAGAGAAAGAACCCAAGGAGCTAAAGGGATCTGCAACCCTATAGGTGGAACAACATTATGAACTAACCAGTACCCCGGAGCTCTTGACTCTAGCTGCATATGTATCAAAAGATGGCCTAGGCGGCCATCACTGGAAAGAGAGGCCCATTGGACACATAAACTTTGTATGCCCCAGTACAGGGGAACGCCAGGGCCAAAAAGGGGGAGTGGGTGGGTAGGGGAGTGGGGGTGGGTGGGTATGGGGGACTTTTGGTATAGCATTGGAAATGTAAATGAGCTAAATACCTAATAAAAAATGGAAAAAAAAAAAGATCTGACCGTAAGGCATTTTTCCTAATTAGTAACTGATGGAGGAGAATCCAGCCCATTGTGGGAGGTGCCATCCAATCTGATCAAGCTATGGGAAGCAGGCTAACAAGCAGCACCCTTCTATGGCCTCTACATCAGCTCCTGCCTCCAGGTTCCTGCCCTGTTTGAGTTCCTGTCCTGACTTCCTTTAATTAAGAACACTGATCTGGAAGTGTAAGTCAAATAAACCCTTTCCTCCCCAAGTTGCTCTATAGGTCATGGTGTTTCATTGCAGCCATAGAAACCCTTAACTAACACCTTGGCAAATGGTAGCTGCAGAGCCACCTCAGTGATCCTTCGGATACAGTATTAAGATGTGTGGCACCATTGCATGGTAATACCAAGATGTTAGAAATTCAAATAGAAGGACCAATACACAGGGGCTCTTGAGAAGTCCAGAATCCAGAATCAACTTTCTGGTGGCCTTGTGGGCCTTAGCAGGTCACTCAGGCATGACCACAGTCATGAAGAAATTAGCACCGTTCCCTCTGCAGTGAGTTAGGTGTGTCGGGGCCCCGGTAATAGACAGGAGAGTCGGTTAAAGGCAGCCCACCTCATATGCTTGGCTTCTTCTGCACACACACACTTCACCCTCTGCCCCTCTACTGTGTCATGACACAGCTGATGGCCCTTTCTGGGTGCTCTCACTGTCTTGTCTGGACTTCCTGTCCACTGTGTGAAGCAGTGGACTTCATTACGGCACTTTCTACACGTGTCATTATACTTTGTCCACATCTGTTCTCCTCTCCCCACTGGCCTGTGTCTTCTCTATCTCTACCAGTGCTGCTGTTCTGTTATAGCAACATAAACTAGATTAATGCAGGATACATAGTGCAGGAAAAGAATAAACGAAACTGGCCTGATAAAACCTACCCCAAAAGGGGAGCAAACATTTCTCCTTAATTACATTTACATCAGAAAATGCCTTCTGTAGGCTTTCATGATCATTTCCAGAGTAAAAAATAAGCACAGCAAACATAAAATTATTATTATTAATATTTTAGAAACTAGGAATGTGATATTTTCCCCAATTAGTCACAAGTGATAAATAGCTATTTCCTGTGTAGATCCAATGACTTTTTTTCATTATTCTAGGGCAAAGAGCAATTGCTGTGTTTTACATCTGAAATCCAATCTCATTTATCAAAACCACATTAATTTGGAAAGTGAAACATAATTATTTCCATAACATGTTGACACAGTGTCACTATGCTGTCAGTTCTCATCATTAGTCCAGTGATGGAGTCACATCCAGGGATCTGAAACAGAGAAATATATAGAGTAGAAGACCAGAGGCTTGTCATTCTAATTATGGCTCATTGAGGTTAATAGTCCTTATCAGCACACTGGTAGCAAGGGATTCTGCTAAGAAGCATTTTTGTGTCAAGGTCTGTGCTTGGAATATTGTAATTTACATATATCAAACATATATCTATTATGCATGTATTACCTGCCCATAAATATGTGTATATATGTATATGTAATATATATATAATACTTAAATTTATATATACATATCTATGTATATTGAGAGTTGGCTAAGAGAGACCACACACACACTTTGGAGAAGAAACTTACCTAATTCAGAGCAAGGTAAAAGAAAACTTAGACTTGTTGAAGGTAGAACTTAGAACCAGACTGTGAAAGGACCCAGTCCACATTTCTTAGATGACATGGAAACTCACAGAGATTCCCCTGGGCTGCTTGAGGTTATGAGGTAGGTTTAAGAGCCATCCCTCGGGACATGTCACTCTTCTGTGTCCTCAACATGCGGTCTTCCTCTGCCTTCTCCAGCTGAGAGAGCTGTTTCCAAATTCTGAGGGGACATTTTTTAAAGATTATTTTCAAAAGTGTGCGTGCGTGCGTGTGTGTGTGTGTGTGTGTGTGTGTGTGTGTGTGTGTGTGAATGCAGGTGCCTGTGGAGGCCAAAGGTATCAGAAACTCTGGAGCAAGAGTCTCAGGTAGTTGTGAACTGCCCAGTGTGGGTTTGGAGGACTGAATGCTTTTCTGAAGCTTATTTTTAAACACAGAATACATTGAAATCCAAGGTAGAAAGCCAATTAGGGAAACTTAGGATTGTTGATGCTTATGTTATTCCAGACACTACCATAGCTGGTGACTTGTAATCATGAAGCCCCCTGGAGATCTTGTTCTCATTTGCAGGTATGGAAATAGAGTCTACAGAGACTGAATAATTTATAATGGCAATGATACATCAAGAGAAGAATTTAGGGGTAGAAGAGTCTCCGTGAATAAAGCACTTTCCACATGTGTGTGCAGAACGGAGGCTGGGTCCCAGCACTCACACGAGAGTAGGCCGGCCTGGCTGCCCTCCCTAGAGCAAGCTGTTTACATGAACTAGGCAACTCAGTGACTAAGATGGACAGTGATCAGGGATAGTTTCAGACATGAACCTCTGACCTCCACACACATATGTGCACATATGCACATGCATACACATATGCAAATGTGCATAAATAAATGTAAGTACACCACACACACACAACACACAAGTACACAGAGATGGTTGGAGCACAGATACATGCCTCAGACACTTGCCACTCTGGTTGGAATGCTTTTACTGCCTTCTTAAATATGCAAAATGAAATACATTTTTACAGTTCACCAGTGTTGGCGATGACCTTCTGCTTGGGTCAGTCCTGAATCACAACACTTGAGAGTCTAAGGCAGAAAGACTTTAGTTCAAGGCCAAAAGGGGCTATATAGAGACCCCATCTGAAAAAGTCTAAATGTCCAATAAGGCAGCAAAGATTCCAGAAGAAGCTATAAGCAAATGGGAAAGAATAATATGAAGGTAAGAATGCATGCTCTCTGCTTAAGTGCCAGAACATCAAATTCAGTTACAAACTTGGGCACATTACTCTGTGCCTCTCTGCTCAGTGCCATGGTTTGTAAAATGTAACCAAAAAATAAGAATAACTTAAAATTTTAATGACATGAATAA
The DNA here is from genome assembly GCF_000001635.26 of Mus musculus. Taxonomy (NCBI): domain Eukaryota; kingdom Metazoa; phylum Chordata; class Mammalia; order Rodentia; family Muridae; genus Mus; species Mus musculus. Next base: position 11,165,839 of record NC_000084.6, on the reverse strand, counting down.
ATAAGGGCTGTCATGAACAGCAAATGCGGTGACAAATGGAAAGTGAGTTGCTGGTGCCCGTGTACCACAGATGTGTCGCTGAGCTAGTACCACTGCCCTCTAGGGGAGGCTTGTTGTCCCTGTGTGGACACCTTGTGTTATTTATTTATTTATTTATTTATTTACTTACTTACTTACTTACTTACTTACTTACTTATTTATTTGAATGTGTACAATATGTGCGTATGTAAGTGTGGGCAATCTTAGAATCCAGAAAAGGGTATCGAATCCCCTGGAGCTGGAGTGAGAGGCAATTGTGAGCTGCCCACATGGGTGCTGAGAATCAAACCCAGGTCCTCCAAAAGAATGTCAGTCACTCTTAACTGCTGAGCAAACTCTCCTGCACTTGTAGCTTTCAAAAACAGATAGCACTGGACCCATTCATATTGACGCCACATTTTACAGCACTTACTGAACCTGCACCTGCCGGTCCATTTGCAGGACTCGGGCTTGGGGACAGAAAAAGACATGAGGACACACTTACACATGGAAGCAGATGATAGATCTCCCAGTCACTATATACTTCCCAGACACTTGAGCAGTGAGATATTGGCCTGGGAAAAACAGGAGACTATGACTGTTCTTACAAACACAGCACACTTCATCAAAGTGCATGAGTCAGAACCACATAGTGAGGTATGGGCACCATGTGTGCAATCCATGGCATTGGACACAGAGAGACCTATTCTGAGAGCTGATGGAGGCAAAAACTAAAGGCCTAGAAGAGTTGGTGAGTCTGAGTCAGAGGAGCCATGAAGAACACTTGCCCTGGAATAAGACTCTGAAAGGTGGCAACCCCTGTCACTGGCATGGTTCACTCTATTTGCTTAAGAAACACCCAAACTGGAATTGCCTGGGTGGGGATTACAGGTTTGGACTCGGAAGGTTCTGGCAGAGAGAGGAAACAGAGGAAGTCAGCCGGGGGACACCAACCCACGGGCCCTCTCCGCTGACATCACTCAGCTCAGCTCCCTCTGTCAATAGCTCTCAGAAGCCTTCTGTATGCCAGTATGGTGGCACTCATATGTTCAACACAAGAAATATGCGGCCTTTTCCCCCACTTAACTGAATTCTATATGGAATTAAAACACCATTTCTTTTTCTTTTCTTTTTTATATTTTTACTATTTTTAATTCTTTTGTACATTACACCCAGCCACAGTTTCCCCTCCTATTGTCTAGACTACTCCCCTAAAAATATGACATGACTAACTCAAAAGAAATATAATTTATAAAAAGAGTAGGCATTTGTGAAACTGACCCACACAGAGACTTGTAGACTAGAAACACACACACTTAACTAACTTTCTGGCTGTCTCTCAAATGAATTTTAACTGTCCCCAGGTCTTGCCTACCTGGTACTCAAACCCTGTCTGAGGTGAGTGGGTGAAAGGGCAGTTTGTGGGTGTCAATCCCTGACTCCCTCCTTCCTTCTGCTGGCTTCTCAATCCCTCTTCCCCACTCAGTCTGGAATGTCCATCAAAGAAGGACGAGTCTGTCAAGGAAGAGTTGGAATTTGGCCTCTGAGGGTGGTAGAAGCTTTTCTCTGCTCTCCATTGTTGCATCAGCCTTTTTCCTTTGTCCAGTCTCTCTCTTCCAGTGGTGGCTTTAAAGGCCTCCTTCTGCATTTTAAATGAGGAGAGTTTGGGCTGAGATGTGCTCAGTCCTGCATAGCTTTCTATTTGGACAGGCTTTCTGAGGGCTTGGCTATTACAGATCAGCTCTTCAATTACTGACTTCCAGATGCACTGAAAGAACACACTTGAATCTTTATATTCCTAGATTAGAAATTCTGCATCTAGCTAAATTGGTTCAAATGGAAACAAAACCACCTTCTGCCTTCAAAACCTGCTCTTTCTGTCATAATGAAGCCTATTATTATATATAATGAATATGTGCTCATAAAAATGATTTTTAAAAATGTTCTTTGCTAGGTGTGATGGCTCATATTTATAATCCCAGCACTGGGGAGGTTGGGACATCAGGATTACCATGAGTTTTAACCTTGTCTCAAACACACACAAATAATAAAACCTGTTCTCCTTTTATTTCCGACCCCTCTTAGTTGGTTACTATGATCCACTGTGTTGGCTGGCCTTTGGAGAATTAGCCTTGCTCCTTCCTGCACCTTACCTTGCATGGCCAGCAATGTGAAGTTGTTATGATGCTGTTTTACAATTCCTTCTGCATGGTCACTTCCTACCAGTCTTCCTTAGAACTCCCTCACTCAGACCTTTCCATAAAAGCTGCACCATTCCCCTAAGCACACCCATGCCTCTGGTCTCCATCCTTCACTCAAGGCGATCTATGTCAAACAACAGTATGTATTCCATTAGGAGTGTTCCCACAGCCTTCAGGATGAAGGTCTGGGGCCTTGGCAGAGCACCTTTTCTCTTCAGTTTCTTTGTCCACCATCCCTCGATTTTCATTGTTAATTTTAGGTGCCTGGCATGGTGGAGTTGCCCTCTGTATTGCAAGTTTCCCTCCCCCGTGCCATTCTCACCTCAGAAGCCCTCCCTGACCCACCCAGTTCCTTCTACACCTAAGTACTTCTGGTTCTCCACTCTGGACTAACTCATCCCTGAAGCCTGTTTGTCTGCTCCACCTTATGGGAACTGCCTTGCTTCTATATTAACATCAGTCACTCAACAAACATCTACCAAATACACCAAATGAAGGGTTGCTTGTGAAACTTGTATCTTTAAATAGTTTTAAAGTTGGGTTTATAAAACACAATATACAAAGTAGTAGAAAACAAATATGTTTTTAAAACTTTTGCGTGGCTTTGGATCCAGAGTGCAGAACCAGCCTTTTGTTCTTCCCACAAACCAGTGGCATCTTGCCAGCACACTAGATTACTTTTGCTTCCAGAACAATCAGAGTAAACATCGATTGCATTACTTATTAAATGCAGGTGCTCGGTAGTGCACATGGATTGTCTTGTTTTGTCCACTGAACTAGCCTGTTAGGTAATAACCATTGGAAAGCACTGGGGCCGGCAGGATTGGTAACGTTGGTAGAATTTGATTTGCATTGTAGATGCAGACATTGGTAGAATCTGAGTCTGACCTAAAAGACCATTATGGTTTCCATGGAAGTCAGGTCAGAAAGTAGCAAGCTGGCTAGAGAATACAGAGGTTAGCTCCATTTTGGAAATTCCTTTTCATCAAACCCTGTATCTCTTTGACAAGGACTCGGAATACATTTTGAAGCTGAATGGTGGTGTTGGGAGTATGGCTCAATGGTAGAATGAATGTTTGGCATGGGTGTAGCCCTGGTTTCCATCCCTAGCATCCCCTGGAAAAAAAATCATACTCTATGTCTGAATTCCCCAGACACAAGTCAATATCATTTGAATCTTCACTGGATGCCAACATTCATTTGATTAGTCTTCCTAGCAACCATTTCAGTGCTGACACCACAGCAGTGTGATTTTTCACCTCTCTCAAGTATTAGTCCTGTTAAAATGAACAGCCCATGACTAGGGGCTGGCTTGGAGAAAGCCAGACCATCTCTCAGCCCCTGTACTCAAGTAGAAACCAATCCCAGGGATTACAAGGTACAGATGACTGTGTGCAAGAGTCACAGTCTATGTCCATAGAAATAGTGAGTCACACCCAGGAGAGCAAACTCTTTCCATGGGCAGCATAGGAGAAAACACCGCTGAGAGAGAGCACATCTTCCTATGGCCCCTGGATTGAATGACAGGTCTAACAAAGCCTCAATCACCTGATGTCTACTCACTCTTGAAAGTGTGTACTTGAAAGCATGTGTGTTAACCATACAGACACAATGAATGGTTCCAGGATTAGAACACTCCTGTTGCCCTGAAGGTCATGGCATGTGAATTGGGCAATGGTGTACATCTTTATCTTGAGTTTTCTCTTTTGAAGAAGTGTGCAACTGATATTCCTCATGAGCTAAATTCCTTAAGCTGCGAGTGAAGATGACTTCTACCTATCTCCTGCCACGCAGAGGTGGAAAACTAGTGCCTCAGTCAAAGAGGTACTTGCCACTCCAGAAGGAGGCCAAAGTAGCATGTGGGTGGTTCTTTTGCAAAATAAAGTGAATTCTGATGCCTTCAAGGTGGTAGATATAGATAGGTAGGTAGATGATAGATAGATAGATAGATAGATAGATAGATAGATAGATAGATAGATAGATGATAGATAGATAGATAGATAGATAGATAGATAGATAGATACTTTCTGCATTGCATCAGAAAAAATATATAGCCCCAGCTATTTCCACCAGAATAAACTTCTAAATGAAATGGTAACAGGTAGTGGAAAGAAACAGAATAGGCAAACCAAGTCCCTGGTCTTGAGGAGCATGGAATTATGAGCTAGAGGAAGGCCTTGGACACCATCAGGAGTGTATGCAGCCCATTGAGCAACATTGAAATGAGCCAAATGTGACACAGACCCAAATTTGCTAGAATGTTCTCAAAGGTCACTGTCTGTCAAAATAATGTTACCTGAAAAGAAGTTCATTCTCATACCAAAGTCTGGGAGGAACTGGGCATTTGACACAAACAGGCATGCGTTCTCCCCTTCCAGAGGGGTGACTGACCTCACCTTCTGTAATAGCTTGGCCAGCTGGGAGCTCAGAGTGGCATTTCTGGCTCAACTCTAGCAGTTTTGTAAGCCCAAATGTTCTCCACATTTTGTTATTATTTTCCAGCTCACTTGAATGTACATATATGCTCTTCTATTCCCTGACCTCTCCAAGACCTTCCATATTTAAGGCAAGTATTCTCTCCTTGAACTATGCTGTTAGGCCTTGATTTTCTGAACCAATCCTACTGTATAGAACCTGTAGTCCTGCTGCCTTCACCTCCCAAGCACTGGGTCTATTAAAAACAAACAAACAAAACACATGGACTGGAGGAGTGGCTCTGTGGTTAAACATACTCATATACTCTCTGTTCTTGTAAGAGACCCAGGTTTGATTCCCAGCTCTCACTTGCTGTCTCACAAACATCTGTAACTCCAGTTCTAAGGAATCTGATGCTCTCTCCTACAGATGTTTGTGGATTCCAGAAAAGGAGTGGACTCCATAATGTGAATGCCTGGAACTGAATCCAGGTCCTCCATAAGATCAGTGTGTGTTCTTTGTTTGTTTGTTTGGTTTTGGTTTTTTGTTTGTTTGTTTGTTTGTTTGTTTGTTTGTTTTTTGAGACAGGGTTTCTCTGTATAGCCTTGGCTGTCCTGGAACTCACTCTGTAGACCAGGCTGGCCTCGAACTCAGAAATCCGCCTGCCTCTGCCTCCCAAGTGCTGGGATTAAAGGCATGCGCCACCACTGCCCGGCGCAGTGTGTGTTCTTAACCACTGAGAAATGACCAGCTTTCATATTTTTAAATCATTAAATAAAGAGCCAGCAAGATGGATCAGTGGATTAAAGTACCTGTTACCATGTCTGAGCATCTGAATTTGATCCCCAGGGCCCACATGCTGCAAGGGAAAAACTGATGCACACACACACAGACACACAGACACACAGACACACAGACACACACACACACACACACACAGAGAGAGAGAGAGAGAGAGAGAGAGAGAGAGAGAGAGAGAGAGAGAGAGAGAGAGAAAGATTTAAATTGTTAAATGCATGGGTAAACAGAAAGAGCAGATTAAACAGCCCAAAGCTTTCTACCATCACGTCAAACCTATTTCCTGAGTTAGCTCCTGGCCACCACAGGATTAACCCTAACTTCTTGTCTCTAGAGTGCCTGTGTCATCCCCTCATATCTGGAAGAGCTGGCCAGGGCCTAGCTAAAGCTCTGCACTGACAGGAGAAGGAACCTGGGGAGAATGGCTGACCCAGGAAGAGTTAAATCAAAGGATATAGAGATAAACGGTGTGGTGGGAAAGTCAAAGGTCACTGTGTACTGGAACAGCATCCTTAGGACTAGGCCCAAGGACAATGGGCAGATGACTAACATTGAGCAATAAGAAGGCAAATTTGGGGATGGATAGAGACCAAATGAGGGAAGGGTGGCCTAAGGGCAAAACATCTCTGAAGGTGCAAATGGGGGTGAGAGATAATGAGGAAAGTGACCAAAGGTACCCACAAACATGACATACCCAACTGTCCTTTTATGTCCCCAAAGGTTTCCTCCATACCACACAGGTGCCATGGCAGCTTTAACAACTTTAACAACTGCTCTGCTGCAGGAGGTTTCAGAATAGGCTGCTCCTACTCAAACTCCATGTACGTAAGCAGAACCATAAAACTTCAGTTTGAATCTCCTCAGTGACTCAAACTTCTCAAAGTCCAATCTTCTCATCTGCAAAGTGGTGCCCATGTTAATTGTTTCTATATGTGGCCTAACACCTGATGCATAATATACATTCTGTTCTTTTTCTTTCAGTCCTTTTTTTTTTTAATTGTTTTATTTACTCTTCTCTCATGTATTATATCCTGACCACAGTTTCCCCTCTCTCCTTTTCTCCCAGTCTCTCCCACCACCTCCCCTCTCCTAATCCATTCTGCCTGTTTCCCCTCAGAAAAGGGCAGGTGTCCCAGGGCTATCAACCAAATATATCAAGCTACAGTAAAACCAGGAACCTCCCCCCTCGTATTAAGACTGGACAAGGCAACCCTGGAGGAGGAAAGGGGTCCCAAAAGCAAGCAAAAAAGTCAGAGACAGTCACCAACTCCACTGTTAGGAGTCCTACAAGAAGACCAACCCACACAACTATAACATATGTGCAGAGGACCCAGGTTAGACCTACACACACTCCTTACTTCTCAGCTCAGTCTCTGTGAACCCCCATGAGCCCAGGTTAGTTGATTCTGTGGGTTAGCTGTAAAGGATAATCATTCGGGTTATAAAGAAGCTGAGCTCTGAGTGCTTACTGAAACCATGTGCTGGGATTGGGTTCATTCTCTTCTGTATCATTTCTTACTTACATCTTCAGCTCATGAAGTTCAGGATAATTTTTTCCATTTGAAAATAAGGAAATGAAAATGTAGATAGACAGTGGGCTTGCTGAAGAACTGGAAACGACACTGAAGCGAGAGTTGCTGGTGCTGGAGCCCCAGCTCTCCACAGGGTCACCGAATCATTGATCATCGATAGAGCCCTACAGGATCACTGAATCATTGATCAACATCTATGGTGGCTTTGCTGCTTTTATATTCATTTACTTCTTGGAAACAGGACTTCGTGGCATCCTAGCTGTCCTTGAACTCAAGATCCTCCTGCCTCAGCTTCCCAAGTTGCAGGGACTGCAGGTGTGCACCAGTGACCATGCCAAATTTTTCAGGGTTTATCTAGACACGGTTGCTTCTAAGGACATGAAACTCAACATAATAAAAAAACTCTTGTGTGTTAGTAAATATATATGTATATGTGTATGTGTGTGTACATGTGTATGTGTATACATAATTTGTTGATTTATGGGATGAACTTTAACTACTAAATGATGACATCCAATTATATTTTGAATATTTCATTTAAAGTTGAATGTTTGTCTTCTCAGACTTTGCCTGCATGTGCTGGAACCCAGCAGATTCTGGTAGCACTGCTGTTTAAAACATCACTAACATTCCTGTATTAACATGTAATGTTTGGATTGCTCCTGAACACCGTCACCCAGCCTGTATCACATCCTCAACATGTCCACAGATGCTCTAGGAGCAGTACGATTGAGCAAAATATATGTACTCCAGAAACAACTGAGGAGTGATGTCCCTCACAAGTGCTGTTAGTATCTCAGCCTTGGACCTGACAAACTGATGAGAATTCTTAGTGGAAACATAGACATCCATTCATCTTAAAACTGAAAGAAGGGGTAGGACTCCTCCCAAGGGTCATTTAACCTTGCTTAACCTTGTTCCTCATAGAACATGCCAGTATCCAACCCCAACTACCATCTTCATTGAGCTTATCCTTAAAATAGCCTAGGAGAATATAAAAGCCCAATTATAATTCCATACTGTTTAGGACCTAGAAACGGTGGGTGATTTATGTGCCTCCTGGGTGACTGGAAAGGTTAGCAGGATGGATATATAGATACATGTTCTGCTAGCGCTGGAGGAAACTGAGGCCAGCCAAGGTCACGGAACTAGTTAAGTCAAAATTTAAATTCTAGATCCCTAGTCATATTAACTCTTTCTCTTATCACTATTGCCTGTTAGAAACAACTTAAAGGGGAAGAATGTATCTCAGGTCAGTTTCAGTCCATCACAAGGGAAAGCATGGCAGAGTATGTGGCTCTGAAGGTGTATGGAGGAGAGTTCTAACTTCATAGGAAGGCAGTGGCAGAGTGTGTGACCCTGGGAGCATGTGGATTTGACATCACAGAGTTCACAGCAATGGGAGTATGGTGGAAGTTCCTCATATCTTGGAAAAGAGGAGGCAGAGGCCAAGATTAGAACTGGGGCCAGCCTGTAGCTCTCAAAGGCTAGCCTGCAGTGGCCCAACCTTAACCTCATAGAACAGCACCATCAGCTGGGGGCCAGGTATTCAAACACATAAGCCTGTGGGACTCATTGTAGATTCCCAAGTCTAATACATACCTCTCTTCCTCTTTTCCTTTTCTTGTTTAGTGCTGAGGATTAAACCAGGGCCTTGCTCAAGCTAAGCAAATGCTCCTCTGCTAGGCTAGACCCTCAGCTACTTCTCTAACCTCTCTTCGTGTGTGTGTGTGTGTGTGTGTGTGTGTGTGTGTGTGTGTGTGTTTGCACATTGTATATACACATACATACACATGTATTATATGTTAAAACAAAAATACATATAAGTAAATATATTAATAAATATATAATATATATATTTAAACATATGTCCACTGTTGGAAGAAAAATATAGATACAACTGAGAAATTATCAGTGCCTGTCATTAGGGTAACTTGCCATCCCACTCAAAGAAACCTGCCCCAAGTGGCAGCCCTGTAAATGAGCAGTAGCCCTTGACTTGCCCCAGGTGTGGCCTTGGCTGTTCTGGCAGTGGCATTTCCAACATACCTTCTGGGCTCAGGACTGACACAGGACTAACCCACAAGGTCCCCTTTAGAGCATAATGACTCACTACAGACACCACATGGCCCCTCCCACTCCCCAGCTCTCCCGTGGTTACGTGCCACCTTCCACAGGTAGCTGAAAGGTGACATTTATTCTCTATTGGACCCTCAGGTGAAACGGTGGACACTCCCATCCCCACATCGCAGAAGAGAAACTGAGACTTGTTAGTAGGGATCCTGATTGTGCCCAAGGTTCCACATCATAGCTGGAACTCCCATGTCACTAAGCCTGGCCCCTTGTTATTTCCACTGACACACAAACATGTGGAAAAACCCCCTGCAGTCTAGCAGAGACTCCAAGTCTCTTCAGATGGCTTTAGAAGGGGGTGTAGCTTCCTTGGCTTTCATACCAGGACTCCAGCCCTGAGACAACACCAAGGCCCCCAGGAAACAATCCAGAGGTGGATGGTGAACCTCGCCAGAGTAGGGCTGTCAGTGAAGCATTTTCCAGATGAGGGGGGGATTTTTCAGGCTAATGTATAGATCCACAACCCTAACAACCCAAAGGGGAAAGTACCATAATTCACAGGGGACTGAAGGGAAAACAAAGGAGGGAAAATTGAAACAAAAGCTATCTCTTTGACAATCTGCCATTTCCTAGTTTCCATTCGCCCCTCCCCCACACCTTGGGAAAACATCATCTGCCTCTCCTCTCACCAAGAGCATGTAGGGGCAAGGGCTTGAGACGCTAGATATGATGAGGCACTAATGTATTGTGAATGTGCAGCCAAGCCACCCTCAGCTCGGAGGGCTGGCTGGTCCCTCCCGAGCTGACTGAGGTCTTACCTGGGAGATACTGCCACTTGATGACAGATGAAGACCAAGGGTTTTAAGACAGGTTTTCTCAACTGTATTGCCTGGATCTGTATAGTTTTACTAAGAATAACTCTCCCCACTATTACTTCCACAAGGCAAAAATAATGTTACAATGTTATTTAACAAAAAGGGGCCAGCACAATGGTTCAGTAAGCTAAAGGTACTTGCTGCCAAGGCTGACAAACCAACCAGACTTGGGTCTCTGAAATCCACATGGTGGAAGGAGAAAACTCCGTTAAACTGCAGGGGGGGGAGGGGTGTCCATATGTTTGTGTGTCAGTTCAAGCTATGATGTGGAACCTTGGGCACAATCAGCATCCCTATGTCCAAGTCTCAGTTTCTCTTAGGCGATGTGAGGATGGGAGTTCCTACTGTGCTCTGACTTCTTGACATATAAGCTATGGCATACATACACAATGGAATCTTTAAACAAAAATAAGGTTGAAACAAGGAGAAAACAGCAAGAAAAGGAAATGATGCAGAGAGAAGGAGAACAAGCATGTGGGCATTCTCCTTACTTTTTATTTATTAATGTTTTGAATCTTTTTTGTATGAGAAAAAAATTTATTAGATATTTTCTTTATTTACATTTCAAATGTTATCCCCTTTCCTAGTTTCCCCTCTGAAAATCCTGTGTCCCCTCCCCCCTCTCCCTGCTCCCCAACCCACTCACTCCTGCTTCCTGGGTCTGGCATTCTACTATACTGGGGCATAGAACCTTCACAGGACCAAGGGCCTCTCCCCCCATTGATGACTGACTATGCCATCCTCTGCTACATATGCAGCTAGAGACATGAGTCCCTCCATGTGCTTTCTTTGATTGGTGGTTTAGTCCCAGGGAGCTCTGGGGGTACTGGTTAGTTTATATTGTTGTTCCTCCTATGGGGCTGCAATCCCCTTCAGCTCCATAGGTACTTTCTCTAACTCCTTCATTGGGGACCCTGAGCACCATCCAATGGATGGCTGTGAGCATCCACTTCTGTATTTGCCAGGTACTGACAGAGCTTCTCAGAACACAGCTATACCAGGAACCTATCAGCAAAATCTTGTTAACATCTGCAATAGTGTCTGGGTTTGGTGGTTGTTTATGTAATGGATCCACAGGTAGGGCAGTATCTGGATAGTCATTCCTTCAGTCTCTGCTTCACACTTTGTCTCTGTAACTCCTTCCATGGTCATTTTGTTCCCCCTTCTAGGAAGGATCGAAGTATCCACACTTTGGTCTTCCTTCTCCTTGAGTTTTATGTGTTTTGCAAATTGTATCTTTAGTATTCTGAGCTTCTGGGCTAATATCCACATAACAGTGAGTGTACAACATGTGTATTCTTTTGTGATTGGGTTACCTCACTTAGGATGGTATCTTCCAGATCCATCCATTTGTCTAAGAATTTCATAAATGTGTTGTGTTTAATAGCTGAGTAGTAATCCATTGTGTAAATGTACCACATTTTCTGTATCCATTCTTCTGTTGAGGGACATCTGGGTTCTTTCCAATTTCTGGCTATTATAAATAAGGCTTCTATGAACATAGTAGAACATGTGTCCTTATTACAAGTTGGAGCATATTCTGGGTATATGCCCAGGAGTGCTATTGCTGGATCTTCAGGTAATACTATGTCCAATTTTCTGAGGAACCACCAAACTGATTTCCAGAGTGGTTGTACCAGCTTGCAATCCCACTAGGAATGAAGGAGTATTCCTCTTTCTCCACATCCTTGCCAGCATCTGCTGTCACCTAAGTTTTTGATCTCAGCCATTCTGACTGGTGTGAGATGGAATCTCAAGGTTGTTTTGAATTGCATTTCCCTGATGATTAAAGATGTTGAACATTTTTTTAGGGGCTTCTCAGCCATTCGCTATTCCTCAGTTAAGAATTCTTTGTTTAGCTCTGTACCCCATTTTAAATAGGGTTATTTGGGTTTCTGGAGACCAACTTCTTGAGTTCTTTATATATATTGGGTATTAGTTCCCTATCTGATTTAGGATTATAAAGATCTTTTCCTAATCTGTTGGTGGCCTTTTGTCTTATTGACAGTGTCCTTTGCCTTACAGAAGCTTTGCAATTTTATGAGCTCCCATTTGTTGATCCTTGATCTTATAGCATGAGCCAGTGCTGTTCTTTTCAGGAATTTTTGCCCTGTGTTCATATCTTTGAAGCTCTTCCCCACTTTCTCTTTTATAAGTTTCAGTGTCTCTGATTTTATGTGGAGTTCCTTGATCCACTTAGACTTGAGCTTTGCACAAGGAGATAAGAATGGATCAATTCACATTCTTCTACATGCTGGCTGCCAGTTGAGACACCACTGTTTGTTGGAAATGCTGTGTTTTTTCCACTAAATGGTTTTAGCTCCTTTGTGAAAGATCAAGTGACCATAGGGGTGTAGGTTCATTTCTGGGTCTTCAATTCTATTCCATTGGTCTAACTGTCTGTCACTATACCAGTACCATGCAGTTTTTATCACAATTGCTCTGTAGTACAGCTTTAGGTCAGGCATGGTGATTCCACCAGAGGTTCTTTTATTTTTGAGAAGGGTTTTTGCTACCCTAGGTTTTTTGTTATTCCAGATGAATTTGAAAATTGACCTGTCTAACTCTGTGAAAAATTGAGTTGGAATTTTGATGGGGATTGCATTGAATCTGTAGATTGCTTTCGGCAAGACAGAAATTTTTACTATATTCATCCTACCAATCCATGAGCGTGGGAAATCTTTCCATCTTCTGAGATCTTCTTAAATTTTTTTTCAGAGACTTGAAGTTCTTATCATATAGATCTTTCACTTGCTTGGTTAGAGTCGCACTAGGGTATGTAATATTATTTGTGACTATTGTGAAGGGTGTTGTTTCCCTAATTTCTTTCTCAGCCTGTTTGTCCTTTGTGTAGAGAAAGACCACTGATTTGTTTGAGTTAATTTTATATCTAGCTACTTGACTGAAGTTGTTTATCAGGTTAAAGAGTTCTCTGGTGGAATTTTTGGGGTCACTTATATATACTATCATATCATCTGCAAGAACTGATAATTTTACTTCTTCCTTTCCAACTTGTATCCTTTTCATCTCCCTTTGTTGTCTAATTGCTCAGGCTTCGACTTCAAGAACTATATTGAATAGATAGGGAGAGGGTGGACAACCTTGTCTAATCCCTGACTTTAGTGGGATTGCTTCAAGTTTCTCTCCATTTAGATTGATGTTGGCTACTGATTTGCTGTATATTACTTTTATTATGTTTAGGTATGGGCCTTGAATTCCTGATCATTCCAAGACTTTTATCATGAAGGGGTGTTGGACTTTGTCAAATGCTTTCTCAGCATCTAACAAGATGATCATGTGGTATTTTTCTTTGAGTTTGTTTATATAGTGGATTACGTTGATGGATTTCTGTATATTGAACCATCCCTGCATCCCTGGGATGAAACCTACTTGATCTTGATGGATGATCGTTTTGATATGTTCTTGGATTCAGATTGCAAGAATTTTATTGAGTATTTTTGCATCAATAGTCATAAGGGAAATTGGTCTGAAGTTCTCTTTCTTTGTTGGGTCTTTGTGTGGCTTAGGTAGCAGAGTAATTGCAGCTTCATAGAATGAATTGGGTAGAGTACCTGCTGTTTCTATTTTGTGGAATAGTTTGAGGAGTATTGGAATTAGGTCTTCTTTGGAGGTCTGATAGAACTCTGCACTAAACCCATCTGGTCCTGGGCTTTTTTGGGGGGGAGAGGGGGCGGGAGACTATTAATGACTGCTTCTATCTCTCTAGGGGATATGGGACTGTTTAGATTATTAATCTGATCTCGATTTAGCTTTGGTACCTGGTATTTGTCTAGAAATTTGTCCATTTCATCCAAGTTTTCCAGTTTTGTTGAGTATAGTTTTGTTTTTTGTTTTGTTTTGTTTTGTTTTGTTTTTTAGCATCTGATGATTTTTTGGATTGCCTCAGTTTCTGTTACGTCTCCCTTTTCATTTCTGATTTTGTTAATTAGGATACTGTACCTGTGCCCTCTAGTGAATCTTGCTAAGGGTTTATCCATCTTATTTATTTTCTCAAAGAACCAGTTCCTGGTTTGGTTGATTCTTTGTATAGTTCTTGTTTCCACTTGGTTGATTTCAACCCTGAGTTTGATTATTTCCTGTCATCTACTCCTCTTGGGGAAATTTGCTTCCTTTTGTTCTAGAGCTTTTAGGCATGCTGTCAAGCTGCTAGTGTATGCTCTCTCTACTTTCATTTTGGAGGTACTCAGAGCTATGAATTTTCCTTTTAAGACTGCTTTCATTGTGTCCCATAAGTTTGGGTATGATGTGGCTTCATTTTCATTAAACTCTAAAATGTCTTTAATTTCTTTCTTTAATTCTTCCTTGACCAAATTATCATTGAGTAGAGTGTTGTTCAGCTTCCACATGTATGTTTGCTTTCTATTATTTATGTTGTTATTGAAAATCAGCCTTAGTCCATGGTCTGATAGGGTGCACAGGATTATTTCAGTATTTTTGAATCTGTTGAAGCCTGTTTTGTGACCGATTATATGGTCAGTTTTGGAGAAGGTACCATGAGGTGCTGAGAAGAAGGTATGTCCTTTTGTTTTAGGATAAAATGTTCTGTAGATATCTGTTAAATCCATTTGTTTCATAACTTCTGTTAGTTTCACTGTGTCTCTGTTTAGTTTCTGTTTCCAGGATCTGTTCAGTGATGAGAGTGGTGTGTTGAAGTCTGCCACTATTATTGTGTGAGGTGCAATGTGTGTTTTGAGTTTTACTGAAGTTTCTTTAATGAATGTGACTGCCCTTGCATTTGGAGCATAGATGTTCAGAATTGAGAGTTCGTCTTCGAAGATTTTACCTTTGATGAGTATGAAGTGCACCTCCTTGTCTTTTTTGATAACTTTAGGTTGAAAATCGATTTTATTCAATATTAGAATGTCTACTCCAGCTTGTTTCTTGGGACCATTTGCTTGGAAAATTGTTTTCCAGCCTTCCCTGAGGTAGTGTCTGACTTTGTCCCTGAGGTGGGTTTCCTGTATGCAGCAAAATTTTGAGTTTACATAGCCAGTCTGTTAGTCTATGTTTTTTTATTGGGGAATGGAGTCCATTGATATTGAGAAATATTAAGGAAAAGTAATTGTTGCTTCCTGTTATTTTTGTTGTTAGATTTGCAATTCTGTTCTTGTGGCTATCTTCTTTTAGGTTTGTTGAAAGATTACTTTCTGGCATTTTCTAGGGCATGGTTTTCCTCCTTGTGTTGGAGTTTTCCCTTTATTATCCTTTGAAGGGCTGGGTTTATAGAAAGGTATTGTATAAATTTGGTTTTGTCATGGAATACATTGCTTTCTCCATCTATGGTAACTGAGAATTTTGCTGGGTAGAGTAGCCTGGGCTGGCATTTGTGTTCTCTTAGGGTATGAGTTCTGCCCAGGATCTTCTAGCTTTCACCATCTCTGATGAGAAGTCTGGTGTAATTCTAATAGGTCTGCCTTTATATGTTACTTGACCTTTTTCCCTTACTGCTTTTAATATTCTACCATTTTTAGTGCAGTTGGTGTTTTGATTATTAAGTGTCAGGAGGAATTTCTTTTCTGGTCCAATCTATTTAGAGTTCTATAGGCCTCTTGTATGTTCATGGGCATCTCTTTCTTTAGGTTATGGAAGTTTTCTTCTATAATTTTGTTGAAGATATTTACTGTCCCTTCAAGTTGAAAATCTTCCTTCTCATATATACCTATTATCCGTAGGTTTGGTCTTCTCGTTGTGTCCTGGATTTCCCGGATGTTTTGAGTGAGGATCTTTTTGCATTTTGTATTTTCTTTGACTGTTGTATCAATGTTTTCTATGGTATCTTCTGCACCTGAGAGTCTCTCTTCCATCTCTTGTATTCTATTTGTGATGCTTACATCTATGACTCCTGATCTCTTTCCTAGGTTTTCTGTCTCCAGAGTTGTCTCCCTTTGTGATTCTTTGTTGTTTCTATTTTCAATTTTAGATCCTGGATGGTTTTGTTCAATTCCTTCACCTGTTTGGTTGTGTTTTCCAGTAATTCTTTAAGGGATTTTTAGTGTTTCTTCTTTAAGGGCTTCTACCTGTTCTCCTGTAATTCTTTAAGGGATTTTTGTGATTCCTCTCTAAGGACTTCTACCTGTTTAGCTGTTTAATGACCGTCTTAAAATCCTCTACCAGCATCATGAGATGTGATTTTAAATCCGAATCTTGCTTTTCCAGTGTGTTAGGTTATCCAGGATTTGCTGTGGTGGGAATACTGGCTTCTGATGATGCCAAGTAGTCTTGGTTTCTGTTAGTAAGCTTATAAGTTTGCCTTTCACCATCTGGTAATCTCTGGTGTTAGATGTTCTAGCTGTCTGTGGCTGGAGCTAGTTCCTCCTGTGAATCTGTAAGCCTGTATCAGCAGTCCTGGGAGACCAGTTCTCTCCTGGCAAGACCAGTGCACAGAGGGCTGTGGAACAGCCCCACCTCTTGGGTGCAGATGTAGGCCCATAGGACTGTGTCTCAGAAGCTCTGTTGCTTCTGTGGCCCATGCTCTTCTGTGCAGACTGGCTTTAGAGAGACACTGGAGAGAAAATGGAGATCTCCCCTGAGTCCCCAGGGTCAGAGCACTCCCTGGAGGCAAGCTCTCCTCTGGCAGGAAGGTGCACTGAGGATCAGCTCAACCTCCTGGCTGTGGATGTTGGCCCATAGGCCTGTAGGACTGTGTGGAAGAAACTCTGTTGCTTCTGTAGCCCATGCTCTCCTGTGCGGACCCGCCTTCGAATCTTTTTTTTTTTTTTTTTTTTTTTTTTTTAGAAAAGACATACAGACATTTCTCTTCTCTGTCATTACTCCCTAGTGTACAATATAGCAACTACTGGCATAGCATTTCTATGGCAATAAACATTATCCATCACCTATAGCTGCTGTATAGTCATGCTTCACTTAGCAATGGGAATAGGTCTGAGAAAAATGTTGTTAACTAACTGCCTGTGCAAATATCACAGAGTATACTTAAACCAATTAATATGGTGACAGTGTCTCAAGCTAATAACATACTCTTATGGGTTTGTGTGGTTGTCTATGCAGTCTATCACTGATAGAAACATCATCCTGTGGGGCATGACTGTATAGTGAGGTCATCGTTTAACACAAGAGATGTCAGCATCGTGAGGTCACCTTTTAACATAACAGATGTTAGTTAGCATCTACTGGGTTGAGTATCTACAAGTAGCCTAGGAATGATCTACTTCTAATACCACTTTTGGCCAGTGGGAACCAGAGTGTCATTAGTTCTAAGTGTGAAATTACCTGGAAGTTCAGCATCTTGGTTGGAGTGGGGGGTGCCATCTTTCCACAGTCCTCCAGAATTCCCCTGTGGCTCGTTTCTCAGCTTACTTATTTATAAATGTTTCTCTCTTTCTAGTGGTCTTCCTCTGAATCAAAATCTTGCCAGATGCAATTTATCTTCTTGGAGGCAGTCACAATAGCCAGAAAAAAAAAAATGTAATTGGGGTGGGCAGCAGTTCTTATTGAAGAGTTCACTCTACTCAAATTCTGTCTTCCCCTTGATACTGAATCCA
The DNA here is from genome assembly GCF_000001635.26 of Mus musculus. Classification (NCBI taxonomy): domain Eukaryota; kingdom Metazoa; phylum Chordata; class Mammalia; order Rodentia; family Muridae; genus Mus; species Mus musculus. Next base: position 11,148,404 of record NC_000084.6, on the reverse strand, counting down.
TCTCAAATAGAGCTGAAGCCAGAGGGGCTTAGGGGAGGTTCCAGGAGCGTCGTGAGTTATGAGATCCCACTCTCCTGCTCTTTTTCCACCCAAGGTCTCCTCCTCATCAAGGTCAGCCAAAGAATCAACCTACTCCTTGAGCATAGTCAAGCTTTCATTTAATTCCAACAAATACTCATTGAGGTCGTCCTGCATGTGCCAGTAGAGAGAGCTAACAGGATTCCCTGAGAGCAGGGAATATTGGCACCTAAAATGCAGTCACCTAACTGAATTAGGATTTGGCAAGGACATTGTTCCAATGTATTTGCTTACCTCAGAGCAAGTGCGCACTGCATTGAGATGCAGGAAGTGTGCTGTGGTGGATTCCATAATGACTGAAGGGCAATACAGTGAGGCAACTGACTCTCTCTGCAAATCCCCCTTGAGCACTCTCTCTGAGCAGACTCTGGATTATAGCTATGAGAGCCAAGACAGAAAAATGACAAAGAATCTGTCCTCTAGACCTTAAACAGCCCAGAGATGGGTACAGAGAACTGACTATGGAAAAGGAAAATCTGCTTTTTCAAAATGCAGCCAAACAAATGAACGGACCTTCCAGTGAATATAACTCTTTTAGCTACTGTGTTGTGGGCTATACATCAGCTACTGCGGTCTCCTGTGTTTCTGTCTCCATCATCTGTCTCACAAATAGAGTCTCCCAGGACACCAGCTCTGTGTGTCATCTTACAATGGCTTTCTTGTGCTGTGCCTGTGGGCTGAGTATTCGATGGCACTGTTATTCTGACAAAATTAGTGATTGTATTGACAATCCTGTCACTAATAGATCGAGTTCATTCCCCACCTGAATTTGGAAGCTGATTTTTATTGGTGAGTTGTTCCTGACACCTTCAGAAAACAAATGTCTATTCACTCTTTCTGAAATCCTCTAACCACCTTTCAGTAGATCTTGAAAATGGCTATTGCTCCACATCAACATAGACAATGCTTGTGCTGATCCAAAGTGTTTGTGCACAGTACCCATCGTAGCCGGCACGTACCACACAGTAACAGGAAGGACTTTTTGGTGGGGAGGGGAGTTGCAATGATTAATTTTGTTTATTCTAGCAATTAACTAATCCAGAGCTTAGTGTCTTCTGTATGGATGATAACAAAGGCATGTCGTTCATCTCTTATGCCTACCTTGCTACAAAGCATCCCCTCCACTCCATTCCCCGCCTCAAATACGTGGCAATGCTCACTGCAGTGACTTCCCACTGTCAATCCATAGTGCCCTACTCGCTCTGATTTTAAGACTTCAATATCTGAATCAAAACAAATGTCTTAGGGCCAAGAAAGTACCTCAATGGGTAGAGTATTTTTCTAACATTCACACAGCCTTGGACCTCAGTTCCTGGCACTGAATATAACTGGATGCAGGAGTCCCTTACACCCACAACCTCAACATTCTGGAGGTAGAGTCGGGAAGATTAGAAGTTCAAAGCCAGCCTAAGCTATATAGTAAGTTTGAGGCTAACCTGAGCTACATGAGACCCTGTGTCAAAATATATCTTTACAGCATTTCCTAACTGCCTTAATGAGATAATATAATAGTCATGTGTCAAAAGTCCACCCATTTAAATGAAAGCCCATGGTTGTCAGTTAGTCACGGGTGGTGTGTAACTATTTCCACAAGCTCCTGTGAAGTATTTTCAGTCTCCCTGAGATTCTGTTCACTACCAGTCACCACTTCTCCATTTACCCCAGACCTGAGGAAATCCTGCTGTTCTTTCTGTCTCAATATGCTTGTCCCCCATGGATAGTTCATACAGACGGAATCTTATTGCTGTTCTGGTAGTTCCCATCACTTACCGTGATGTCTTGAGGGTTTATCCATGTGCATATGCTAGATTTCATTCATTTTAAATTGCTGGAAAGTATTCTAGCCATCTACCAATTTGTGGGAACATGAGTTGTTTCTCCCCAGGGCCTGTTAGAAACTGTGTTACTGTGAGCAAACTGTTTGGGGCTAAGGAAAAAGAATCAAGTGTAGTAGCACATAATGGTAAATGTGGCATTTCAGAAGCTGAGGTAAGAAAGTCATGAGTTTAAGTCTAGCTGGGGATAAATGAAACCATCTACTGAAAGAAAATTGACTAAGGAGAAGAGTTTTAGACAAATAGGAAGAGAATAATTCCAAAGTCAAGTCACTAAGTGGACACCACAAGCACCCTCCCCCATGTCCATGTCACTGTCCCTGTGAGCTGTCAGAAGCAGTATCTCATTTAGAAATGAGAGGCTGGAGGGACAGGCTGCCATGGATTGAAGTGAAGATGCAGGAGGAACACTTGCTCACAGAAGATCCCGAGTAAGTGGATTGGTTAAGCTTGACTGACACCTTCTTGGGATATAGGTCACCATGGAAACAAGTCTCTAGGTATCTATGAAGGCTGTTGACTGAAATTTTAACTGAACAGGGATGACACACCTGAATGTGGGTGCTACTCATCATCCATGGGTTGGAGCTCTAAACTAAATAAAAGAAGAAAAGTGCAAGACACCCGCTTCCATCTCTTTGCTTCCTGACTGTGGACACAATATAACCAGCTGCCTCAACTCCGTCTGACATAATTTTTCCCATTATGATGGACTGTGTCCCTAGGCTCTGAGCAAAATAAATCCATTTTCATTATGTTGATTTTATCAGAAATGTGTCACAACACTGAAAAAGTAAGTGAGGTAGCAATGACTTCCTTGCAGTGAGCAAGTAAACACTTGGCACCCGCCATAGTCACCCAGCAGGAGAGGCAAGCTATCCCAAGGTCCTCTCTCTACCCTCCATCATGTTGATATCTGTTCTTTGGGATGCTGAGATCTACAGTATTCTAATCCCACCCATACGGTTAGCCCCCAAGGGCACAGGCATCAGGTTTCTATAGTTTGTCACAGGGCAGCCCACTCAGGGATCCACTGGAAACCAGCAGGATGACTTATCTGAAGGTGAGGAAAGGGCTCTCACACAGATACTAAAGTCCCACAGTGGACTGGCTGAAGGATTCATCTGTCTTCTAATTCTCTTCTGGAGCATGTAGACACAGAAACACTCCTGTGAGCTTGTCTCCAGAGCGGCCCAGGGTTCACCATGTGGATTGTGTCTCATCCTTTCCGGCTGATTAGACACGCCAAAGAACATTAAATGAAAAGAACGCATGCTAGCTGCTGCTATTTAGAGACCCTGATAGGCTGCCTGGCCTCTGAGTGCTTCTTGGCCACCTGACCCTGTGTGCCGAGAGCACAGGATGACGCTGTCGGGTGGATACCTTCTGTCACCCCAGAGGTTCAGGAGGTTCCTGGTGACAGCTCACAGCACACAGACCCGAAAATAACTGATTAGGAGGTGGATGCTATTTCTAAAAAGTACAGCCTGTTCTGTGGTGGATGCCAGTGGGTTACGTCACTTGGTTCCCATCACAAAGAGATGCTTTTCTGACCTGCCAGTTCCCAACACCTATTTCACAAACTAGCTCCTGCATTTGTCTGAGCCAGGACTACCATCCAGGTAAAAGGTGGGAGTTTCACCTTCCATCTGAAGGGCCAGACTCGCAGATGCTTGTTCCAGAAAGAAGGAGGCATTGTGATGCAGTGTAGTTATGGGGAGGAGATGGCACCAAAACCTCTAAACATTGGGTCTTGGCTGCTTTGGCACAGATGAGGCACCCTGTCAGGCAAAGATGGCCAATCTGTTTCCCTCTGCAGAGGACAACTGACAGGAGAAAGATCAATGTCCAAACCCTTTGGCCCTAGGCCAGGAGTGAGGGGTCAGTGTGCATCCTTGGCTTTCTACAAGCAGAGAGTGTGTGTGACCAGAGGTCACCAACTGCAAGCAGAGTAGCAACTCTGAAGAAAAAAAAAAAAAATGAGGTGGTGAGACTAGACTCCAGGTATCTGGCTCTTAGTCTGATTTCTGCCATTTCTTAGCAGTATTCCTTATGTGCTCTCTGTGTAGAAAGGATGTTGGTATGTCTATTGTGTGAAATTATTAAAAACTAAATGTATAAATATCATCTTTTTAAGCCTTTTAAATGTCTAACATAAAATAAGCAACACAAAGTGATTTTTTTTAAGGCAGGGTTTTTCTATGTAGCCCTTGCTGACCCCAACTTGCTTTGTAGACCAGGCTGGCCTCAAACTAACAGAGATCCATCAGCCTCTGTCTTGTGGGATTAAAATCATGTGCTATCATGCCCAGCTGCAAGATACACACACACACACACACACACACACACACACCAGGATCTTGTGTTTGCCAAGCTGCCCTTGAACTTGCCTTGTAGTAGATGGTGACCTTGAACTTCTGTCCCTTCTGTCTTCATCTCTGAACACTGAGATTACAGAACTGAATCACCACGCCTAATTTATTGAAACGCAAGGCTTCCTGCATGCTAGGCAAGTACTCTACCTCATCCTTGTCTATATCTGCATGTCCTCTGGAAACACTCTTCTAACCAGCACACACTGCTTTGTTCCTGAGTCAGTATCTCAGTCTCAGCCATTCTCAATCCCATCATGCATCTCCAAACATGTAAACAAACAAACAAACATGTAAACAAACAAACATGTAAACAAACAAACAAACATGGACCCGTGTAAAACAGGAACCTATTGTGATTTACAATAAAGGAAATGCTTTATTAAGATTTCTTTTCATTACCTTAAGTTATGTGGCGGAGGAGATACTTCCATGTGTGTAGATGTCCAAGGAAGCCAGAAGCACTGGGGCCCCGTGGTGCTGGAGTGAACTGCCTGACATAGGTGAATGTGGGAATGGTACACAGTCTTAAGCCCTGAACTGTCTCTCCAGCCCGAGGATCATTATAGTCAGCAGGTGGAGGGTGTAGTTCAGTGGTAGGAGGTGAGCTCGCTATGTGCAAACCTGTGTTTGGTGTCCAGAAATGAAGACAAAACAACAATAAAAAATGAAATTAAAAAATTGGGGCAAATATGGTAGCCCAGGCTGGCAAGTCTATATTCCCAGTACTCAGGGGCCTGGAGCAGAAAAATCATGAGTTCAAGACCAACCTGGGCTTAAAAAAAAAAAGTGAAGAATAGGTAACGTAACAAATATAGGCCCTGATTCCAAACACAGTCTCACACATGTGCATGGAAGCAGCCTTGCCTCTGCCCCTCTGCTAATGGTCCAAGAACAAGGGGTGTCTGTGGTTTGAGCCCTTCAGATGGTGGGACAGCTCCTAAATATTTCAAACCAACTGACAGATTCCAGTATGATCTTACCTTTTGTTGACACTGAGAGGCAGGAGTATCTTTAGCACCAAAATGTTAAATACCCATGGGGGGAGGGAGGAGAGATTTACTTAGAAAATGAGAGAGAGAGAGAGAGAGAGAGAGAGAGAGAGAGAGAGAGAGAGAGAGAGAGAGAGAGAGAGAAGAGAAAGATAGATAGATAGATAGATAGATAGATAGATATAGTTTTATGATTAAGGTGATTCTCTGAGCCAAATTTCAACCCTAGGCTTCTAGGCACACCTGTAAAAACAGACTCTCCTACGTGTCACTGCCAATGCCTGCAGCTCAAGTGGCTGTCACCATCACAAGAAGTGTGGGAGGAAGGGGGGAAGGCAGACCTGAGGGTGAGCATCCACCCACAGCTGGGGTCAAGTTGGCTTCTTTATCCTGAAAAGTGAGCCTCAGACCAACAGTGGCTCTAACTAAAAAATGGTACTTCCTGCCCTCAGCTTTCATTGCTTTTTTTTTTTTTTTAATTATATGTGCAGAGCCACCTCTGAGCATGGCCTGGCACCTGCCATGGGAATTTTCCAGACTGTGTGACATCACTGCAGAGCACACACCTCTCCTCCTAACTGCATAACTTCACTGAAGAGCACACATGTCTCCTCCAGAGTGTGTGACTTCACTGCAGGGCACACACACCTCTCCCTCCTTTGTTGCCATTTAGAAGACACATATATTTTGACAGGAACGGGGAGGTGTGCTTTCTCAAGAGGAACCAATCATTTTGTAAAGCAAAATGTACATTGAATAAAGCTGACCAAGATTTAATTAATGAGCAAAGTTATGTTGAAAAAAATGAATAAGGAGCCAAGAGAAGGAGGAAGAGGGGGGAGAACACAGGATTAGGTGTAACCAGGCTAGCAAAGTAAATATTCGGTAGTATATTTGTTTATTTTAACCAATGAACTTTAAAGGGTGGGCAGGTAATTCATTTACTCTTTAGCTCATGAATACCTACATTCTACCAGTCAGCATCAGGCTATTATTATCATTATTATTATTACCATTATTACTATCATTATTTTAACAGGATTTCACTATATCATTCTGGCTGACTTGAAACTCACTATGTAGGTCAAGCTGGTCTTGAACTCACAGAGATCCACCTGCCTCTGTCTCCCAAGTTTTGAGACTAAAGGCCTGGCTGGCTGAGACACTTTCTAAGTCACAGAATCTGTAGGTCATGACCCCACACAGGTCATATAGCTGAATGTGAGTCAGTCTCTCTCTCTCTCTCTCTCTCTCTCTCTCTCTCACACACACACACACACACACACACCTTGAAAACAGTAAGAGATTTCTGAAAAAAGTGATGAGCAAGCCTGAGGCAGATCTACTGTGCTCACCCGAGCTGCATCCTGCCACTTCACTGAAGGCCTGGTTCAGTGTCACCATCACATCAGGTAACAAACGCTGGCTGAAACAGAATCTACAGCATTGTGTGAACTATGTACATACAACATTTTCTGATTTACAGAAACATTCTGGTTTACTTACAAAACACCAAAACTTTTATTACTTTTCTATTAATTTCTCAACATGAAAGATTCAGGTCAGTATGTTTTGAGTTTGTATTATGTTAGAAAAACTGATTTTAAAATTGATGTTTGAGCCAGGCAGTGATGGTGCACATCTTTGATCCCAGGACTGGGGAGGCAGAGGCAGGGGGATCTCTGCATTCAAAACCAGTCTGGTCTACAAAGCAAGTTCCAGGACAGACACTGAGACAAACAAACAAACGAAAAGTTTGAATTGTTGTTCTGAATTTCATGGGGAAAAAATGAGATGAATTTTGACTTGAAGTTAGAACAGAATTTCCAGTAATTTCTGAAATGTCCTTATGCTAAACAGCATTTCTACTATTTATGAAAAACAGCATTCTCAGCACTGGTGATTATATCATCAATCAACTCTGAAAAATGCTGAGAAAAATTCTGTATTTAGAGTGCCAAATAGTCATTTAAGATTAAGTAGCTTATTTGGAACTGAGCAAGCAGGTAGCTGGAGATGAGGCTCAGCAGTGAGGAGCACTTGATGCTCTCACTGAGGTTGCCAATTTCCTTCCCAGCAAATGGTGTTGGCTTACAATAACCTGTAGCACCAGTTCCAGGGGTTCTGACGCCCTCTTCTGGCCTCCATAGGCATTGCATACACATGGTGCACATAGACACATGGAGATAAAACACCCATACATATAAAATAAGAATAAACACACCTTTGAAAATAAATAATTAAAAAAAGCAGCCATACATCGTTAGTGTATAAATTTGCTTTCTTCGTGTGGAGCAGAGACTGAAGGTGTGGAGCAGAGACTAAAGGAAAGGCCATCCAGAGACTGCTCTACCTGGGGATCCATCCATCCCACATACAGTCGCCAAACTCAGATGCTATTGTGGATGCCAGAAAGTGCTTGCTGTCAGGAGCCTGATATGGCTGTCTTTTGAGAGGCTCTACCAGACAAATACAGAGGCAGATGATCACAGCCAACCATTGGAATGAGCACAGGGTCCCCAGTGGAAGAGTTGGAGAAGGGACTGAAGGACTGGGGGTGGGGGGGGGGGGGTTGCAACAGTGTCAACCAGCCAGATCTCCAGGAGCTCCTGGGGACTGGCCCAAACCAAAGAATACATATGGAGGGACTCATGGCTCTGGCCTCATATGTAGCAGAGGCCTTGTTAGAATTCAATGGGAGGAGAAGCCCTTGGGCTTGAGGGGGTTCAATGCCCTAGTGTAGGGGAATGCCAGGGTGGGAAGGTGGGAGTAGGTGAGTGGGTTGGGGAGTACCCTCATAGAGGCAGGGGGAAGGAGCATGGTATAGGGGGCTTCCAGAGGGGATACTTGGAAAGGGGATAACATTTGAAATGTAAATAAAGAACATATATATCCAATAGGCCTTCCAGTTTCTGTCTCTGCCTATAGCAGATCCTCTGCCACAGGGCTCCATACCCAAATAGCGTTAGGAAAGAGTGAGCCTCCCAGGAGTGCAGACAGGCCTATGAGTACAGGGAGGACCACCACTGCTGCTCAGAGGAACCCACCCAGAACCCTCAGGACACAGGAACTGAGGGGCTGCCTCAGACAGGAGTCTTCCGGTTTCTGTCTGAGCCCAGAGTTGATCCTATGCCACAGAGCTACATATACAAATTCCTCCCAGAGAGAACTGGTATCCCAGGAGTACCTACATACTTGTGAACACAGGTAAGACCACCACTTCTCTTCAAATTCCTGGCCCAAGAGGGACACTCACAGAGTCATCAGGACATAGGAACCAAGGATCAGCTGGGAACAGGATCCTTCTGGTCTCTGTCTGCACCCCAGAGCTGATCCTGTAACACAGCTCTCCATACCCAAATTCCTCCTGGAGTGAACTTTTCTTCCAGGAATAATGACACACAGGCTTGCGGGAGGGACAAGCCAAAGTCAGAGACAGCAAGACCAGCTAACACCAGAGATAACCAGATGGCAAAAGGCAAGCAGAAGAACAGAAACCAAGACTACTTGGCACCATCAGAAACTAGTTCTCCTACCACAGTGAATCCTGCTTACCCCAACACACCAGAAAAGTAAGACTGATTTAAAATCACATCTCTCTCTTCCATCTCTTGTATTCTGTTGCTGATGCTCAAATCTATGGTTCCAGATTTCTTTCCTAGGGTTTCTATCTCCAGTGTTGCCTCACTTTGAGTTTTCTTTATTGTGTCTATTTCCCTTTTTAGGTCTAGTATGGTTTTGTTCATTTCCATCACCTGTTTGTATGTTTTTTCCTCTTTTTCTGTAAGGACTTCTACCTGTTTGATTGTGTTTTCCTGTTTTTCTTTAAGGACTTGTAACTCTTTAGCAGTGTTCTCCTGTATTTCTTTAAGTGATTTATTAAAGTCCTTCTTGATGTCCTCTACCATCATCATGAGATATGCTTTTAAATCTAGGTCTAGGTTTTTGGGTGTGTTGGGGTGCCCTGGACTGGGCGAAGTGGGAGTGCTGGGTTCTGATGATGGTGAGTGGTCTTGGTTCCTGTTAGTAAGATTCCTACGTTTACCTTTCGCCATCTGGTAATCTCTGGAGTTAATTATAGTTGACTCTGTTTAGAGATTGTTCTTCTGGTGATTCTGTTACCGTCTATCAGCAGACCTGGGAGACAGATTCTCTCTTCTGAGTTTCAGTGCTCAGAGAACTCTCTGCTGGCAAGCTCTCTTACAGGGAAGTTGCACAGATATCTTGTGTTTGGACCTCCTCCTGGCCGAAGAAGAAGGCCCAAAACAGGACCTTTCTCAGAAGCTGTGTTGCTTTGGCAGTTCCCAGAAGCTGTCAGCTTCTGTGGTGCAGACTCTCACCTGTGCAGACTAAATTCCTAAGTTCCAGGGAGTTCGGAACCAAGATGGCGACCGCTGCTGCTGAGGCTGAGGCCGCCTCCCGAGCCAGGCGGACACCTGTCCTCTGGTCCGGACGGTGGCCGGCTGTCTGTGGCCCGCAAAGGGTGCTGCCTCAGCGGCTCTGTGCTTCCGCCTGTCCCAGAAGCTGTCCGGTTCTCTGGTGCACCCTCTCACCTGAACTAACCAGTACCCCGGAGCTCTTGACTCTAGCTGCATATGTATCAAAAGATGGCCTAGTCGGCCATCACTGGAAAGAGAGGCCCATTGGACACGCAAACTTTATATGCCCCAGTACAGGGGAACACCAGGGCCAAAAAGGGGGAGTGGGTGGGTAGGGGAAGGGGGGTGGGTGGGTATGGGGGACTTTTGGTATAGCATTGGAAATGTAAATGAGCTAAATACCTAATAAAAAATGGAAAAGGGAAAAAAAAGAAAAAAAAAAGAAATAAATAAAATCACATCTCATGATGATGATAGAGGAATTTAAGAAGGACATAAAAATTACAAGAGAATGGAGGTAAACAGGTAGAAGACCTTAAAGAGGAAGCACAAAAATCCCTTAAAGAATTACAGGAAAACACAACCAAACAGGTTAAGGAACTGAACAAAACTATCCAGGATCTAAAAATGGAAATAGAAACAATAAAGAAATAACAAAGGGACACAACCCTGGAGATAGAAAATCTAGGAAAAAGATCAGGAGTCATAGATGCAAGCACCACCAACAGAATACAAGAGATAAAAGAGAGAATCTCGGGTGCAGAAGATACCATAGAAAACATTGACACAACAGTCAAAGAAAATGCAAAATGCAAGAAGCTCCTAACCCAAAACATCCAGGAAATCCAGAATACATTGAGAAGACCAAACCTAAGGGTAATAGGTATAGAAGAGAGTGAAGATTCCCAACTTAAAGGACCAGTAAATATCTTCAACAAAATTTAGAAGAAAACTTCCCTAACCTAAAGAAAGAGATGCCCATGAACATACAAGAAGCCTACAGAACTCCAAATAGTTTGGACCAGAAAATAAACTCCTCCCATCACATAATAATCAAGACACCAAACACACAAAACAAAGTAAGAATAGTAAAAGCAGAAAAAAAGAGAAAAAGGTCAAGTAACATATAAAGTCAGACCTATCAGAATTACACCAGACTTCTCAACAGAGACTATGAAAGCTAGAAGATCCTGGGCAGATGACATACAGACCCTAAGAGAACACAAATGTCATCCCAGACTACTATACCCAACAAAATTCGCAACTACCATAGATGGAGAAAACAAGATATTCCTTGACAAAACCAAATTTACATGATATCTTTCCACAAATGCAGTCCTACAAAGGATAATAGATGGAAAACACCAACACAAGGAGGGAAACTACACCCAAGAAAAAGCAAGAAAGTAATCTTCTTTCAACAAACCCAATAGAAGATAACAACACAAACATAAAAATAATATCAATAATAACAGGGAGCAACAATCACTATTCCTTAATATCTTTTAACATCAATGGACTCAATTCCCCAATAAAAAGACTTAGACTAACAGACTGGATCTGTAAACAGGACCCAGCATTTTGCTGCATACAGGAAACACACCTCAGTGACAAAGGCAGACACTACCTCAGAGTAAATGGCTGGAAAACAATTTTCCAAGCAAATGGTCCCAAGAAATAAGCTGGAGTGGGCATTCTCATATCGAATAAAATCAACTTTCAACCAAAAGTTATCAAAAAAGATAAGAAAGGACACTTCATACTCACCAAAGGAAAAATCTACCAAGAAGAACTCTCAATTCTGAACATCTATGCTCCAAATGTAAGGGCACCCAGAATTCTCAATTGAGGAATACCAAATGACTGAGAAGCACCTAAAAAAAAAAAAAAAAAAAAAAAAAAAAAAAAATGTTCAACATCCTTAGTCATCAGGTAAATGCAAGTGGCTCGGACACCAAAAATGGAGGTAGGTCCCGATGTTATGCTGTGCAGATATCAGAGGGCCAGGAAAATGAACATGTTGAACCTTAGATCAAGGAAATAATAGGAGAGAGAGAAAGAGAGAAAGAGAGTGGGGAGGGGGAGGGGACGGGCAGAGGGAGAGAGCTGATTCATGTGTCTATGCAGTTTCAGTGCAGAACACATTATAGGTGGATATGAGGAAGCTCACAGGGTAGTTTCTACAGGAAGTGTAGATGAGACACAAGTGGGTGGGTGTATGGCAGGGGGAAGACTCATTCCCTGAATGTCTTCCACATACCAAGCATAAAGCAACAATGGGTATGATATAAAAATAGAAACCTCAAGATCCATACTCAAGAGTATTGTGTATGCTTGCAGTGACAGCACCAAGGGTGAAGACTAGTACATCACTTAGTTTCACTGGCCAGCCAGACTACCAACTACCTTACTTGTTCTAAGCTCTGTTTCAGAAAAAAAAACAAAGTGAGCAGCTGAGATTCTCCTCTAGCCTACAAATATATGTGTGTGTGTGTGTGTGTGTGTATGTGTGTGTGTGTGTGTGTGTGTGTGTGTGTGTGTGTGTGTGTATGCAAGTTAAACATTACTGCAGGTAGACATAGTCATATGTGCCAAGAGATGGGCAAGTCTCAACAAGAAGCTCCCAGAGAGAGCAGACCTGAAGCCCAGCTGCCAGCCTGCATTCACAGAAAGTCTCCTCCACTAAGCTACATTCAAAGTCAAGGGCTCCACTTCTAAGAACAGGTCTTCAGGATGCTGTTCCACTGAACTAGTGAGAGGGATGGAAGAGAGGAAAAAATAACCATGCTCATCACCACCTGAGGCCAAAGCTTTTGTAAGAACAAAAGGCCCATGATGGAGTCTCCTCCCCAGGAGCTCAGACTAGCTGCCTGCTGGCTCTGTGACTCTGTCTCCCCAAAACCTCAATTTCAGAAAACCATAGGAGCTTGCCTTGACTTGGGGATCTGGGAAGTGGTGAAAGGATTCTTAAAACAACTAGAAACCAGTTTTCACCCTGGAGTCTCAAAGCTTGCCCCAAGTTCAACATGAGCCTGGGCTACATAGAGAGTTTTTAAAACAAACAAAACGGAGCAGTGGGGACTAACTGGGAGAGTGGTACACACCTAAGAGGCTTGCAGAAGCCCCAAGCTCCACCCCAGTGCCACAAATGGAACAAACACATCATTTTAGAAGCAAACAAAGCTACCTCCTGAAAAGCAAAAAAAAAAAAAAAAAAAAAAAAAAAAAAAAAAAAAAGGAGAAAAACTGGGGCTGGGGCTGGGTAAACAAGTCAGCCGGTAGTATGCTGCTGTGAGGACTTGGGGAGCCTTAGCACTGAAGGCCAGACATGGTGACACAGACTTATAATCCCAGCTCTGGAAAGGAAGAGACCCTGGGATTCATTGGCAGTCAGCCTAGCCTAATAGGAAACCCCATGTCCCAAAGAATGGCTTTGCCTTCAAACATATGGTTAGTTCAGGGGAACACACACACACACACACACACACACACACACACACACACACATATATATATATAAGAAAAATCACCAATCAAAATAAAATTTATGCCAAACTAAATTTATTTTCTAAGGGGAAAAGATAATATAAGCAGAGATGGTAGAGTGATCAAAAATGGAATTACTTTCATTTTAAAAGCATAATAATTAAGCCTGGCAGAGATAACTCCAGCACTCAGGAGGCTGAAACAGGCAGGTCTCTGTGAGTTAGTTGCCAGCAGAGTCTACATTGAGTTCCAGGACAGCCAGGGCTACACTCAAAAACAAACAAACAAAAAATGGAGAGTAATAGAGGCTAGAGGTAGCTCTACAAGGCCAGTCTCCAGTTATACATACAAATGCACACATGCACAATAAATAACAGAGGAGAGAGATACACTGTAGCACAGACATAACAAATGTGGAAAGGAGTTATCCTAATGACCTAAGGACTATTCAATGCTGCCAGGAGTGGGCACCCTAAGGAAAGGGAAAGACCTCCGACCTTAGAATCAGAAAGACATTTCTTTCCCTTAGAACTGTTCCAGACTGAAAAAGAAGCAAATCACATGACAGCTAAATCTATCTTGTGTTTCTAGAATTCTGCTCCAAAACTCAAAAAGGCATCCCTACAATGGTTGGTCAGACTGTTCATAACAACAGTTGGTCAGATCTGAGTACAGCTTTAACCCACTGTTGTGCTGATGGCAATACTAACTTTATGCTCACTCAGTGGAGATGGACGGAAAATTAGAGGGATACATCACAGAATGTCTATAACTTAAAATTATCTGTCTTTCTATCTTTCTATCTACCTATCTGTCTGTCTGTCTATCTATCTATCTATCTATCTATCTATCTATCTATCTATCTATCTAATCTATCTCATGATTGAACCTAGAACTTCAGGCATGTTTTGTTCCCAGTTCTGCATTTGATATAACAAAGCAATTCCAAATCTAAGTTTATATCTCTAAAACTATAATGTTGCCTTACCGTGCTTACTTAGATATAATGTAGGCATTTTAATATTCAGTAGTTATATTAGAAATGAGCCTCCTGTGGTCAGGGTACACAAAAGTTTTATTTCTGAATTTCTAGGACACTAGAAGTTCCTCTGGAAACAAAACAGCTTTCTTGCTTTTATCTCTCTCTCTCTCTCTCTCTCTCTCTCTCTCTCTCTCTCTCTCTCTCTCTCTCTCTCCTTTTGGTACTATCTTGAGTCTTCTCTATACACTTCCACTCTATCAAAATACGCCACTTAAATATAAATAGGAAGGATTTTAATTGTTTCTTAATCTGGCTTAGTATAAGAATAGCAAGCAACTGCTTTTGGGTTTTTTGTTTGTTTGTCTGTTTTGGGGGAGCTGTTTTTTGTTTTGGGGGGAGTTGGGGGAGAGTATTTGTTTATTTTGTTTGTTTGTTTTTCAAGACATGGTTTCTCTGCATAGCATTGGCTGTCCTGGAACTCACTCTGTAGACCAGGCTGGACTTGAACTCATGGAAACTCACCTGCCTCTGCCTCCCAAGTGCTGGGATTAAAGGCATGTGTCACCACAACTGGCAAAAGCTGATTTTTCAGATCACTATTTCTTAATCAAATTTGAAAACTGCCGAAATACATAAGAATCATTTGTAAGATGCAAAAACTTTGCCTTCAGAACAAAACAAAAACTGTGCCCACTTAGCTTCATTTCAGGAAAGCAAGGAAATACGATTGCTATTTTATCAGCAATGACCTGATTTTACTGCTCATCCATCAGCAGGCAGAGCCCCTCTGAGGAGGTGATCTGACTAAAGTTCTAAAGGAGATTAGCTTACTATTCTCAGACTCTGCACACTTTGCCTATGTCCATGACATTTGCTGTGGGGCTCTGTAGTTCTTCTCATTGGAAGGTTGTGTGCATGTGCGTGTGGGTGTGTGTGCGCGTGCACATATGTTAAATTAGACATAAGAACAAAGTGAACTTTTGAAGCTAGATATGGTGATGTAATCTTAGTATTAACTGTAACCTTAGCATTCAAGAGGATAAGCCAGGAGAACTGTGGTTTTGAGATCAGCCTGGGCTACATAGAAAATTTGAGACAACCTTGGGCTATGTAGTAAGAGCCTGTCTCTAATAGCAAACAAAGGATTTTCTATTCAATTTTCTTTCAAGTACTGGGGGAGAACTATGCATAAGTGGTTATGCACAGAGCAGGGAGCTGTTTCAAGTACTTTAACACCTCTGATATGCTATAAGTAGCAAGGTCAATTGAACAATGTTATTATTGCCTTGTAGTCTGTAGTAGTGGAGAAAATGAGGCTATGATGTTTGGGAGTGATTCGGGCAAATGAGAATGTTTCCTGAGGAGGTGAGGCAATGCCAGAGCCTGCAAAATTCAAACGACCACCCAGGAGGAACAACAGTTAGTTGGTGTTTACTCAAGAGAGACTTCAAGGGAACACAAAACTGTTTCCAAATATCCACAGCAACGGTTTGTGAAAAGGGAACTGCGTTTATTCTACATAATCAAACAGGAAAACTAGCACTGACTCCTGCTGTCTGTTGGATGAAAGATTGGGGATTTTCAAAACAAATAAACAGCCAATGGCTGAAGCTTGCTAACATGAGCTCACCTGTAATCTTACAAATTATGGAGTCTGGCTTCTACTTCTTCACAAACATGGAAGCTTTGGAGAAATGATTCCTAAAACCATACAGACACACACATACACACATATACACATAGAAACACACACACATATGATATGACAAAGCTTTTTCAAATCTAAGTTTATATCTCTAAAATTATAATTTGAGTTGCCCTGCTTACTTAGATATGGTGTAGGCATTTTAATATTCAGTAGTATATTAGATTATTAGAATGCCTACACTGTATCTAAGTTTCAAAAATGAGCCTCCTGTGGTCAGGGAACACATATATCATATTTCTGAACTTCTAGGACACCAGAGTCTGAGAGAGGCCAAGGGGATGTTATTGAAGAAACAATTACTCCTTTGGATCTTCTTCAAGAATTGGAACAATAGCCGGGCAGTGGTGGCACATGCCTTTAATCCCAGCACTTGGGAGGCAGAGGCAGGCAGATTTCTGAGTTCGAGGCCAGCCTGGTCTACAGAGTGAGTTCCAGGACAGCCAGGGCTACACAGAGAAACCCTGTCTTGAAAAAAAAAAGAATTGGAACAGCTTCCTGCTGCTCACCCTTGGCCCTGTCTGTCCTCATCATGTGGACCAGCATCCCATACTCTGTATGCTACCAGGTCTCAGAGAGGAGCTTATTTAAAGAAAGGAAGTATAGCTGGGCAAGAATACTAGCTGTACTCAGCCTCAGACCACCTGGTCAAGACTCTGAGCCTCCACAGGAAAACAGCGTTGGGCCAAGGAACAAGGCCTACCACCTCAGCTATGCTTTCCAGAAGGAAGCAAGACCCTGACTGAGGAAGAAGAGGTGAACAGCGTACACCCATCAAAGGGTCTTTTGGTTTTTCTGCCTTCCTCCCTGCCCCTTCCTCCCCTTCCCCCTTTCTCCCTCCCTCCATTCCTTACCCCCTCCCTTCCTTTCTTCTTCCTTCAATGGCAGTTTGGATCCAGGCTTTAGCTGAGCTCACAGAGCCCCATCCTGATGGACTGCAACCTTCTGAAACCATGAGCCAAAATAAAGGTTCACCCTCATTGTTTCTGCCCAATGCTTCGTTACTGTAACTGGGCACACAACTTAGTGGTGGATCTTCAGCAATGTCCTTCAAAGCTCTGGAAGCAAAGGGTACTATAGACAAAAGGAAACCCACATGAGCAGGCTGTCTGTTTCCTGGATCTCTGTGAGCCCCTCAGTAGATCTGTGGCTTCTTTCTCTTACCACACCTTCCCCCAGTGCCTCTTCACTACCATAAATACAATTTCAAACTTTGGCTATGTGCTAGGCATGGTGCATCATGCTTATAATCTCAGCACTTAGGAAGCAAAGGCAGAGGCAGTCAGCTCTCTATAAATTTGAAACCAGTCTGGCCTACATAGTGAGTTCCAGGCCAGACAAGGCTACATACTAAGACTTTGTCTCAAAACAATTAATTAATTAATTAATTAACTAATTAATTAATTAAAATGTCAATCATGTTTTAAAATAACAAAAATAAAATTTTGGTTGTCTAGTGACCTTACCCACCAGGACACTTTGCCTCCCACTGTCTCTAGCACCCCGTGTCTTAGCCTCCTGAGATGCTGTTCACACCCAGTTTTTTAATCCACTCTCCTTTGGATTACATTGATACCACCGCTTGAGACACACTTGCTTCCCTCTATCCTTCGCTCCTCTTTCAAGTTGTCAGTTAAGTAACTCAGGCATCTTATCTTCCTCAGGCATCTATCCTTCCTTGACCCCTGATGGAGCTAAGTCTTCCTATTGGGTGTTCTGCCTGCTTCTGTTCAGGGCACTCACAACATACTGAATGCCTGGAACCAGCCAGCTAGACCAGGAACCCGAAATTTGTCTGAATACATACTAAAACAAAATTTATACTAAACAGGAACCCAAAAAGGAGAGCACCACCACCACCCGTTCCAATGGGGCCATCGATAATGAACTGAAATCTAAAACTGAGCTCTCTAATAACCTTTCCTCTTAAGCCAGTGGGTGTGGCTATTTTAAATGTCACTGTGAGAGAAACTGACTAATGTCATATATTGGGGCCTAACTCTTCCCCCTGGATAAAGCATGCCCTAAGCAGAGATTCCAACTCTTCTAGGGACCTTGGAGGCCATGGAGCACTGAGACACCTGGAGGATTGACTCCTGAGCGGAGTGGATGAGGGCCAAAGCACAGGACAGCCCACCACTGTTGGCAAGGAAAGGGCTCCACAGATACCCAGGGACAGAAACAGCTTTCCTTCATTCCACTTAACATAGACAATCAAATTTAGCAATGTGCTATCACAGCAAAGTAATGGCTACACAGAACAAGAGGGATCGAGACTGGCAGCTAGACACATTGTGAACACTTGATACCACAAAAGCAAGAAGCCACCACAAGAGATGATGTAAAGAAGAGAGTAAGAGAACCGCCTGGTGAAAGAAGATGGAGGTGGAAACCACATGTCCAAAAGGACAGAACAGCTGGCAGTCGGGGTACAGGGGTGTCAAGTCTAAAGCATCAATGTGAGTAAATTCATGTTTCTGGTATTAACCAGGGCTGCCACAGGTTCCCCTGACGTAGAAGAGACCTGGAGGTAGCCTACCCGATCTCTATCAGGTAAACAACTTAGTCAAAAACTTCCTCAGAACAACATTCAACCTTTCCTCCCAAGCAAAACCAAAGAATAACAATCATGCCAAAGACAAATGGGAGAGGTATTATGGAGAGCCATTCCCGGGATCTTAGAGGGGGAATGGTATTGTTTTCTCAAAGACACACAAGCTGCGGGAGTGCACTGCAGGGAGCACACAGAGAGCTTGAAAGACTGCAGGACACTTTCCACTTCCTGCTCATCCTCCTGTCACCAGGATGTGGATGGGGTGAGGAAGATGAGAGACTTCCTGCAGCCTTGGCTCCCAGACTGGGCTGGCCTATGCTGGAGGAGGCTCTGTCCAGCAGAGCAGGGAGGAGGAAAGCTCACTTCCTCTTTTCAGTCACTCAAGAGGTGGTACAGAGGGGCCTGGGGAGTCAGTTCATTGTTGTTGACGCCACAGCTCAGCTCGGTTTCTTAAACCAGCCCTCTAATTACATTCAGATCGAGATCCAGGAGGGAAGTTGAAAGGAAGCTTTTCTCAACCTCGAGGACCTGTCACAGGCTCAGAATGGTCACGGGGTAGGTATACCAATGTTATAATATCCAGAAACAGTGAACCCAGAGACCATTGCCCTCCCCCAACCACAGGCTAATGACACCTCCCTCACACACTAAGCTGTATGCACTGCCAAAAACCATCAGGAGAAAAGAAAATCAAGTTTGGAGAGCTGGCTTTCTGTAGCTCTTATAGGGCCATTCAACATGTGCGGGAGGGGCCTAGGGAAGGAAGGCATTTGGGAACCATTGTTCACATAGAAAAAACCACTCACACTATAAACAGTAAATGGCCTGGGTAATGTAGTTGCCCAAGATCCTGTTGAAAAGTTTTACTCATTACTCTTGTTATTGTTATTATCGGAGACATTCCCTCCTACACATCCTTCCTTGCTCCTGGCAGGAGATGAGTCTTGATCAAAAGCAAAGAGAATCCAATCTTCCCTTCCAATTACTAGGAACCAGAGGGAAAGTAGGCTGCCAAGGCTGCTCTCTGCCATTAGTAATGGATGGGAATCTTGACAGGCATTAGCTAAGCCGAATAACTTCCTCCAAACAGCAACTCCTCAAAAGAGTCTCGAAGAGCAACTGAGGAACATTTTCCAGATAATAGAATTCCACACCTAGACAGATGTTCTTAGGTTCTCAGGTAAGAATCTACTGTAGCGATGTCTTGGCATGTGTAGAGTATTCACAAGTAGATTGTGAGCTTCTTCCAAATAAGTCAGAGCTTGGGACACTCTTACTTGGCCAACGGTAAGCCTCTGAGAAATTCATCCGTGAATGCTGACGTCCAGGTGCCACATGACCAACCCCAGACTCCCCAATAACACCAAGTAACACCTCACTAGTTTGAATGCCTGTAGCCTTCCTTTCAAGCCCCTTGAAGTTAAATGCTAGGCCTGCCTCTTAGGTTTGAAACCTTGAACAATTTCCTTAACCTATCCAAGGTTCAGCATTTTTTATACTGTAAGAGAGACATAATGATATTCACTCTCTCCTTTGTTTCTTTCTTTCCCCCCTCCCTCCCTCCCTCCCTTCCTCCCTTCCTTTCTTTTTTCAACAAAGATTTATGTGTCATCCACGATTGTAAGTACTGAAGACAAAGCATAGCTTGGATGTGGCTCACTTGGTAGAGTGCTTGCCTAGCATACAGGAAGCCCTGGGTTTGGTCCCAGTTCAGTGTAAAACTGAGCGTGGTAGAGTACCCCCATGGACGTAGGAGGAACAGAAGTTCAAAGCTCCTTGTCTACATAAGGAGTTTGAGGCCAGCCTGGAATACATGAGAACCTGTCTTAAAACCTAGAAATTAATAAACTAGGGGAGGCAGGGAGGGAGGGGAGAGAAGGAGGGAGAGGAGGAAGAGGGGAAGGAAGGAAGCAGGGGAGGGAGGGAGGGAGGGCAGACAAAGCACTAAAGCTGAATTCATCTAAGTGGGAAGGAGACACAATGAAGGTTCAGCCTGGCACACTGTAAGCATTAAACAAACGTTTACTTAGTGGATTATCAAACCAATAACTACCTGGCTGAATACGGGATGTGAGTATCACAGACACATTTTTTTAAGGTGGAATTACAGTAGTTGCTTTGGGAAGATTTATTCAGTCAACATGCATCCTACCAAAGCTGGCTTTTTGAAGGGTGCACTATTAATTCACTTCCCTAAGACTGGAAACTGAGTAGATTGATCTAAGGTTCAGCACTCTGCATTTGAATGTTAAATCACACCCAAAGACAGGAGGGGAATCATCACAGCTCACGGCATATCCTTCTGGTTGATAAAAATTGACACGTTCAAAACCCAGGTTCTTAGAGAAACGGCAATGAGATTTCTGGTGAGGGATTTTCTGTAGTGAGTATTGGAGAAGATGCTCAGAAAAGCCTTCTGCCATCTCACTGCTGTGAAAGGAGAGCTCTGGGCATTTCTACACCCACGACGACCTTTCTGCCTCCTCCCGGGGAGCCCTGGTTTCCAGTGTCAGGACTCTCCTTCATCAATTCTTCACTGAAGAATCAATGAGGGTGTGGAGAGCTGCCTTCTTTTTCTCTGACCTGCCTCTTCTGCTGGTGCCAACTCCATTTGGAGGAGAGTCACAGGGAACTGTTTGTGCAGGGAGTGGCCCTGCCTTCCCTTTCAGTCCCTGCAGCCACCCCCTCACCTCTGATCTTCACCACCTAATTCCCAGCAGCCTGCTGTGTTGCTGCAACAAGTGAGAACTCTTTCTTAATGCAGCACAGAGGTGTCTGTAGGCAGCCAATGATGGGCACCACTGGCCACAGCTGGTTAGATGTGGTTTTCCAGACTTGTTTGTACCCCTTTGTGACTAATACTTACCTACTAGTTGGCTGGGATGAGACCTCTCTCCTACTCATCTGGCACTTGGAACACTATCAGCCGGCTTCCCAAACACTGCCAAACTCATTCACAGGCAAGGTGGAGGGTCTGGAGGAAAATATACAGAAAGGCCCCAGGGAATAAAGAGAGATTGAAGCAAGAACCCCAGAAGCACCAGGATGCTTGCTTACACAGGATGCTTACACCCCGTCAGCTGATTGGATGATGTCACAGTGGTCCATGCAAAAAGCAGGGACTAGATAGGAAAGCTTTTTGTGATCTCAACTTGTTGAACAAGTCTTTATTTGTAAGGTAATGCAGACTCATTTACGTTTAAATTAGTCAAAAACTAAGTTAGTCTAGAATTATACAGAACATATGGCAAGCTTTAAGCTTGAACTAACTCATAAATAAATAAGAAGTTCTAGAATAGTAAGAGGCTGGACCAATAAGACAGTCGACAGAAGCACAGTGTCTTTGCATTCTAGGAATATCTATCTCTCAGCAAGGGGCAGACTATGTAAGCCACAGCAGTTTGTGTGAGGGAATATGACACTCTACAGCTACACCACAAGATGAGGTATCTGCATGTGTGTGGATATGAACATAGCTAGCAGCCAGGTGGGCTCAGTGGGCAGCCAGGTGGACTCAGAGGGCAGCCAGGGTGGGATCAGTAGGCAGCCAGGGTGGGTAGCTAGGGTGGGTAGCCAGGGTGGGCTCAGTGGACAGCCAGGTGGGCTCAGTGGGCAGCCAGAGTGGGCTTAGTGGCAGAGAGCATGACACGAGTACAGCACTACAAAGGCTAAGACGTGTGTGTGTGTGTGTGTGTGTGTGTGAAGAAAATGCAGAGACAGAAGAGAATACATAGCATGGTGGTCTCGTTTGGTTCGTTTGAGGTTTTTTTAGGATATAGTAGTATCTATTCAGTATGTAAAGTAACAGAGTTTCCCAATGATACTTTCATTCATACTTCTACTACATCCATTCCCATTTTGGCCTCTCTCTTTCCCCTCCCTATTTCCCATTGCCCCCCTCCTCTTCCCGAGAGGCCCCTCTTCTATTTCATGTGATGTCTATGTCCACCCAGATTCTACATATAAAAGAAAGCACACATACTTGTCTTTGTGGGTCTGGCTTTTATTTTTCACTTAGCATGATGATTTCCAGTTTATCTACATTCCTGTAAATAACATCATTTAATTCTTCTTTCATAGCTGAATAAAACTCTTTTGCTTGTATTCACCACATTTTCTCCATTTTAAACTAAAAAGTCAACCATATATAGTATAATACATTTCAGATACTCCAAAAATAATTTTAAAGTAAAATATCCCATATATGTATTGCATGTTTGTATAATGTATGTGTTATGATGTTTCTAAAAGTTGTGAGACAGATTGACATGGATAAAAGTATTTGTTGTCAAACCTGACAACCTAAATTTCATCCCCAGAACACACAAGGTAAAAGGAGAGAAGCAACTCCTATAGTTGTCCTCCACACACCTGTAAGTGGCACCTACAATCTCCCTACACACACACACACATACACATACATATACACACATGCACACACACATACACATGCACACACACAGTTGTGTGAGAGGAACACAACCTCTGCTATTTATTCTGTGTGTTTCTGTATGTCTCAAACACTTAGAATATGCAACTGATAATATATAAATGGGCAGGATACATAGCTGGGTTTAGTCTCCAGCATCACACACACTTTAAAAGAATAAATAAATAAATAAATAAATAAATAAATAAATAAGAATAAAACTAGTAAGCTAGCTCCAGGTGTATTCATCAGAAGTATTCATTAATACACAGCATTAGCTTAAAAAGAAGGACACAAAGTAGGATATATATTATGTATACATCTAAGTTGGTCATTTGCATACAAATGCCCAAATAGTTCCCAAAAGAGTTTATGTAGAATTAGCATTATTGTTTCTCTCATTCAGAGACAGTAGGTAGCTAAGCAATCGGTCACTGGTGAATTTCCTTAACACGGTATTATGCTTTGCATATTTTATGTTTTTACACATGTTATGGTAACCATAAACATGTACTTTTTTGTCAAATTCTTAAATTATTACTAACTTTTAAGATTTTTTTTTACAATTATATGTATGGGGAAGGGGCACTATGTATATGTGAGCACAGAACTTCCTTGGTTATGCCAATAAATAATAAAGTCAAGACTACATCTTTAAAATATTAAGATAAATAAGATAACCAGCAAAAATAAATAGGACTAAAATCCCAAAATAAATTAGACCACTAAGAGTTTCTCCTTTCACTTTCATGCTCACAACCCTCGTTGCAGAGCAGTGTGTTTTCTGCTGAGCTGCTGCTCTTAGGACACACAACACATCCTCTTAAGAGACCGTACACAGCAAGGGTCAATCCTTCCAATGCTGTGCCCAGGGAACTGTGTCCCAGGGCCAATGTTGAGGTGTAGCACGGGTGGGACTCTGAGAGGAGACATCTAGACATGCAGTGGGGCCCTGCCTTCACTGTCATTCTGTGACCCTCCTCCACCCACTTTGGGACCGAGAAGACTGCAAGTGCTCAAGACTCTTCATTGACTGTCCTGAGTTGGAGAAAGCTCAAAATGATCAGAAACTGTAAGCTACTGCAGACATACCTACCAACTTTCCCAGACTTTTTAAAAAGTATTTTAATTACTTTTAAAAGTAAGTAAAAGCTTGCTGAACATCTCTAGTTAAGGCCCTACTTTACTGAACTCTTGAATTGTTTGTTGGATGGGGTTGTGGTGTTATAAATGCTAAACTCCAACCATAGTATGAGCCTTACAAGAAAGAGTTACTGAATAAATAAATAACAACAACAATAAAACACCTCTGTTCTTCCTAAGTTAGACTGAAATCTCTCTCTTGGTTGCTGCTGTTATCTGAAGAACACTCACTGGACAATATACTAAGTAGTTATAAGCTGTTTTTGCTTTAAAATCAGATTTCCACCATCTCATCCACACAACCTAAAAAAGGTAGGAAACATGTCTAAAGATTCTGTGCTTGTCTTGATTTATAACTCTATAATTTCTATTTTTTCTCAAGTTAGAGATGTGTTTTGCCACATTCTTTCCCTCTGCCCTCTCCAATAATCCAGGTGAGAGTTTTTATAGAAATGGTCTGTGTACAGTTGTAAAAGGTGACAGAGAAAAGGTATACCCTAAGTTTTTCTGGTTGTCAGGAAATAGTTTCTACCTGTTAAAACCAAACTCCAAACATAGTATGAGCCTTACAAGAAATGGTTATCAAAAAAAAAAAAAAAAAAAAACTAGATTAAAATCTGTCCCTTGGTTTCTGTTGTTATCTAAAGGACACTCCTGGGACAATCTGCTAAGTACTTATCAAAATATTTTAATACTGGTATATTTGAGGATCAGATTTAGCTTTATTGTAGAGCATTTGGCCGGCATGTGTAAAATGCAATCCTCAGTATCATAAAGAAGAATATATTTAAATGTATTTTAACAATCAAATGTATTAATAGAATGTATTAGCAACAAATAGGGATACTTTGACTTCTTCCCTTTCTCTCTCTCTCTCTCTCTCTCTCTCTCTCTCTCTCTCTCTATCACATCTAGCAAAACTCTCAGATTGAATAGAGTAGGCACCCTTGTCTTGTTTCAGGTTTGGTGGTTATGATCTGTTTTTCCCAATAGTATGATTCCAACTGTAAGTTTTCTGTAAATAGCTTTTGGAGCATGTTTGATAGATTTCTGGTTTCCTCAGGACCTTTATCATGAAGGAATGAGTCTATGTTTAAAAAGCCCTTCAGACTCTGCTGAGAACCTTTTCGATCTTACAGACTGTCTTAGTCAGGGTTTCTATTCCTGCACAAGCATCATGACCAAGAAGCAAGTTGGGGGGGGAAAGGGTTTATTCAGCTTACATTTCCACATTGCTGTTCATCACTAAAGGAAGTCAGGACTGGAACTCAAGCAGGTCAGGAAGCAGGAGCTGATGCAGAGGCCATGGAGGGATGTTCTTTACTGGCTTGCCTCACCTGGCTTGCTCAGCCTGCTTTCTTATAGAACCCAAGACTGCCAGCCCAGAAATGGCCCCACCCACAAGGAGTCTTTCCCCCTTGATCACTAATTGAGAAAATGCCTTACAGCTGGATCTCATGGAGGCATTTCCTCAACTGAAGCTCCTTTTTCTGTGATAACTCCAGCTGTGTCAAGTTGACACAAAACTAGCCAGTACACAGACAATTTCAGAAAGGGTATGGGATCAACAAAAATAAGTAGCTTTCACATACCAATAACACCATTGCTGAGAAGGAAATGAAGAGACATTGTGCCTACAATAGCTTCAAACAATGATGAACAACAAGAACAGAGCTAAGCAAGGACGTGAAAGGAGCCTGCAACTCACATGGCAGAACCAAGACAAAAAGAAACTGAACAAGAAAGGAGATACTGGAAAGGATGTTCACACTCCTGGCTGAGCAGAGTTGGGTTGTAAAAGATGACAACACTGCCAAGAGTTACCTCTGAGTCTAAGACACTCTCCATCAAAATTCCAGAAGCACTTTTCATAGAAAAAAAACCAAACCTTCAATTAATGTGGAAGCAAGTAATAGCATTGCCAATGCTATCTTTAGCAGAAAGAACATGAACACTTCTGGGGGTTCCATGATACCTGACTTCATTATACCACAGAGCCACAGTGGCAAAGGCAGCCAGAGACTGGAACAAAAACAGAGATTTAGACTGATAGATGATAGAGGGCCCAGAATAAGCTCACATAGCTGTGGCCCCCAGATTTCTGACCCCGTCATCCAGTGTGAGCACTGGAAGAGGTGCCTGTTCAATCATGGTGCTGGAGAAACTGGAGAGCGGCCACAGAAGGACGAAACTGGAGCCACATTCTCCCACCAGCCCAGAAACCAACTCAAAATGGACCAAATTTAAAAGCTGAAACTGTTAAACAAAAAAACAGGGCAAATACTTTAAGATACAGGAACAGGCAAGAACTTTCCAAACAGGACTCCAGCAGCACAGAAATCAACCCCAAGACCTGACAAACACAATTACGTGAAATAAAGTTTCTGCAGAATGGGAGGAAATCTTTCTCAACTATATTTTGCAGGTTAAAGACCTGGAAAATCATATACATATACATACACACATACACACACACACACACACACACACACACACACATACACACACACACCACACACACATGCATATACATATACATATGTGTGTATGTGTGTATATACACATATATATAAATACACACACTATATATATATAGTATGTATATATAGTGTATGTATATATAGTGTGTATTTTATATATATATATACAAAAAATAAACAATAAGACCCAGGTTGATGTCAGTGGAGGGCAGAGGAGTAGTTTAAAATTAGAAAAGCAACCATTTAAAGCCAGGTATTATGGCTCATGGTAGTAATTCTAGCATTCGGGAGGCAAGGCAAGATAATTGACAGAAGTTTAAAGCCAGCTTGGGCCATCTTGGTAGTCCTGTTTCAAACAAACAAAAAGGAAAGAAAAGCATTTGAGTCTGGGTGAGGTGGTCCACCCCTGGAAGCCCCATACACAGAAAGCACAAGCAGAAGGGTCACTGCAAATGCCAGAGTAGCTAGAGCTACAGAGAAAGACTCATAAAGGCAAAATGTGGGAGCCGGAGAGGTGTGTTGGCACTTCAGAGCACTTGTTCCTGAAGAGGGCTAGAGTTTGATTCCCATCACCCTCATGTGAGTCAGCACTGTCTGTAACTCCAGTTCCAGGGGATCTGATGCCCTCAACAGGCAACAGGCACACATGTTTGTTTTTGTTTGTTTGTTTGCTTGTTTGTTTGTTTGTTTTTTAATTCAATAAGATGCACAGTAAAGATGCTCAATGACAAATCAGGTGACCCGAGTTGGATCCTAGAGCCCTCATAGTGGGAGAATTGACTCCTGAAGGTTACCTTCTGGCTTCTACATGACAATGCTGCACGTGTGCCCCACCACACACACTTAATAATAAGTGCAATAAAAAGAACATTGAGGAAGAGTACCATTTGAGAGCCACCATAGTAGTGGATTACTTGAGAGTCACCTAGTAGAGGCCTAAATGGGTGGGTGCAAGTTTTATAAGGAACAGTAAGTACCTTAGAGTTCCATTACTGAGACAAAGACTAAAGCAATCAACTTATAATGAAAGTTTACTTCGAATCATTATTTCAGAGACTTCTTTCCATAGTTATTTGGCCTCTGTCTTATGGGCCTGTGGCAAAAGTTCATTATGGTGTGGAAGTACGAAGCAGGGGAAGACAGAAGACAGAGCCATACATGTAGGGGCTGGGCTCAATGTCTCCTTCAATAGCATGCTCCTAAGGATCTAACTAGCCCATCTCTAAATTTCCCATCACTTTCCAGTAGCACCATAGACTGGAGACTGCATGGTCAACACATGGACCTTTGGAAGGAAAATTCAAAACAGGCAGATATAGCAGGATATTCAGACGGAGCAAACAGAATATTGCTACTATTCCTCACAAGATGTTTGACATTTATGAAGTAAAAAATGGAAGCTTTATAGCAGAGAAAACTAGCTGAATGAGGTGTCAGCAGTAGCAACAGCAGTGGGGAGAGTGTGGGCATGAACCTTCCCCGTAACCACACTGCTGCTGAGAAGGAAGGGCCTGTTCCTGGGCAAGAGGAAATACCAGGCAGGCCCAGGGCCAAGCCTGTAGAGGGAAGACAAGTTCTCACTCTAGCTGAGGTCCTGGAAGACAAGGGAAGACCAAAGAACTGCCGCAGAGTGAAGGGGACTCCACAACCTTGACAGCGGTACCTGCACACATGTGCGTGCGTGTGTCTGGATTTTATCCAGGACAGGACAAAGAAAGGCAGTAGCCCTGTTGTTGGCAAAGTGCAAGTGGTGACTGGATGAAATTATGTGACAAGAGTAAAAGTGACCTAGATGCTTATTTGCATGTCCTTGGGAGGCATAGAAGCCAGGTGATATAGTACAAGCCAACAACTTACTCTCAAAGAGTACAGGAAAACAAGGGCTGGAGAGATGGTTTAGTAGTTAAAAACTCTCTGCTCAAGCAGAGGACCCAGTGTTGGTTCCCAGCACCCACATGTGGCTTACAATCATCTGTAACTCCAGTTCCAGGGGATGGCTCCTATTCTGGCCTCCAAGGGCACAAGACACATTTACAAAATGCAGGGAAAACATTCATACACATAAATCAAATAGATTCTTTAAAATGAACACTATCTTTAAGGTTCCAAAAAACAGTATGTGTTAATTATTTACACATGTGTAATATCCAAAAGTAGCTCTTCATCTGAAGAGAGAGAACAAGAGGTGCAAGCAAAGATAAAATATCAACTATTAGGAAATCTGAGTGAAAGGTACCCTGTTCTTCCAAGTCCTGTAAATTTAAAAGTGTGTGTGTGTGTGTGTGTGTGTGTGTGTGTGTGTGTGTGTGTGTGTAAATATGTATATTTGTGTGCAGTAAGAGATGTGTGGTAAGGGCCTCTAATCTTCAGGAAGCTGAAGGATCACGAGTTCCTGAGGAGCCTGGCCTGCATAGCAAGAACCTGCATAGCGAATGTATAAGTTGACCAGTACACACTTCTGCATTTGGCTTTCAAGTCTGAGTCAGCCTCTACACTCCTATTTCTGATGCCATGTGGTTGCAAGACTGGCACCTGTGAGTATCACAAGCTCTCAGAGTCCAAACTCTCAGGGGCCATCAGTGTTCCTCCAGGGAACAGCGTTCCTGTACAGACTTCTCAAAGAGAACAAATATGCCCAAAGCTCAGAGTACTCCCTCTCCACAGAAGCTCTCCCACAGACCTGAAACACTGCACTGACCTGGCCATCCATCACCAAGAACAAGTCACATGAGCAGCACTCCAGAGCAAACACTACTATCTTCTGTACTGCAGATGTCAGGAGGTGAGCACGGGGTATCTAAATATGAGGGGTGTGTGCTGCTCTGGTGGAAGATGAGAGGGGGATGCGTGTGAGCAACGTACAGTCATCTTTTTGGAGTTCTCTTTCATGAGTAAAGTTCAGTTTTTAGAGATCAAACCTGGTTGTAAATGAGATCTTTAAAACCTCCGAAGTGCTTTACTGCAGAGTTTATGATCTGTTTACACTGAAGGCAAGGGGCAGGGCAGGGGGTAATCCCAAAGCCTTCAGTTGACATCTCTAAAGAAGAAAGGGGAACTCAGGCACAGGGATAAAAATACTTCCTTGTTCCACCTGTGATTTGTGGGTGCAGAATTCTTCCAAAGACAGAGGTCATGCCCCAAGAAAATTAACCCAACGGTCCTTTACAACCATTAGAATAAGTCCCTGAGAGCACAAAAAAAAAGAAAGAAAGAAAGAAAGAAAGAAAGAAAGAAAGAAAGAGAGAGAGAGAAAGAAAGAAAGAGAGAAAGAGAGAGAGAGGGAGGAAGGAAGGAAGGAAGGAAGGAAGGAAGGAAGGAAGGAAGGAAGGAAGGAAGGAAGGAAGGAAGGAAGGAAGGAAAGGAAGGAAAGGAAAAAAGAAAAAAGTTATAAAAAACATACATTTGGAGATTTGGAAACTGGTGAGCAAATCTGAGACAAATGTCTCAGTGATTCAAGGTGTTACCAGCACTGATGTCCCTGGGAACTAAGAAGCCATTGGTGACATGGCATAGGAGAGTTACTGGATAGAACCAAAATGCAACAGCAGCTAGTATAACACAGCAGAAAATTCCAGGAAAGAATCCAGGCCTTTTTGTAGTTTGATGACGTTTTTTGACACACTCCAGTTCACATCAACTGTGGATTTTCTGTTCTGTAACAAGGATGTAGGTTACAAAGAACATAGCCCTTTGTGCTGGGTGTGGTGGCGCATGCCTTTAATCCCAGCACTTGGGAGGCAGAGGCAGACGGATTTCTGAGTTCGAGGCCAGCTTGATCTACAAAGTGAGTTCCAGGACAGCCAGGGCTACACAGAGAAACCCTGTCTCGAAAAAACAAAAAAAACAAAAACAAAAAAACAAAAAAAAAAAAAAAACCATGGTCCTTTGAGAAATTTTTGTTACTGTTCTAAATAACCCACAAAGATGAACGAGACGAGACATCCATGTCTTTTAGCCTAGATTGCATTGCTGAGCCTTGTGTGGGTACTAGCATATAGAGTCCCTATCTCCATCATGGTAAATTTCTGGATGTCCTTTGGAGTCTAAGAGGCACACTTCTCAAAGCCCACTCTATGGGTGTGTTTGTGAATGCTAATGACACGTTCTTGAGTCACCACCTCAAAGATGGCAGGACAGTTCTTCGACCACTGTACTGGATAGTTTATGTCAAAATTGATGCAAGCTGAAGTCATCTGAAAGGAGGGAATATCAAATGAGAAAATGCCTCTATAGATCAGGCTACACAAAAGCATGTAGGACATTTTCTTAATTAGTGATTAATGGGGATGGGTCCAGCACATTGTGGGTGGTGCCATCCCTGGGCAGGAGGTCTTCAATTCTGCAAGAAAACAGATGATATGGCACAAAAGAGTAGCAAGCCAACAAGAGCAAGCCAGTAAGCAGCACACTTCCACAGCCTCTGCATTAGCTCCTGCCTCCAGGTTCCTGCCCTGTTTGAGTTCCTGTCCTGACTTCTTTTAATGATGACCAGTAATATGGAAGTGTAAGCCAAATAAACCCTTTCCTCTCCAACTTGCTTTTTGGTCATGGTGTTTTATCACAGCAATAGAAACCCTAAGACACCCTCCTACCACCTCCTTTTGAGGAGCCATTCTGTTGGTCCCCCTAACCCTGGCTGTCCTGGAACTGCCTGCCAGGGATCTACCTGCCTCTGCAGAGATTAAAGACATGAGCTACCAAACCTAATTGGATGAGAGCTTTTGAAAGTCAGAAGTCAGATGCTGTGATGGGTAGGCATTGAACAATCCAGAAAACATTTTTATATAAATCACTGAAACTAAGTTTTTCCCTTGAGATTACAGAAGTAGTTGTCACCTTAGTGACAGAAATTATGATACAAATACTATAAAGGAAAGAGACAGAAAGATGTGGGTCCTAGAGCCCATCTTCTCTGCTTCTTCCTAATAGCATGCTGACTTTCAAAAAGTAGAGCTTACAGTGGACCTCAAACAGCTCGCCACTGACAGGAAAGCACTAATACTACTGTGTGTTAAAGCTATATGTGTTACAGGGCTGTGCAGTCAGCCCTCAGATGAGAAGTATTTGTTACTGATGGTGTGGGTGCCTGTGGTGTATGTTTTTGAAATGCACTGAACTGAGGGTGTGCATTCGTAGTGCTTGGGGCCCTAGGTACCTAAGTACCCAGGTATCTCAAGTACCAAGTAATCCCAGTACTTGGGAAAAAGTAGGGGATTCCAGAGTTCAAGATTAGCCTCACCTACAACATAGTGAGTTCAAAGCCAGCCTGGATTGTATGAGGCCGTATCTTGAGAAAAAAAAGGAAACAAGAAAGGAGGGAGAGATGGAGGGAGGGAGGTAAGGAAAAGGGAGGAAAAGAGAGAGAAACTGAGACGAATGGTCTTCACATTAGTAAGAAGAAAAGAAATTTTCCATCTAGTTAGTCTTCAGCTAAGGAGGCCATCTAGGCTAGACATAGTAGAGACTTCGGAAGTAGAGGTAAGAGGACTGCAAGTTCAATGCTATACATAGGTAAGTTCAAAACTAGCCTAGTCTGCTTAGCAAGTTCAAGTCTGTCCTGGTCTACATGATAAGTTCCGTTCCAACCTGGGCTGCATAGTGAGATCCAGTGTCAAAACAACAACCAAAAAACTGGTGGTGGAGAGAAAAGGAGAAAGTGGGAGGCATGGGAGCAAACTGGGGAGGTCGCCACCTGTCTGGCTCATCTGACTAAGTGCAATCTAAAGCTGTTCAGACCTTTGACCTTCAGTTTTTAGGTATGAGATAAGCCACAGGCATCCCAGATGTTTCCCAGAACTGAATCCTTGCTTCCCTATCAAGCTGTCTGCTAATAAGTAAACAAACTCAACTCTAAGAAACAACTGACCTCAGGACAGCTTTATAAACCGTGTGTTAGGTCACCCGAGATTAAGCAGGCAGATCTATTGTGAATTAACACTGGACAAGAATTAACTGGGCTTTCGTTGGAAAGATTTTTCAATCATTCTACACTCCTATCTACTGCCTTGGCAGCCATTCTCAGAGGTGACAATTCCAGTATACCGTTTAAAAGACAAGATTAGAAATCTTTAACCATTGATGTAAGGAATTTAAGCAATAGCATTTGGCTTTCTACCAGGCTTCTTAAATATTTAAGGGAGAATGTGTCAATATTTAGACTAAACAGAGAAAGATACAAGGAAGCACACACTCTATTAATTATAGGCATGGTCTTCACTTCAGAAAAGGTCTAGAATGTATAGCCAGTATAAAGCTGCCCCAGTGTTAAGTCAGAGGAAATTCAGCAAGAAAACGTTTCTGTCTACATATGTCTATTCTCACAAAGATTCCTTGGAATCATCTAATATAAGTTACATTAGGTGGGGGCTGGGGTGGCTTAGTGGGAAAAGGCACTGCCAAGCCTGAAAGCCTGAGCTTGGTCCCTGAGCCCCACATGATAAAGAGAGAACTGACCCCTGCAAGTTATACTCTGAATCCCATTTTCATCCATGACAACACACATACACACACGGGGGCGGGGGGGGGGGAGGTGAGGGGGGAGGTGGGGAGGGGTGGATTGGACATACTAAATAAATAAATGTAATTTTTAAAATATTGTTTAAATTACATAAAGTAAGTTGGGTCCAGCCATATAAAGTGCATTAGGAACTTCCAGGCTCAGATCATATCAAATAATTTCAAAATGTAAAGGAGACAATGTGAGTGGAAAGCTGCAAATAGCATGCTGTATATCCTAGGGTATCATATATGTTGATCTTCGGTCCGTAGCATGCTTAACTGATGCACAGTTTGCCTCACTGAAATTTCAAAAGGTACTTAGAGGATAGAAATGACTTGTGACAGGTATAAAATTCAGTCAGGATCAGGATGCTTGTCACCATCAGCTGTTTCTGGAATCACACATCATTCATTCATTCATTCATTCACACCTCCTAGATAATCTGTCCATGTGTGCAAGGTGCCAGGCTCTTCCAAGACTTCAAAAGACTGAGTGAGACAAGAACACTGCTTAAGCTAAAGAATTCAAGACCAGCCTGGACAACACAATAAGAAACTGTTGAGGAAAAAACCTTTTGGTAAATCAAATTACTCAGAATGGATTGAAGGCTCCGCCCGCAACCCCAGCACTTGAGATGTAGAGGTAGTGTAAGGTCACCCTTGCCTGTTTAGTGAGTCTGAGGCACAAGTAAACTCCAGTCTCAAAGCAAACAAACAAACAAACAAACATCCTTGTCAGAAATATCTACCCTACCTTCCCATCTCACTCCTCCATCCCAAAAGGCATTCTGCCTCTTACAAAATTCCAACTTCTTGCCTTCTTGTATAAGGCCAGTCACCCTTCACCATCTTGTGTTCCTGGGGTAGCACATTTCCAATGACATCACTAGGAAGACATTTTTCATCTAAAAATATCCAGCAATGGTCAGAAAGTAGCTATGGTTACAGAAACAGTCCCTGTTCAATCCTAACATTGCCTTTGGAGCCCCTAGGAAGCACACTGATTTATCAAGCTCTTGCTGTTTCTACCCACCTACTCCTTCTCCACAAAGCCTGTACTTCAGTGGAAGCTGAGGTCTTAATGCCAGTGGTGCTGTCTAGTCCATCTGAGACAATCAGCGCTTCCATTGCCCTTGCAAAGGTATAGTCAGGAATGGACTCATGACTTCACGATGCTTGCTCTCTCCAACTGGACATAAAGAAGGAGTCTTAGCCTTGTCGACTATGACAATCACATTCAAACTGAAGTAAAGCAGCTGAGAGGCTGGCAAAGAGAAATGGTCACAAATATCTGAGGTTTAGATCATGAGCTTAAGATTCTTAGCATAAAATCAAACCTACCTCTGAGGCCTAGTCATCTGAACAAATTCACCAGTTCCACTGGGAATCACTTGAAAGTCTTCATTTGGTATCAGAAATCTATTAACAATTACTAGTTAATGAAAGTAATTACTTTGTATGTTCTGAAATTTTAACCATTTGGGAGTTGGGGTGGTAAATTTCAACGCTGAGCCTTAGGATCTAAACATTCTTTTATGCCTCATCTTCCATATTCCTAAGAATTAACTTTCTCACAGGTGGGGTTTAGACAAGCTTTAAAATCTTGTAGGTAACAGTGTTGAGTTTGTAGCTATTTGGTTGCTGCTGAATGCAGGGCTAAGGATGTCACTCAGTGTGAATATACTCTTAGAACGTGCAAAGCAAGGTGGGGAGGGAAGAAGAAGAAACTTTTAAATGTAATTCAAATGAATATTTTCCAATGTGAAAGGGAGAAATAGAAACTAGCTTGATCAGAGATGTGACTTAGTGGTTAAAAGCATGTGCTGTTCTTGCTCAGGACCTAAGTTTCTCTCTCAGCATCCACACAGCAGCTTATAACCATATCTAATTCCCATTCCAGGGGATCCCATGCTGTCTTCTGGCCTCCTTAGGCACCAGGCATGGACATCATGCAGACACATGCATGCAGGCAAACACTCATAAAAAAAAATTCAATAAAAAATGTTGTAATGAGATTAGTCAAACAGCTGTCCAGTAAATGGCAGCCCCTGGCCCACAGGAAGACACAGATTAGTTCTGGAACTATGCAGCAAGCATAAAGTCATTGTGTCTGTGCAGACCAGCCCTTTAGATGCAAATGGCTTACATCTTCAGCAAGGACATTTCACTTCCATGAAAATCCCGCTCAGAAACCACTCCCCTGCTCGTGAGGCTCAGAGAGATGACAGAGGAACCAAGGGACCTGGCATTTGCAGTCTAGCCCAAGCCGAATACACTCCTTCACTGCCCTACAGCACAGCACAATCTTTGTCATGTGTCTGGGTGGCATCACAGAATCTTAGGGCAGACTCACAAGGGTATCTCTATCAACCTACAGTCTCCACTCTAAGCCCCAAGTCCTCTCTCAAGCCACATACTATACCAGAACTCTTGATACCTCATCTGGAATGTGTTTCCTGTCGTTCAATCTAGGGCTCCAGGGGTCCATTGCTTCTGTGAAGGGGTTCCTAATTCCTTGAGAGACAGGACCTTACAGGCTCCCTGAGGGTACCCCATCACTCAGCAGCCCACACTGCATTTACCATAGCACAAATGCTTTCCTCAACAAAGGTATTTGTAATGGCTAGACTCCTTGAGGTCATGGATCAAGTCATTTAAATTGAACAACATATGGCTTGTGCCTATAAGTCCATCACTCTGGAGGCAGAAGTGAGCTGAAGCCTGGGATACATAGTAATTTCAAAGACACACACATACACACACGCATACAGAGAGAGAGAGAGAGAGAGAGAGAGAGAGAGAGAGAGAGAGAGAGAGAACAAGAAAAACTGGGGGACATTATCGTCGCTTTTTTCTAACTTTGGTGTACTGCCTTAAGGACAGCCTAGGGCTGTGGACTTCCACTATTAACCAATCTGGTTGACAAAAGAGGCAGGGTACAGGATGGGGGTTGGGGTACCATGTAGGTACCATGACAATATTTGACCTTTGAATTGTGAGTTCTGATTCATGAGCATCTTTTTAAATTTCTTTTTACATGTATTCATTCAGTGTGTCTGCCAGCGTGCATGTGTGGAGGTGAGAGGTCAGCGCAGCAGAGTGAGTTTTCTCAGGTTGTCGGGCTTGACACACCTTTCCCTGCTGAGCCATCTTACTGGTCTGACGTTGATACCATTTAAATGTTAAAGCAGTCTTAGAAAAGAACTATCCCAGCGCAGCTCAGCTAAGGCAGAACGTCTCAGGTCGTCAAGAAGCATCAGCATGCTCAATTCTCCTGTGCTGTTTACAGAGCTCTTTCTAGAGTATTGTCTGATTTTGATGGTGATGCTGGTATGTACACAGTCATGATTACTAAACACTGGGGAGATAGCTTGATAGGTAAGTGTATGAGGATCTGAGTTCAGATGTGCGTTTGGACGACCATCACACACATTTAAAAAAAAAAAAGCATAGTGGTGTGTGCATTTCCATAACCCCATGCTGGGTGGGGCAGAGGCAGGTGGTTTCCAGGGCCAGTGTAGAAATAATGTGGAAGGTGACAGAGAAAAGAGACCTGACTTCAAACTCTGTACTGGGCATGTGTGTACACGTGCACACATGCACACATACGTGCACAGACACACACATGCACACACTTGCACCATATTCACATCGACTTTTAAGTCATTTGTTGTTTTTTTTTTTTTTTTAAGGCAATTTCTAACAATGTTGGGAAACCAAGTATCTGTTTTTCAGGTCTTCTAGGCAGGCAGAAAGGGACTTGAAGCCATTCTCAGCACAAGCCCTACTCTATAGTTCCACACTGCGAGGTTCCCACAGCCACACTTGTCCATGGGAGGGGAGGGGCAGTTCCCTTTTCCTGCCACCAATAGCAAAACAACATGGGTAGCTTGTCAGGAAACAGGACTCACTGCAGAGGAGACCTTTGTGACTCTTTGACCCTTAAAGAACTCATAAAAGGACATATCCTTCCTTGTCCCCTCCCCCACAACTTCTTCATCCATTTAGGGTAGGAGGAAAGAACTGACTTCAGGAAGGAGTTGGGGGCCAAGGGAAGAGTGATTGCTTTCACCAGGCACTGCCAAGACTTAAGCCCAAGAGATGAGGTTCCAGCTAGAACCTGGACAGCGTCACAGAAGCATAACACCTCGGGGAGTGCCTGCCAACTCTCCAGGTGGTAGTCAGTTGCTGCCTTCTCCCCAAACACAGCCGCTGGGTGCCAGTTGGGAGTGGGAGGCAGAGAGTGGAAAGGCAGGTCAATCAGATACTTAGCCCTAGCCTGGTATGAAACACACATCCCAGGTGTGAGGCCAGAGGCCAGGTGGCTCCACATGAAAGAAAGGTGACGGTCTTTGTTTGTCTAGAAAATGCAAGGTGGGGGTGACAATCTCAGAAGAGCAGGTCCCTTCTGCTGGTGTGTGTGTGTGTCTGTGTCTGTGTGTGTGTGTGTGTGTGTGTGTGTGTGTGTGTGTGTGTGTGTGTCTGTGTGTGTGTGTGTGTGTGTGTGTGTCTGTGTGTGTGTGTGTGTGTGTGTGCATGTCCCTGGTCCTGGTGTATAGCTGCATGTGCATATATGTGCACATGTGTATGGAGGCCAGAAATCAATATCATGTGTCTTCCTTAATCACTCTCTACCTTTTTTTTTTTTTTTTTTTTTTTTTTTTTTTTTTTAAGACAAGGCCTCTCACTGACCCTGGAGCTTGCTGAGCCTTTTCACATGAATTCTAGGATTGAAATCAGGTCCCTTTGTTTTGCAGCTAACCTAACCTCACCCTGACCCTCCTCGCCCTCATTCTTTTTATTAAAACGAAGCCTGATCACCCCAGTCTTTGGAAAGAGGTTTGCTCTCAGAAACCTTGAGAGCATTACAGACTCTAACTGCTATCTTAATCTTAATATTCTCATAACCACTAAGAGCTAGAAAGGCTAGAAGGGTGAAGGGTAAGGATTTAGGAGAAGCTCCTAAGGAAAATGAGAGAATATTGCCGGCCACATTTTGGGGTTTCTAGACCTTTCTTCCCCCATGATCAGACTATGAGGAGATACAGCAGATTATTTCCCCTCGTAAAAATTCCCAGTGGCAGGCCGTGGATGTAGCTCTGTTAAAAGAGTTCTTGCCTAGCACACACACATAGCCCTACATTCAATCCCCAGAACTATACAGACCCAGTATCAGGTCACGTGCCTGTATTTCCAGCACTCAGGAGATACAGGCAGAAAGATAGGAAGTTCAAGGTCCTCCTTGGCTACATAACTAGAGTCTGAGGTCACCCTGAACTACACAAGACCCAGGCTTTAAAAAGTAAATTCCCAATGCCTATAACTGTGATTGACGGATAGATTGGATGGATGGATGGATGGATGGATGGGTGGGTGGGTGGATGGATGGATGGATGGATGGATGGATGGATGGATGAATGGATGGATGGATGGATGGATGGATGGATGGATGGGTGGATGGGTGGATGGATGGTGAACAAAGTCTCTGACCTCTAGGTGGTTGACTGTATGTTCACCTGAAACCTCTAGGTTTATTCTATGCGCTCTATATGAGTAAATGGAGTGTCTCCTTTAAAGAGTATATTCATACTCTTTGATATTTAATAGTCAGCCAGTCTAAGACCTTTGGGATATACTTACAAGCTTGTGTCATTTGACACCTGCTAGCTAAACAGAAGAAGAGACTTAAATTAGAATTAGAGGCTTCTGGGCTGGAAAAATGGCTCAGCTATTAAAAGCTACGCTAAAATTTTGGGACTTCATTTCTAACCATTTAAAAATAAGAAAAATAGTTCATAGAGTACAAATAACTGTAAATGCAGTGGGGGGAGGGGACATAAAACCAACATAGTCTAAAAATAGTAAATTGGGGTATTTTAAATGCTTTTTTCACTCCATTACACTAAACTATGTTCTTGATTAGTTAGTCTTAGGTCTAGTACCCTAGCATGAGTTGCATCTAGATGATGATGGTTAATAGTTTAGATATAACCCAGGGCTTCTTTCTTGATGGCCTATGCCAGCTGTTCTTCCCTCCTGAAGGCTACTGTCCTGCCCACTACTCAGCCTCCTACATCTGGTCCTAAGTATGAGCTTCCAGCTATGAGGGACATTAATATCTAATAATAAATAGTATGTGGCCCCTCCCACATGCACACGCAATGCTTGGCCAGTGTGGGGACCATGAACGTGAATTCCTGGAAAGAGGCTATGTCTGTAGGGGCTGATTGACTGCTTAAAACCACAATGATGTGAAGAGGTTGGAATGTTACAGGCGCAGAGGCTAATCGCCTTATCTTTGGTTAGCATTAGCCCCTAGAACAGCCACTTGCCCACCTCCGTGTCAGAATTAACATCCTGTGACCAACAAATGAAAACCTTTTGGTATCTATTAACTTAGCAGACCACTAGCCTCCAACATCCAGGACCTTTAGAAAGCCTTCCTCATCTTCTGTAACAGTACCTTGTGGTACCCTTTTAATGTACCCACCAATGTACTTTAAACTTGCCTTGATTTATTACTCTCTTTGTTCTGTAAAACTATAAAACTTCATGAAACTGCTTCCGTGTTAGAACATGGAATTTGGGGTAGCCTATATCTGTGTTCCAGGCCATGATCACTCTAAATGGCTCCAGAATAAACTATCTCTAAAAATTAAAAAGGGGGGGGGGTGGTGACACACCCCTTTAATACAGTACTTAGAAGGCTGAGGCAGGTGAGTTTCTGTGAGTTCAAAGCCAGCCTGGTCTACAGAGTGAGTTCCTGGATTATGGTAGTGTAAACCTTTAATCCCAGCACTTGGGAAGCAGAGGCTGGTGGATCTCTGTGAATTTGAGTTCAGCTTGGTCTTCATATGTGCTCTAGGCAAGCCAAGGCCATATATCAAACAAACAAACAAAAAGTCAGTGTTAAAGACTAGAGAGGTGGTTCAGTGGTAAAGAACACAAGCTGTTCATGCAGAGGATGTGGGTTTGATTCCCAGCACCTACATGGCAGCTCACAGCCATCTGTAAGTCTAGTCCCCAGGACTCTGATGCCCTCTTCTGGCCTCTGCAGGCAACAGGTATTTACAAGATGTCTAGTTGACATGTGGCACTGAAGTCAGCAATTCTTATGAATTCCTTGACATGAATAAAGCCAGAACCATCAAGGGCTATTTTCTGAAAGCCATAAAGAAGAGGCCAAGACATTCATACATATAGAATAAGAAAAAATTTAAATAATAAAATTCAGAATTTAGAAACAAGGCATTTATTTGAAATGTTGTATGCTAAAAGTTGCATGCTAGAAACGTTACTCAGGGTATTGGGATGGCTATGCAGGTAAAAATGTCACCTATTTGGATAAACAGAGTTCAGTCCATAGAACCCATGTAAAAGTGGAGAAAATCAACTATACAGAGCACATATGTACACACACACTCACACAGACATGAACACTGATGCACACACATATATGTGCATACAAGCACAATTTCAAGTGCAATGGCATGTGCACATGCCCACACACATGTAATTATGCACAATCATAATAAATAAAATACATTTTTAAAAGAAACTTCTTTAAAAGGATGACATCTTTTAGTGGCCACTACAGTTCAAGGGATATACCCATTACTAAGTAAACATTTCCTGAAGGAACAAATTAATAAATAAATAAATTTGGAAGCATTTCTCTAAGGTTGAATTTGCAAGCATGTGTGCCCTACTTGGGGTCAGTCACCTCCTCAGCTCTTCATTGGTTTATCAGCTTCATGGCAATGGTGTCATTAATGACCAGTGCCCCAGGAGCATGAGGACACACTCTCAGAGAGCAAGGGGTGGAGACATCTTGTTTTGATTGAGGTCTGTTCGTTCCCTCCTTCTATGACTTTCAGAAAATGGCCTTTGATACTTTGGTCTTATCCATTTCAAGGAATTCAGTAGAATTGCTGACCTCAGCACCTGACGCCATCTAAACGTCTTAGAAAACATTAGTCATAAACTTGTGATCACTGTACCTAGAACTTCTGAGTGCTTCCATCATAGAATGACATCCACAAAATGAATAAGAGCACAGACCTTCCCTTCTCAGGGACAAAGAACTGACGAAGATAAAAGCAGCCAGCAGCATGAGTGGACAACACAGCAAGAGCATGATCTGTACCTGTCGGTTGCTTAGAAACAGAGCCAGAGACCAGGCTCACCTCTGAATGGCCACCCCTCACCCTGGCATCACACCAGACAGCAGATTGGGAGCTAGCTCCCCCAGCACTGTACTCATACTTCCCACACCCTCCCCTTCCTGAGTGTGTGTGTGTGTGTGTGTGTGTGTGTGTGTGTGTGTGTGTGTGTCCATGTCTATCAGAGGAAGACTTGCTGACGTTGGTTCTTTCCTCTACCATGTGGTTCCTAGAATTGAACTCAGGTCTTCAGGCTTGATGCCTTGCACTTTCACGTGCTGAGCTATTTCCCTGGCCCATATTGCTCCTCTTAAATTAAGTGAATCTACCTGCTGCTGCTGAACAGTACATCTACAAGTGATAAACATAGCTAAATTTGCTTATGTTCCTATATAGTCTGGCTATGTGCACCTCAAACTTGCTATGTATCCCAGGATAGACTTAAACTGTGTATCCTCCTGCATAGTTCTCTAAAAAGTTAAGATTACAGACACATGCAATCATGCCCAGATCTTAAAATGGCAAGGCTTATATTCTGCATATTTTAACAAAATAAGAAAATGAAAATTGTGATTACCAGCTGAAGAGCAAAACCAACATCCATGGCAACTTACAAATCAAGCCAGGTCTCTATTAGTCAACATTTATAGGCCCTTCACTCGGTTCTCCTCACACATTTACTATGTGTGATGACCTTATGTGTAGATAATAATAATAACATCATTAATTTAATGAGACACAGAGAGATGAGTCCCCTTGTCTAAAGATACACATTCAAAGAGTAAGTGTACTAAGAGACCAGAAACAGGGAGAACAAGCTATGTGATTCCATTAAATACGCTATTTAAATTCTTGTGCCTCGGGCATGGTGATGCACATCTGCCATCTCAGCCCTTGAGGAGTGAGCATGGGAGTGCCAGGAGCTCCAAGCCATCCTCGTCTGTACAGCAAGTTTGAGGTTGGCCTGGGCTACTGGATATCTTGTCTCAAAAACTCCCAAAATAAATAAACTTGTGCTTACCACACCATCAGTCTCCAAGAGACTGAGTGTCAATCAAGTCTGTGGGAATTCACTGGCCATATCAGCACAGCTCTCCAGTACTTTCTAGAGCCACTGTGGCTCCCTACAAACATCTAGAAGCACTGTCCCCCTGCCCCCACTCATCAGGAACTCCTCACACACTCTGAGAAGCTTCACATATTGTCTGATGGATGTTTTCAGCTATGTGGGCCTCCTGCTTCCTAGGTGTGTTTCATTAGAATGGTTGAAGCTGCAGTTCCCCAGCTTCATATATTGGTTATTTCAGAAATGCCATCATCTCATGAGATTTTAACAGTCCAAGAAGGATACCTACAGGCCTTAGGTATCATTAGTTATATTAGTTAGGTATCTTAGTTAAGGTTTCTACTGCTGTGATAAAACACCATGAATTGAGGAGAAAAGGGTTTCCGCTCAACTTACACTTCCAGGTAAAAGTCAATCACTGAAAAAGTTAGTACAGAAACCTGGAGACAGGAACCGATAGAGAGACCATAGAGGAGTGCTTGCTCTCCCTGGCTTGCTCAGCCTGCTTTCTTATAGCACGCAGGATCACCAGCCAGAAGGTAGACTGCCCACAGTGGGATGGACCCTCTCATATCAACCATCAATCAAAACAAAAAACAAAAAATACCCCACAGGCTTGTTCAAAGCCCAGTCCATATGAGAGCATTTGCTTAATTGAGATTCCCTCTTCTCAGATGACTCTAGCTTGTTCAAAAGTTGGAGGTGGGGGCTGGAGAACGATTAGAACAAGATCAGACAGGAAAATGGATCAATGAAAGTGGATACATTTTAAATCCTAAAATGATCATCATTTCCTCATCAGAGAGACAGCAGTTATGACCTTGGATAAATATTTTCCATTGAATTTAAAATCTGACTCAATGACACAGAAGCCCTCAGACTTTCCTTTAGTCTTCTCCCAAACATAGGAGAATTAGCCCTGCCCCTTCTAAGCTGCAGCATTCAAGAGAGCAGGCAGTGCATCTCACCAGGACAGCACAGCAGAGCTAACCCTGGTGCCTGGGGGCACAGGTGAGCCAACCCTGAGGGCGAGAGCTCAGGAGAGATGGCCCCATCTGCTGTAAGATGGTGTGGATGTGAGGGTGATGTCTTGTCCCCTTTCCTCTCACCACCTGTTGTGACAATAGAGAGAGTTGGCCCCAGGATCATGAGAGAGCAGGAGAGCAGGCCCTGCACCTAGAGCACACTAGAGCTGGCCCTGGTGGAGGGGGCACAGGTGAGCAGGCGCCAGGGTGAGAATACAGGAGAGCTGACCCCACCACTCCTCTGCCATGAGGTGGCCTAGGCAGCAGGGAGATGCCCTGTGCCCCCTCACCCCTAGTCACCTAAAGCAGTCAGAGAGGAATCTGGGGTCATGAGAGTAAGAGAGC
Source organism: Mus musculus (assembly GCF_000001635.26). Classification (NCBI taxonomy): domain Eukaryota; kingdom Metazoa; phylum Chordata; class Mammalia; order Rodentia; family Muridae; genus Mus; species Mus musculus. Next base: position 11,104,873 of record NC_000084.6, on the reverse strand, counting down.
TAGCCCTGCCCTCTCACTGTAGCACTCAGGAGAGCTGTCCCTGTACCTCACCTGAGCAATATGGTGGAGTTGGCCCTGATGGCAAAGGTCCAGGGAACCAGACCAAAGGGTCTGAGAGTAGGAGAGCTAACCCAGCTCCTTGAAGGCTGCAGCCCTTGGGAAAGTGGGCACCACACTTTGGGCAGCACAGTGGAGCTGGCTCTGGAGGCATGGGTGCTCGTGATCCAGCCATGAAGGTATTCAAGAAGGAGAGCTGACCCTGCCTCATGGCAGTGCCAGCATTGGATGATCTAGTTGGAGCAGTGTCAGAGAACTCGACCTGGTGGTGCAGATAAGGGAGAACCCGTGCCTGGGGCTCACCAAAACGTATATCATCTGCAAAAGGTTAGAAGATGTGAAAGGGCCAGTCGTACTGATCCAACGCTGCAGGATCTCCATGACACAGGGCAACAACAGGATAACCAGGAGGAGTCCCCATAAGGATCCAATATTGATGGTGTCACAGAAGCCAGAGATCTCCAACTAGACCAATCACTCATTGCAAGGAACATTTGCAAGTAAAGATGAGTGGATAGAGGGATACACTGTGGGACACTGTGATATAGTACAGCTTCCATGATGAGACGTTTTCTATGTGTTGTTGTTGTTGATGATGATTGTGTGTGTGTGTGTGTGTGTGTGTGTGTGTGTGAGAGAGAGAGAGAGAGAGAGAGAGAGATTTATTCAGAGTAGAGGGAGGTTGCAAGGGCAAAGGGAGGATATGAGGGGACGAGGAGATGAGTGGAACTGGGGTGCATAATGTGAAATTCACAAAGAATCAATAAAAAGTTTTTTTTTTTAAAAAAAAAAAAAAGTAGATGTTAAGACATTCTAGTCCCAGCAACTGACACCACTGAAGGATCATCCTAGGGTGTCTATCTGTCTGTCACTGCACGTCTGTGGCCCTGGGTCTAACTTGACAGCACTGAAGCTCCGTGAAGCCGTGGTTCAAGTGCATCCCATCTCATTCAACCTTCCCTCCTATGCTCAGGTGCTTTTCCCAGAATACAGGCGAAAGTTTACAGTCTTTATCCTTGTTGAAAACTTTCTTTTGTTATTAGTCTTCCCAGGAAGGCCTCTCCTTTCTAGAATTCATTTTGCTTCCCCAGAAAGTCTGCTCACATCTTCCTATAACACACACCTCTCAACAACAACATTACACAGCTGCCAAGTGCCAACAGCAACTGTGTTGTCCATGGCACAAGTAAAGGCATAGCCCGTGCCTTGAGGGCTTGTGATGTAAGTTTGACAAGAAATAATATTTGAACAAGTCATCGATCAAGAAGCCGATAACTCAGCTGTGTGATGTTCGCTGCCACACACACACACACACACACACACACACACACACCTTCTTTAAGGACTGATCTTCTGAAAGGAGCCAAGAATGAACAGAGAGATCACTCAGTGAGACTCAACCAGGTACAGGGAGAAAGAAGCTCAGCAGGAGCCCAAAGAGCAAACTTTCAGATGAGGAGAGGACTAAGAGAGGGCTGCCAAGATGGCTCAGTGGGGAAAAGTGCTTGCTGTCAAGCCTAAAGACATGAGTTCAATCCCCTACACGGTCGAAGGAGAGAGAGGGAGAGAGAGAGAGGAAAGTGGAAAGATGAAAGAGAAGTGTATAGGGTATGGGGGAGTGAAGCTCAAAGGGACTGAGAAGCAGTTTCAAAAGCTATGTAATGGCTTGGAAGCACTGAGTGTCCCCTCAAGAGGACACAGGCAGCACAATGTCAGGATCTCCCTGAGTACCTTCTTCAGCGGTCATTACCAAAATCTTCTTTAAACCCAATGTCAAAGCTTCTCCCTGAAGGAGTGAGGAGATGGCTCAGTCGGTGAAGTGCTTGCTGCACAAGCATGAATCCAATCCCCAGCAGACAGGCAGTGTGATACCCAGTAGAGAGGAGGGAGAGACTGTTAGATTCCTGGGACTCACTGGGCAACCAGCCTCTTTGAGTCAGCTAGCTCCTTGCCAGTGAGAGACCCTGTATCATAAATTAAACAAACAAATAAATAAGCAAGCAAGTGATAAGGAGCTGAGAGGTGGCTCAGTGGTTAAAAGCTTGGATTGTTCTTGCAAAAGGCCTGGGCTCAGTTCCAACAACCATGTCAGGCAGCTCACAATCACTTGCAACTCTGGCTCCTGGGGATCTAACTCACTTCTGAAAGAGTATGAGTGCCTCTGTGGACATCTAGTCACACACACACACACACACACACACACACACACATAATTTAAATAATAAATCTTTAAAAATATAAGGTAGTCAGTTCCTGAGAAATGACAGCTAAGGTGTTCTCTGGCACCCCACCTGCATACATACACACCTGCACACACATTTTATGTATATAATGCCCTCAGGTGCACCACATGTGTGTCTGAAGCCTGAGGAGGACAGAAGAGGGCATTGGATCCCCTGAAACTGGAGTTGAAAGTGGTCGTTAGCAGCCATGTGGGTGCTAATAATCAAACCTAGGTCCTCTGGAAAAGCAGCCAGTACCCTTAGCCACTGGGCCATCTCTCCATCCCTATATATCATGATGTGTGTGTGTGTGTGTGTGTGTGTGTGTGTGTGTGTGCGCGCGCGCGCGCGTGCACGCCTGAACGAGCTTGGGTGCCCACAGAGACCACAAGGGGACATCAGACCCCCTGACGATGGAGTTCCAGGCAAGCTATAAGCCATCCAACATGAGTCCAGAAACTGAACTCAGATCCTCATGGAGCCACATCTCTTCAACTCCTGTTTTTAATTTTATAAAAAAAAAAAAAAAAACAAAACCAGGGACTGAATGCTGGAGAGATGGCTCAGCAGTTATGAGCACTGGCTGTTCATCCAAAGGACCCAGAGATTGGTGAGTACATGTCAGCATGACAATGGTCAAGTGTGAAGATGAACCTTAGGAAGACAGCAGACAGACCGAGAGATGCGTCCATACAGTGGGCTCATCACAGTGTGATATAAATATGCAATATCTTGTATTTGTGGACAAAGACTACAAGATATGTACTTATTAAACACTGCAGTCAGCCAAGTATGGTGGCTCATGCCTTTAATCCCTGCACTCAGGAGGCAGAGGCAGGCAAATCTGTGAGTTTGAGGCCAGCCTGGTCTACAGAGTGTGTTCCAGGACAGCCAGGGCTACATAGAGAGACCCTGTTTCAAAAATAACAAAAACAAAACCAACAGCAACAAAAACACTGCAGTCAAGACACACATCTATAATTTTGGTGCTGGGAAGGTAACAGCCTGGTAACAGTAGCCCAGGTTCATCCTATACTGCACAGTTAAGCTTCAAGCCAATTGGCCTTCAGGATGCCTTATCTCAGAAAAAAATCAAAAACCTCTAACGGTATTAGAGTGGTGATAGAAAATTTATAACATATGGTAGATGATATTAAAGAGGTAGCATACAGGAGAAGCATAAGGGGAGTCAGCTCTCTGAGAATAGGGAGCAAAGTCACAGGACCTCTATAAACCAAGGTCTAGGGCTACCCACTGTTAGCAGAACCTTCACAGGTTGCAAGCATGTATACTTAAGAGGCTGAAGCAGGAAACTAACTTGGGCTACACAGAGAATGGGACCATGTATAAAAAAAAAAAAAAAAAAAAAAAAAAAAACAGGGGCAGGGGCAGGAGGAGAAGGGGAGGGAGGCAGAAAGACCAAGAGGAGGCATTGGGGGAACCCCAAGGCAGGGCAAGTATCACAGCTTCAAACGATGATGCCCAGTCAGGCACCAGGAAGGGTGCAGCACTCCTCCAATCCACCCACCCATTCCTACACAGGCAGTGGCTGTCACAGGGTGGCACCTGAGTCACCCACACATCAACACCCTGGGCTTCCCTGGATGCCTCTCCCACAGCTGCTGCCAGATGGTGAGCTCATGCCTTTCCACAAAACACTCTTTCAAAGTCACCTCTGATCCAAAAGATCAAAAAGGGGGTGTCTTGGGCATTATTGTCCTACTGGCCATCCACAGCTGTCCATCCTCAGCAAGGCTGTGGCTCCCATGTTCTGGGTGGAACAGACGTTAATGTTTTTATAACTTTTAGAGTTTCTTAGCAAACTGAACTGAAAGCACAAAGCTCCTCCACCCCCACCAACACAGCCCCTCCATGACCAACATCCTTGCAGCCTGTGCTAGAGTGCTTGTCTCGGTGAGTCTCCAGGAATACATCTTCCTCACTCAAATCCATGCTTTACCTGAGGGCTCAGCCTTGGTGTAGCACACACAGTGACAGTCTGTTTTCAAGGAAGGAAATAAGCAGAAATCTGAAACTCACGAATTATCAGCAGAACTCTCCCAACCAATGCCCTCCGTCTATCTTTACTGTGATGGTTCCTAAACAAGAAGACAACATGTGGGACTTTTTCTTTCAAGGTCATCGAAACCAGTTCTTTCAACTGTGAGTCACACTGCATCCGGACTTGGCATTAAAAGCTCTAGCATGTGGTCTGAGATGGCCCAACGAGCTTGCAGGTGATGCCATGCCACAGGCGAGGGGCAGCACTCTGAGAACTAGGAGCTGCTTCCCAGGGATAGCCACAAGACAGGGCCCTTGCTAGGTAGGCGAGGGTGAGTTATATGTAGCTCAGCCAATGGCCACATCCATACAAATGAGATGAAAATTCATGCAAATGAGATTCAAAGATAATAAAAGCAAAGTTCAAGTCAGTTGGTACCTTGCCTGCAAGTCCAGCACTTGAGAGGCCAAGGCAGGAACATTGGGAGTTTGAGATCAGTCTGGGCTACACAGCAGACCCTGTTTTGAGAAAAGGGAATTGGGGAAAGGAGGAAAATACAAGAAGGAAGAGGAAAAAAGAAAGGAGAGTATATTACCTACTTTTAGACAAAAACCATATATTTTGAAAAAGAAATCACATTGCTATTGCTAAGAACACATCTTGAAGGAAGGATGTCATATGAGTTAGCAAAATCCCATAGCCCAGAGTTTTGATCATTGCCAACCTTTTTCTTCTGCTCTGGCTTTTGAAACAATAGCAAGAGCAGGGCTCTTCCTTTACCTTCTCCTTCATGGCCCTGATGTGCACAATGTCAGCCTTTCTGTCCCAGCATCATAGCCTTCACCCTAGTTGCCCTGTGTTAGATTTGGGCAAAACCTTAACAGGTTCTAGCCCAAGTTCATCATTTTATGTATGAAAACTGATTCTCAGCAAGCTTAGGTGAGTTGCTCACAGTGACAGTCATAATTTTCTTAGAACCAGAAGGTGAGTTTCCATCACTTTCTTTCCTGTGCCATGTATAGATGTATAGCCAAACTTCTTGATGTTTTTTTTTTCCAAAGTTTGCTATTTCAGAGTCCAGGGTTGGGGGTGTGTAATTGGTATTATTAGCAACTGTTGACTTTGGCAAGATGTTGTAATTACTGTTCACTAACATCATTATCCTATAAGAAAAAGATTATTTTTATACCCCAAAATTGAAAACAGATATATCTCTGGAATAAACAGCGCTGTTATGATTCAGGTCTATTTAAAAATCTCAATAATATCCCCCCCCCCTCCTGTACAAAGCAGCCATCGGCGTGCACGATGGGTCTTGTCTCACTATGGGTTGCAAGAGCCTTTACAGATTTGATGAAAGCAATGGGCTTCTCCCCTCAGAAAAGTTCACAGACCTGATTATATGTGAGGTTTCACCTGTCAGTCCAGTGACTGATAGGTCAAAATCACCTGTTGTTAGCAGTGACTTCACCTCTGCCTTTTTAGCCAGGGGCCATACCAACTGTAGGAGACTCAGAACCAGGAGCTCCTGTGATCCTTGGGACCCAACTTCTCTGAAGTAGCCGGCAAGTTCACAGAGAAAAGTGAGAAGTTGTTATCCCCAGACACTGGTGATCAGTGACATTGCCAAACTTAGTAAGATTTTCCCACCTGAGCCTCAGAGCATCGAGTTGGATGCAGGACAAAAAGTCAACTCAGTGCTGTGATCATGAAGAACCCTGAGTAATAAGATGAATAAGAAGGCGAGCAGGTGGCGCAAGGGACTCTGTCTTGATCTCATGGCTACACCCTAGGCCCAGCTAAAGATGCGTTCTAGTCAGTCAGCTTTGGCTGTCAACCTGACACAGTCCCATAGTCATTTGAGGGAGTCTGGAGTGAGGAATTGCCCAGATCAGATGAACTGGTGGCCATGTCTATGAGGTATTGTCTTGTTTGAGATTGACTCGAGTGGGCCTGACTCACTGTGGGTGATGCCACCCTGGGCATATAAGAAAGCAGGCTGAGTAGGCCAGAGGAAGTGATCAAGTATGCTCCTCTGTGGTCTCCTCAGTTCCTGCCTTGATTTCCTGCCTTGACTTCCTTCAGTGATAGACTATGACCTGGAAGTATAAGTTGAAATAAGCCTTTTCTTACCCCAAGTTGGTTTTGATCAATGCTTTCTCATAGCAACAAAAAGCAAACTAGAAAAAGAGGCTGGTAGAATAGCCAGCTTAAAACTCAAGTGGTAGGTATGTGATGATCCTGGCAAAGGTGGTTGGCACTCCTGGCAAGAAATGAGAGTTGGCAGAGTCACATACCATGATGCAGAGGGCTGATACCAATCCCTGTGGTCTGTATGTAAAATGTCCCTAATAGGCTCATATGTTTGAACACTTACTTGGTGGGTCTAGTTCAACCACACTTCCTGTTCACTCTCTGCTTTCTAACTCAGATGCAAAGTGGTTATCCAGCCTCTTGCTCCTGCTGCCACGCCCTCCCTGCCTCAGTCAGGTCTGGCCTACTATGGTGGAATGATCGCTTACATTGAACTGTAAGCCAGAATTAGCCCTTGCTCCCCTGGACTGCCTGTGCCAGGGTATTTCATCACAGCGATAGAGATAGCTAAGGCCCCATCACAGCCCACTTTCAGATGGCTTAGGTGGGATGATGCACCTTACCTTACCCTTAGCTACCAGCAGTGGGCAGGCAGGGTGGCATAACACAGTCTGCCCTCTTCTACTTGCACCAGCTTGAGGCACCCAAGGCTGATCACACAGAAAGTAAGGAAATATTATACCATATCCTTCTGGGAAAGGCCAGGCAAGAAAGGGGAAAATTCCTTGGTGCAAACTTCAATGCCTGTGCTTTGGAGGGAAGCTGTACTCCTAACAGACCTAGCCGTTCTCCTGTGGCAAAAGGAGTTGGTTGCTGCTCCCTTAACTGGTAATATTTCTGGCCCTAATATCAGCAGCATTTAGAGGGGAAAAATGGGCAGCTAAACAGACCTCACTAGGGAAGGGCCTCCCTGCAGGGGTTTCTAAGCCTTTTCACAGGAAGCAGTTGGGGAAAGCTCCTTACTGGTGGCTGGAGGAGAATAGAGGCTTTGAGGAAGCTGAGAATCCTTTAAATGAAAACCATTTCTTATCTAGAAGTGACCAAGGAAGGTGATAATTTGGCAGATTTAAATGTAACTGTGCTGTGAAATCAGACATTTGGCAGTTGGTTAGTCTCAAAAGCAGCCCCTTGCGAGGGATCTCAGATAGCACACGGCTCTGTGACTTATGAATGTTCTCATTAGTGCTCTTCTTCAAACCGTACATATGGGAGAGATTTATGCTGGTTTGTTTTTACATATCTTTAAAATTAATTATATGTTATTTGTAAGTTCTTTACAATAAAGTTTTAATTAAAAACAAAGCACCCAACAACAGAAAATCCTCTTTGATTTCTGTAGCCTCCTCTACTCAAAGCCAGAAGGGCAGCCTGCTGGGTCTGAGGGAGACTAGAAGGTCTCTCCTCCCTCTTCTCTTCCTCCTGTCTTCCTTTCCTTTGTTTGGCTTCCTGTTTCCTGACCCTGCTGGAATGTGAATGTTAAACCTCCAAGGACAGAATTTGTGAACCAGCTCGCCCAACCACTTAGCCTCTGTTTGTTGGGGAAACTATGCCAGCCAGGGGACCTCCTCCCCTAGGCTGTCCAAGGGAGGCACAGACTGATGATCAAAATAGAACAAGGGGCCTTCAGCAAAGTAAGGGGCAAGCACAGTCTCACTCCGTGTAAGGAGTTCAGATAAGCTCAAGCTTTGGTCCCTTCCACCTACTGGGGGTGATTTAGAGAGCAGAGTCTACAGAAATAGTTCAATCAGGTTATCCTTTATGTTTGCGCCCTTATCCATCTGTCTATATGTCCCTCCTTTCTTGACCAGATAAATGAGAGCTGTCAGTCATAACAGATTACTTAGCATTCAATGTGGACGAAGGTGACTTTCCTGCCGGGATCAGAGAGAATTGGGAAGCCTAACTCCCTGGACTCAGGGGTAAAACCTGCTTTGTTGGAGCAACCATGCTCACTGTGTGAAAATGGTTGGAGGACCATGTCAGCACTCCCTGTGTACAGAAACCAAGGGAAGAGAAGTGCAGACACTAGGGAGGAGAAGGAGTGCCTGCCACCAACTCTGATGACTTGTTTAGTCCCTGGGACCTGCTTAGTGGAAGGGACGACCTGACTCCTACAAGTTCTCCTCTGTCCTCCACACTCATAGGCCACAGTACACATAAAATTAATAAGTGAAAATGTCACTTAAAGGAAAGAAAAAGCTACGGCCTATCTTTTTGAAAAAGCAGCATAATTGGAGGAAATTGGTTAATGGCCATTAACAGTCACCTGGGAAATCTGGTTAGTAGTAATTAACAACCATTTAGGAATTGAAAGGAACCTGGCAGTAAGACAGGGTGAGTGCATTCTGATGCCATGCAGATAATGCAGCAGAGACTCCTTAGCTCCTGGCGCTCAGCCCTGCCTGGGTTAAACATGAACAAGCCTCAGCCTCCCGGGAACGCTTACTATTCATTCCTGCTCTGCCTTCTGTTTTTATCATTATTTCTAAAACATAACTGGCAACAATGGAATGTATTTGAGATGTGTGCATGAGAGTGTGATGCATGTACACACTGTGATTGGCATGTTCATCACCACCCACCCACTCCATGCCATTCTTGGATGATAGAGGAGCTTGCCTCTACAGCCCACCCATGTTTGTTGTTATTAAGGAGAGTGTGGCAGCGAGGGTGATCCGTGTGCAAAAGCACCATCACAAAGCCTTAAAGCCTGAACTGGACCCCAGAACTCAGTGAAAACAAACAGCTCCTGAGAGCTGTCTCTGACCTTCACATGTACACAGCATGCTGTGCACTCATGTGTATATACACTTACAAACATACACACCATACCCACACACATGCAAACTCATACATACACACAAACTCACATTCATACACACTAACATTTTTCAATTATTTATCATTATCTCTATTAATATTTTCTTTTCACTGTTGTTTGTTTGAGGGTTTTGTTCTTTGAGACAGATTCATACTATGTATTGATATGTCAGGCCGGCCTCAAACTTGAACTCTTCCAGCCTCAGCCTCTGGTGTGCTGCTGTTACAGGGGTAGTTACAAGTTTCCTGGGTCTAGTCTGAATACTTTAATATAAACTAGGTGTGTCTGTCTGTGCTGTGTGTGTGTGTGTGTGTATGTGTGTGTGTGTGTGTGTGTGTGTTCACACATGCAGGCGCAAGCACATTTGTAATTTAGGTGTAGACACCTGTTGCTTGGCACCTGTGTGGATATCAAAGGACAATTCTGATGGTCCTCTTCTCCCACCTCTATATTGGTTCTGGGGATCAAATTCTTGTGTGGCAAGTGCCAGACTTCACCATTGCACCTACCCTAAAGGTTGCACTTGTGATGACATCTGTATATTTGTGTGTCTATAGATGGGGAATGTGGGGGAGAGGAGGGCTCCTGTAATGACTCCTTAATTCTCCATAGAAAGCAGAGAGTACACACTGTTTTTGAAAAGTAAAGAGAAGCACTTTGTGGCCCAACCCTCTTTTCAGATGTGGTCTGCTCCAAGCTGACCTCACCTGATGTGTTTTGTTTGATTTGAGAGAGAGGTTTAGATGGGGGGGGGGGGTTAAGGCAGATGAGTTCCTTGCCATTAAAAAAAAAAAATGAGCCTCCTGCCTCAGCCCTAGTGCTCCAAATCTTGATAAAAATCCAGAAAAGTTGGGCAGCTGGTGGGTCAGGGTCAAGTCATTTTTCCTTAGAGTTTCAGCTTAGAGACTATAGTCATTACATTCTGTAACAACTCTTTAAGACATCCCATTTCCCATTTTGAAAAATAAGAAAACTAAGGCCCAGGGCCTTAAAAATTGTGAGCAAGTTCACCCAGATAGTGAGAAAACCAAGATTTAAGTACAGGTTTATTGTACTGCAAAGCCCTGGGTTTTTTAAATGTTGTAGTTTTAGCCTTAACTTTCCCAAAAAAAAAAAAAAAAAAAAAAAAAAAAAAAAAAAAAAAAAACCTGTGTGCTGAAGGCCCAAGCCCACCTTCAGTGTTGTTCAGAGACAATAGAGCCTTGAGGTTCCATTCTGGTGAAGTAAGGGGTTAGAGGGAAGAAGTTGAGGTGTTGAGGGCACACTCTTGAAGGGAATCTAGGTGTCATGGTTTGTATATGCTCAGCCCAGGGAGTGGCACTATTTGGAGGTGTAGCCTTGTTGGAGAAAGTGTGGCCTTGTTGAAGTAGGTGTGTCACTGTGGGCATGGGCTTTAAGACCCTCATCCTAGCTGTCTGGAAGTCAGTCTTCACTAGCAGCTTTCAGATGAAGATGTAGCACTCTCAGCTCTGCCTGCACCATGCCTGCCTGGATGCTGCCATGCTCCTGCCTTGATAATGGACTGAACCTCTGAATCTGTAAGCCTGCCCCAATTAATTGCTGTCCTTATAAGAGTTTCCTTGGTCATGGTATCTGTTCACAGCAGCAAAACCCTAACTAAAACATAAATTGGTACCAAGAGTGGGGTATTGCTGTGACACAGGCCTGACCATGTTTTTGTTGGAAGACTGTGGCTTTTAGGACTTTGGAAGCAATGGAATGCTTTAAGTTGGGCTTAGTGGGCTATCCTAGTAGGAATATGGAAGACTTTGTTGCTGAGTATGATTGAACTGTGCTGACCTGGCCCAAGAGGTTTCAGTGGAGAAGAATTTCAGAATGTAGCCTAGAGACTGTTTTTGTAGTATTTTGGTGAAGAATGCAGCTGCTTTTTGCCCTTGTCTGAAGAGTCTACCACAGTGTAAGGTAAAGAGATTTATATTAATTGCACTGACAAAGGAAGTCTCAAGAAAGCCCAGCAGAGACTTCATTCTCTGGTTAAGTCTTGTGAAGAGCGTTTTGAACAAGTATAGCAAGCTTAGAAAGGAAAATGTAAAATATATGGTTCAAGTATTAAAGGGGTATCAGGAAGTGAAATGGAAATGAATCCAATGTTCTAGGAGGTAACAGATTAAGGGATTTGTGGGCAAGATCATACTCAAGTTTAGATCCAGGCATGGTGGTACACACCTTTAATCCCAGGAGACAAAGCCAGACAGATCTCTGAGTTCAAGGCAACCATGGGCAGGTTCTAGATGAAGAAAAGCTTAAATTCAGGACCCACATAGTATAAAGAGGCAACCAACTCCAGAAAGTTATCCTCTAACCTACACACACACACACATACTATACACACACGCACAATAAAAATTAAAACAGACTCACCTATTTTTGTGAGTCTTGGTGTCATGTTGACTTGTAATGTGGTTAATGAAAAAAAGGAAGAGGAGGGGAAGGGAGAGGAGTGGAAGGAAGAGGGAAAGAAGGAAAGGAAAGATCTAGGCTCTGGGTGTGTTTCCATAGTAAGGTGCCTACCTAGCATTCATGAAAGTATAGATTTTATCCCCAGCACTGTAGAAAGAAAAGGGGAAGATTTTCTAGACATGTGTGCACACATCTGTAATCCCTGCACTCAGCAGGTGGAAGCAGAACGATGGCTACATGTTTGAGGCCTTCCTGATCTCCATAGGAAGTTCAAGTTCCAGGCCAGACAGAGCCAAAGCTACAAATTGAGTCTCTGTCTCAAAAACAATAAAGTGCTATGAAAGGCCCCTTAATCACTCTTAATCACAGGAAAACACACTCAATCTCATCCACACAAGATAAATACAAAATGAAACTCAAAGATACTAGAGACAAAGATCACAATGGTTGATAACAGACTCATTTGACTAAGAGAAAATAGACGTTCTTGCACACTGCCAGCAGGAGTTTAAGCTGGGATAATGTCTGTAAGAGCAACTTGGCAGAACTAGGAAAGGAAAAGTCTGGCGGGATGTGGCTAGCTTGGCTCAGTGCCTACCTAGTGTGCAGGAGCCTCTAGGAGTTTAAGGCAGAGCATTAGCTGGGTACAGCTACACATGCCTGGAGTCCCAGTCTCAGATGATGGAGACCATCCTCAGCTACATAGCACTTGTGCTGCCAGCTTGGGCTACAGGAGACCGGGCTTCAGTGAACAGTCGAAACGCTTGCCTTGGCATCCCAACTTCTAGAAGTGTGTTTCACAGTCTACTTGCACATGGTGAACCAACAAAAATGGACTATCAATTTCAGCATTGCCTGAGAGCAAAAGACCAGGGAACGCATTAGATAATGAGCACACTAAGTGCAAAGTGATGCCCAGGGCCTGCCTGACACTGCATACACAAAACTATGGCTTGGATGGTTTTATTTGCTTGTGTGTACATTGCCAGACGATACACTTACTCCATGTGACAGATAAGATAGGCATGGTGGCTCACGCCTGTAATCCTACCACTTAGGAGGCTGAGGCAGTAGGTCTGTCAGAGCCAACATAGGATGCATAGTAAAACCCTCCAGCACACAAACACACACAGGAGTGGGGGAGAAGGTGAAAACACAAAAGGAACTACAGGAACGAAATCAGACAGCGAGAGTCACAGTTGAGAGAGGAACTGGTTGGCGGAAGCAAGGGAGTGAGGGCAACCATTGCCCACTTCGTGTATCTCCTGAATTTTGTCTTAGTCAAAAATGTTAGAGGACAGGCAGAGTGGTGCACACCTTTAGTCTCAGCACTCGGGAGGGATGCAGAGGCAGGCAGATCTACCTGGTCTGCATAGTAAGTTCCAGGTCAGCCAGGACTAAACAGAGTCACCCGGCCTTAAAAAACAAAATCACAACAAAAACTGTTAGTGAACATGAAGACCAAAAAGTTCAGCTTCCTTAGCCTCTCATAAAACCTGTAAATCCAGATGCCGAGGGGGGAGGGGGGGCAGGGTCGATCCAGATGCGGGGGGGGGGGGGGGGGGGGGAGCCAGGGTCGATCCAGATGCGAGGGGGGAGGGGGCCCAGGGTCGATCCAGATGCGGGGGGGGGGGAGGGGGGGAGTCAGGGGTCGATCCAGATGCCGAGGGGGGAGGGGGCCAGGGTCGGTGTGAGCTTAACCAGTGCTATGTAAGGTTCACCTGTGTGCAGCATCTCTGATAATACACAGTTATCAATGTAATAATAGCCACAGAGATGCAAGCTGCAAGAGGCACTCACCAAGGAAGATAGAGCCCACAATACCATGCCAAGATCTTGTAGAAGTGTCCTGGGGAAAAAAAATCTTTTGACATAGCAAAGCTCAGAAAGACTTTATAGTAAGGAGTTCTTTGTGCTTCCGGTGTTGGCGGGAGGTGGGGTGGGGCACAGGTATTGGTTACAGTGTTCTTTATGTTCTCTGATGTTTAGGAAGAGGGAGGTGTTTGGGGTTGGAAATTTGGTTTCATTTGACATGGTTTGAGCTTTTTGAGACAGAATCTTACATATTGACCTCTAACTTGACATAGTTTACAATTTGTTTTGTTTTTATCCTTTTGAGACTGGGTTTTTGCCTTGAAATTCCCTTGTCCTGGATTCACTTTGTAGACCAGGCTGACCTTGAACTCAGAGATCCACCTGCCTCGGCTTCAAGAGTGCTGAGACTAAAGGCATGTGCCATCACTAACTTAAATTTTTGATCATCTTGCCTCAACCTCCCAAGTGCCTGGACAGTGGGGCTGTAAAGATATAGGGTTCAAATTAAATGGAGGCCCTGGGGCCAGCCTATAGAACTTGAGGTGAGCCACTTTGCTTGCCAGATCCTCTGTAGGCACATTTGTAAAGCAGGAATCATGCCCCTACTTTATTTAGTCTGAGATAAATTGGTTTATGTACAGTAGTTGGTATAGAAATAAGCATACAAACTGAGAAGAGAGTTCAGTTGGTAAGGTGAAGACCTGAGTGCAGATCACCAGAATCCAAATAAAGCTCAGGTGGCTGAGTGTGTAAGCCCCACCATCAGACAGACAGTTAGATCCCAGAGGTTTGCTGGCTGGTAAATCCAGGTTCAATGAGAGATACTGCCTCAAAGCTAAGGATTATTCCCTAGCAATAAAGGAAGATGCCTCCACAGTATACACAACCATTATACCACCTCCCACATGCATGCAATACACACACACACACACACACACACAGAAATCATCACCTTCAAAGTACCACATAAATTGACTGTTTGTGTTAAAGGAATTCACAAAACTATAGCTCAATAGGCTGAGGATAAATCCCAGCAGGTACAGGGTCTGCCTGTTGTGCACAAAACCTGGGTTGGATCTGTAGCATAGCAAGCTTGGATTGGTGGCACAAACATGTCAATCCTAGCATCCAGGAAAAGAGGTGGAAGCATCAGGAGTTCAAGGCCAGACTCTACCACACAGACAATTTCAAACCATGAGATTGTCTCATAATTATAGAAAGTGCATGAAAGGGACAGCGCTTTGTGTGGAAACTGGAACACAGCAAGGGTTATCTGTGTAGATGCTTCTATCTCTTCAGTCTACTAAAGGGACAACAACCACAAAAATACGGGCCAAGCCCGCCAACACAGGCCGGGAGACAGAAAAGTATAAGGAGAGGACATGGGGGGAAACAATGAGAAGTTGGCTGTTTCTCACTAAAAGACACTGATGAGCCAAGCAAAGCAAAGCTGCTTTTCCTAGCCATGCAGACCCAGTGACTGCCAGACTTTTGCACTTTCCTGTCTGGGTCTATATAGATGTGTGAAATTTCTGTGAAGGGCCCCAGACCTAACAGGTTCAAGGTGAGGGGCAGTGCCAAGTCTTTCCAAACCATGTTCTTGAACACGATAGGATCCATTTTCCCTGGACTTACTCTGAAGGTCAACGCCTGCGGTGCGGGACAAGAATGCTCCAATTCCACCAGCTTCAGACCTGAGGACCACAAGCCAGGCTGCATGCCCACTATTGCCTCAGATATAATCTGCTGTTGGCACTGTGGGACGCAAATGCAGATGGAAGGAACCCCTGAGACTCAACCCCTGAGGCACAAGAAGCAGGTCATTTTACAGCTTCAAGACATCCAGATAATTATCTTAAAAGAAGTGGCCATTAATAACTAAAATGGATGCACTTCTGCTAAGCAGTTTATCTTGAATTGCTATCGTTTAGCCATTTTTACAATACTTAAAAAATAAGTAAATAAAAACCAAGCCAAATAAAAATCTCTTTAAGTAAATTAGTGATGTCACCCCTGTGTTAGCCACGGGAAAACAGTGCAGGGAACTGTCTCCTGCAGATGTGGGAAGCACTGCTGGACTTTGGGGATCATGGGTGCTCCCCTGAAAAGATTCAGCTCTGCCTGTGACATTCTGTCCTTGAGGAGGGCCTGGGAACTGTCAACCAGGATCCAGTTATCCTGAGTCCCCGTGAACTTCCTTGAGCTTGAGCTGTGGTGTTGACCCAACCAGAACTCTACTTTCTCTCTGCTCTGAGTGATCCCCATGTCTAATGCCTTCTTGTACCTGACTCCCCCCAGGGGTCACAAGCCTGCTTAGAGATTGCCCATTGAACAATCCATCCAGAAGCCTCAAGCAGATAGGATGTTAGGTACCAAATTTTAACCAACAGGCTGTTTGCAAAAGATTTGGCTTGAGACTGGTAACATAGGCTTGTAACCTCAGCTACTCTGGAGACCAATACAGGAAGATCACAAGTTCAAAGCCCACCTGGGCAACTTAGTGAGCCTTTGTCTCAAAATAAAAGGAAAACAAGACAAAAAACAAAGAGAGTCTGAGGATGAGGGAGGGAAGAGCTAGCAGACAGATCCAGGAGAATTGGCTAGAGCAGAGACTCTCAACTATCCTAATGCAGTTAACCACCCTTTAATACAGCTAACATGTTGTGGTGACCGCCCCCAGCCATAAAATTATTTCATTGCTACTTCCTAGCTGTAATTTTGCTACTATTATAAAATATCTGATATGAAGGACATCTGATAGGTGACCCCTGTGAAAGGACCAGGACTCGTAGGTTGAGAACTTCTGGGTTGAAAGCTCAAGAGGCACCTATCCTGGAATATGGCTCACAGTGGCAAGAACAGGGGAAGGGGGATCCCCATGTTTGTACATGTGCATTCACACAGCAACTTTTTAAAAGAAAGTTCTGAGATGGCTGCTGTGTCGGCACGTGCTTGAAATTTTAGCAGCTCGTGCTCGAGACCTCTACAGAGCGTGCTGTGATGTCAGCGGCACATGCGTGTAACCTCAGCACAAAAGCAGACGTAGTAAGATACTGGACGTTCAAGGCCTATCGGGACAGTCAGAATACATAGAGACACTGTCTGAAAGGGGAGTCAGGGACTACAGTGTAGGTTGGCAATCAGGGGCAGAATGCTAGCGTGATGTGCACAGGACCTCGTGCTCACTCTCGGGTTGCTGATGTGTATGTTTGCTCTAGCAACTTTACTAATATTTGTTTGCCACTTGGAATAATCAAACTTCAGCTAGCATCTCGACTTAGCAATTTAAAAACACTTACTGCCCTTGCAGGGACCCAGGTTCTTTCCCAGAACCACTTAGCAGCCCACAACCAACTATAGCACCTGCCCCAGGGGAATCTGATGCCCTCTTCTAGACTCCTTGGGCATCAAGCACAATATAGTACATATACATATATGCAGGCAAACACACACTAAACTCCTTAACCTTCCACTCTATAGATAGCCAATACTGCCAATTGTAATACTTCAGCCCAGAGCAGTTCCATTAGGAATTAATGTCTGCCCTCTGCCTCCTCAGTTTCCCTGTACCCACTACTTTCTTCTTAAAGGCATGGGGATCCACAGAATCCACAGATGCACACAGGACTAAATGCAAAGCCACAGTATCGTCCTGGACTGGGACCTGGCAAAGCCACTGTGGTCTGTGTTACCTCCCAGGGGCTAATTTATCTGAGATCTGAAACTTCCAAATTCCCAAGGCCTGTGGAAAACATTTCCCTTGAGCAAGAAGC
The DNA here is from genome assembly GCF_000001635.26 of Mus musculus. Classification (NCBI taxonomy): domain Eukaryota; kingdom Metazoa; phylum Chordata; class Mammalia; order Rodentia; family Muridae; genus Mus; species Mus musculus. The sequence goes on along the minus strand of NC_000084.6, from coordinate 11,087,668 downwards.
TAATTTATTTGCCAGGAGAAGTGAATGGCTGCCTTTGCTTTCCTGACTCTCCCATAGACACCAGGAAACAACATTAAGGGAATCTGCAGTTAGAGGCCAGACAGAGGCTCCACTTGTATAAGCCTAAAATCAGACAAGGGTAACAGGAAATAAATTCTGCAACCTGTGGTAATGGGCTCAGGGGCTTTGTAAGGTAAGGAGCAACATCTACTTAAATTAATTCCCTATTGAAAAATAATAAACTGGGCTTGGTAGTGTATACCTGTACTCCCAGCACTTGGAGGTAGAAGTACAAGGATTAAGAGTTTAGAGGCCAGCCTGGGCTACACAGCAGATCCAGAGCCAGTATGAAGATGGTAGGACTTGACTTAAAAAAAAAAAAAAAGATAGGAAGGAAGGAAGGAAAGAGAAGAGAAGAGAGGAGAGGAGAGGAAGAGGAAGAGGAAGAGGAAGAGGAAGAGGAAGAGGAAGAGGAAGAGGAAGAGAAGAGAAGAGAAGAGAAGAGAAAAAAGAAAGAAAGACTGTGTCAGTCTGGCTTTAGAAAATCATGGTAAACCTGTACATTTGGAAGTTAGGGACTTCTGTTCTGTCGAGTCACAATAAGACAGCATCATTTAAAGGCCCAGATGAGCACTACTAATTGTGCTAAAAAAACATACTGCAAAAAGCCTTGACCCTTTTCTCTGCCTCTTGTCATTTATTCCATGGTTCCTAGAATTCCTTCCCCGTTATAAAGGAAAATTAGCAATTATATGACATTTCAGAATTGAAGAAGGTTTTATGAGATGCCCCCACCTCCCAAAGATGATCACTGAGAGCTTATTAACTTATACCCCCATCATCTAGAAGGCACACAAAGTAATGAGACCTGTACAAGGAACAGGAATGACCAGTGCCCGGATGATCACTTAGAGCAGCCCTGATCTATAAAGCAGTTGGCCCAAGGTGGACTGAACTTCACACATACACTGCTCATCTCCACCATACCCCTGGGCTGGGAGTGAGGGGAGCCCCACACACCTCCTCTTTGTTGGTGGTTTAGTTTGGTTTTGATTTTTTGGTTGGTTGATTGGTTGGTTGGTTATTCTTTTGGTTTTTCAAGACAGGATTCATTCCCTTGTGCAGCCCTCCCTGGCTGTCCTGGAATTCTGTAGACCAGATCTGCCTGTTCCTGCCTCCGGAGTGCTGGGATCCACACCCAAGGAGTGGGAGCTCTTGCCAACCTTCTTCAAATTCAAGTTACTACCATGTGACAGACACTGCAGTGGGAACAGTGCATGGATTATCTCGCAGCAAACCCAAGAGTTCTATACTGCTTGTTCTGCAGGCTATGGGAAGTGGCAGTTAGTTGGATAATCTATCACAGAACAGAACAGAGACTTGAAGCCTTAGTGGTCTGGTTTTATATCTAGCATTCTTAGCCAGTAGGTCTAGCCTCTGGGGCAGCTCTGCTCCTATGAATTCCCCAAATATACACACCAACCCTGAGCACCTACCAGCACTGTCTATAGTTTTCTGCCATAAAATTTCATCTACCACACCAAGAATATCTGCAAAAAAACAAGTTCAAAATGCCAGACATTCAAAGCATTTCCAGTTGTACTAACAATTGCCTAACTTCCTAAAATCCACCCAACAAAGGTTGTCTGGTGGGTGTCAGCCCTGCAGTCCTGGAGGTGCACTATGCAGAAGTGGGGACCAGGAAGGAAAGTGTTCTGACCAAGAGTCCCAGAGTATAGTCATTCACAAAGAAGTCTAGAAGAACTGGCTAGCATGTTTTCAAGCAATGATCTGAAACAGACTGCTCATAATCTCAGACAATGTTGCCCCATAAATCTCATATTCATTTATAAGAAGTGCTTCCAACTGGCATTCCATGTGCCATTCCAAATAATCCAAGGTGCACAATGGCCCCCAAAGAACAATTCTTTTAGATAAAGGTCTCAAGGCAGCTTGCAAACACCACTGCACTTGTTCTATGTGACACCTTAGAGTCACACACAGCATTGAAATAAGATGAAAAGGAAGGATCTCACTGTACAGAACACAAAACAATACCCTTTTTATTTTTTAAAACTCTGGTGAAATAGGTTTCCATATGATATCCCATTAAAAAAAATAATAATGTAAACCAACCTGTGGGTTGGTCACGTGGTACAGGCGTCAAGAGTGTTACAGATACTTAGAATATTTACAAATGCTATTCTCTAGGTAGTAAAGGTTTGTTGCAATTTCCAGCACTTTTTCCTCAGTAAAAGAACGGGGACTGTGTTGGTGTTCTTGTATAAAAATTCATAAATGGAGAAAAGGCAATTTCCTGAGAGAAGATTTGTTCTTGAAATCTTTTTTTTTTTCTTTTAAACAATTGGGAACACAGAAGTGGGCTGTGAGTGTAAGAAGCATATGTCTAAAGTTAACTTTTTTTTAAATTATTTTAAGTACCATTAAGTTAAAATGTTTACATTCATTATAAAAATGCTGTTAAATCTTATGCAAATGATTTAACACTGATTGCTGCAACGCAAATTGCACTTAAAAAAATTATTGTGTACATGGAAGAAAAATATCTTGTTTGCTACCCTGTTTACAAATTCCAAGTGACCTCAGATCAGCCACGTTACGATGAACGTTGAGATAAGTCAGTCAGTGTCTGTCATGATGCAATCTTGCAAATTAATATTCTTGTTGAGACCCCAGGAATGCACTCCGCCTCCAGGATAGACCAAATGGCTCCCAGTGCTCCTCTCCACGAACGCTTGTGAAATGTGCACGGTGGTCGGGGATGAATGGGTTCTGGGATAACCGAGGTTGATCACAAGAAGCACATGATTTGGAGCAATACACAAACATTTTCTCTTAAATCTCTCAATCTTCCTTAGCAGACAAGGCCCCGGTCATTGTCACAGTTTCTCCCACTGGTATGGGGCAGAGTCAGAGGCAGGAAGCAGCCCAGGCTGGCAGGAGCAGGCCACATGCCCACGGTGCTGGCCCTTCCTGCAAAAGCCCATCTCTTCTTACTTCAGTAAGCTTCTTGAGAAATATATCTCTTTCAAAACAAAGGCACAGAAATCACGCATCGAAGGAATGTTATGTCTGCATTTTTGCTGCCATCTGGACTGCTGGACAATATCAGACACAAGTGGTATGAGGCCTTCAGAGCCCTCCTTGCCTCTTGGTAGCACCAGCTCAGGCCAGGGCCAGAGCACACCAAGAATCCTGTCGCACGGAGGATGTGACTTCGGCAGGGGAGGACAGACTGACACCTATGTAGAGGCCGTCTTGACCTGAATACTTGAGGTCACTGTTCTCGGGGTTGGCGTTTTCTCCCACTGCAGACATCACTGATGCCCCTACCTGATGGAAGAAGAGAACAGAGGGGGAGAGATGGTTATACATCATGTTGTTAGCTGGTCCAATCCTCCTGCCTCAACATCAGGGATCAAATGACATAGTCAGCAAAACTAAAGCCAGCCTTACTCTTCCTCGCCCAAGGGGCACACACTGTGCTGACCACTGTCATCCAGTGCCATCCTCCTGGTTCTGGCAACATTCTTAGAACAGTGTTGTTACCTTCGGAACCCAGTGACCACCCAGCACAAAGCAGAGGTAGACAGGAAAGGGTTCCGAAAGACCGACTCCAATTTGTCAAACTTAAGAGTGGAAAGCAGAAACAAACCACGCTGTCAGGGTTCTCACTGCAAACGCTGTAGGACCAAACCCAAGTAACTGGCATCTGCTTAGCGTTTAAGGGACCAGTCACACTTGCAAGGCTTCCGCGAAACTTCAGCCGCAGCTGTTCATTCTCTAATCATACCTTTTTCCTCGCAAGACTCAAGCACCCTAAGTTCTCCCCAGCCTCCAGGGCTCCATTCCATACCGGGTATTTGTTTGAAACAGCTTATGATTCCTTAAAATTTTTCAAATAATGCTTGGAAACATCACTCTGTTAAATTCCTCAAACATCCATTTTGATGCTCTGGCCATTATTTTGAAGAACCCCAAGGCACCAGACTCAGCTATGCTGAATGGGGTGTGCTGGGGTTCTGTGTGTCCCAGGGACTCCTTTCCCCAAGCAGGACCTGCGTTTTTCTCCAGCCTTCACACTCCTGCACAAAGATGGAAGGCAGTGCCCTAGGAGTGGCTTCTCCGGTCATGTGACTTGCTCCCTCCTCACACAAACTTTCCAACAAAACAGACCAAACCCAACTATCCACTGTCCCCATCTTTCTCTTTCCCAACAAAAAATCAGATTGACAAAAACCCAGGAAGACGTTGGCCTGGTAGCAGAGGTGTGGATTCCTGAGTACTGAGAAGATGAGAGTCCAAGACCTGGAGGCAGGCATGGGAGTGAATGCCTATAACCCAGGACTCAGGAGACAGAGAAGGAAGGTAACTGTGTGTCCAAGGCAAGTCTGAGCAACACAGTATGTCCTAGACCAGTCCAGATCATAAAACAAGACCATGGAGAGAATAGGGAGACAAACAGATACAGTTCGTGCAAGATCAATCTTAGCAACACCCAAACTCAAAAGTAAATATGAAAAAAAAAAAAGATAGAAAAGAGGAAGAAAGGGAGTAAATCCCTAAACTCAGATTTTAATGTAAATATTACAAGCATAAAGACCCAAACTGACAGCATTATATGCATCAGGACAAACAGGGTTGGGATATCTCACAAAGTTGTTGAGATATCAAGCTCTTTGTTTTTTGTTTTGGTTTCTTTCTGTTTTGTTGTTGTCATTTGAGAGGGCTTCTCAGTGTAGCCCTGGTTGGAACTCACTCTATAGACCAGGCTGGCCTTGAACTCAGAAATCCACCTGCCTCTGCCTTCCAAGTGCTGGGATTAAAGGCGTGCACCACCATGCCCAAGTCGAGATGTTTAAAATTGTATAAAGATTCTTGTGAAGTTACTGAAATAACTGCATTAGTGCTGTCAAGCTGGCCACTGCAGACAGTATGACACTCGGAGCTCTGGCAAATGACTTTAGATCTTGACTTCAGAAACTCCATTACAAGTACATAAGTCTGAGTGATACAAAAACAGTAGCTCTGTATAGTGATTTCTGTCACGCCAGACTTCTTGCCAACCCATTCATTCCAGAAACAGCCAATCTGCTGGTCTCTGGCTGTGTCTGATTTCTCTGAAACAAGAATTTTTCTTCTGAGAAATTCAGAGAGTTCTGGGATCACCCAGACAGCTGGAACAGCAGAGAGCTAGCCCAGAGCACCAGAATCATTAACAAAGACCCTGCTGGGTTTGTTGGGACTCCAGGAGAGAAGGCTAGCCAGCTCACAGCACAAGACAAGTGATAAGCAGAAAGTCTCAGAGGCCAAAGGCTTCTGGGGTAGGATCTAAATCAGCCTGCTTGGTGTAGACAGGTTGAATTCCAAAGTTCTGGGCGGGTCACTTCCAGTCTGCATACAAGTTACCTGGCTTAGACTTGACTCAGCACGTCTGTAATCATGTCTGAATGGTGCCTTGCTATGCGAGCATTCTGAAGGGGCAGTCACAAGGCAGCTCTCCACTGTGACTCCAATTCTCTGACACCCTCATGCAGGCAAACACCAATACACATAAAATAAAAATAAATAAATGAAAAGATCTTTCTCAAAAAAAAAAAATAATAAGCCAGGTGGTGAAGGCATACACCTTTAATTCCAGCGCTTGGGAGACAGAGGAAAGTGGGTCTCTGAACTGGGGGCCATCCTGGTCTTCAGAGAGTTCCAGGACAGTCAGGGCTACACAGAGAAGCCTGTCTGAATATAAAATAGAATTTAATTTAAAGATAAAATAAAATAAAATGGATATGATTTGCTGGGACATCACTGTTGTTAACGATCATGTTTGTATAACAAGTTTCTACAGTAAGTGCTAGACCATAAGTAAAGATTAGACACATAGAAAGTACTGTTATTAAGTTAACATTGTTAAAATGCTCTCTTCTGTTTATTCTCTCCCTAGTTCTATCCTCAGCTCAGGACAGCAATCATTGTCCAGGAACAAAAGCAGTGTGAGTGAGAGCCAAGGGTAAGGCTCTGCATTTGTTTATTTGTCTGTTTGAGATGGGGTTGACGACTTAGATTTGGGGTTGATTATTTACTATTTAGATTATGTTGGCCTCAAATTTACAGAGAGCTGCCTGCCTCTGCCTCCCAAAAGCTATACATTTTAATTTTAGTGACAGCTCTTCGTAAAAAGAAATACAAGGCATTCAACAATCATTTCAAATGACCCTTGGCTCCTGTCTGTTTTGAAAATGTTTTAAAAGAAATCTTTGATCTGTTCACAATACTCAGGAGGCTGAAGCTGGAGAAGCCAGCTTAGGTTACTCAAAGAGAGGCAGAGAGAGAGAGAGAGAGAGAGAGAGAGAGAGAGAGAGAGAGAGAGAGAGAGAGAAAGCACAGAGTTCTCTCCCAAGAACCCGAGCATAGTGATTTGAGTAGGTATGGCTCCCATAGACTCATGTGTTTGAATGTTTAGCCCATAGGAAGTGGCACTATTAGGTGTGGCCTTGGCAGAAGAAGTATGTCGCTGTGGGTGTGGGCTTTGATTGAGGTCTCATGCTCAAGCTGTGAAGGTCACAGTCACTTTGGCTGCCTTCAAATCAAGATGTGTAGAACTCTCAGCTCCTTCTCCAGCACTGCCTGCCTGCGTGCTGCCATGCTTCCTACCATGATGATAATGGACTGAACCTCTGAAACGGTAAGCCAGCCCCAATTAAATGTTTTCCTTTGTAAGAATTGCCTTGGTCATGGTTTCTTCCCAGCAATAAAACCCTAAGACACCAAGTAAAAGGGGGCTGCCTATAACTCAAGATCTAGAAAGATGGAAACAAAGGAAGGGTCAGGCCTTCCCATGCACTACAATCCATACATGCAAATACACAAGCAAGCATACCACACACTGAGTTATATCCTCAGCCCCAAGGAACTGCTAATGCCTTTAGTGCTGTTCTTATACCTGAAAAACAATTCCAAGTTTCTGAGAAATAACTCTTCTGTATGAATATTAGGCTTCACAGTCCTAAAGAAAGCCAACAACCCCCCCAAAGTGCAGGTGTGCACCTGACAAACATCAGCTCTTAAAGCAACAGCTGAGTCTCTTAGGAAACACAGAATTGTGTGCCAAGACTTCATAACCTTTTAATGAGTGTGTGTGTGTGTGAGAGAGAGAGAGAGAGAGAGAGAGAGAGAGAGAGAGAGAGAGAGATTGGGGGATTAGAATGAGGTGTGTATATGCCACAGCTTGTATGTGGGCAGACAATAACTTCATGGAATCATCTTTCTCCCCCTCCTTCCAACTCCATGCCTTCAAGGATTGAACTCAGGATGCCAGACTTGTAATACAAGCACCTTTTGCCAGTGAGCTAAGAACATGGTATTTAAACATGAAATACAACACAAGAAGCCTGGGGCCTGCAGATGTCCCCAGTGGTATATACTTGGGATAATACTAAGACTCTGGGTTTTCTCTCTCACCACAGAAGGAAAAATAAAATTTAAGGTCTTTATAACAAACACTACAAAAGGCTGGTGTCAAGTAAACATGCCGGCCCTTCGTCCGTGGCCCATGAGACTGTACTTTGGTTTTGACAAAAGTAATTTAAAAGGCAATTAATAGTGTCCAAGGCCACTGAACTCAGTAATTCCACTCTGGAAATGAATTAGAAGGAAATAATCCAAAAGAAAGGAAAGGTGGCACAAAGGAAGCTATCCATTACTGGACTCCTTAAAATAGTTGAAACCATGGGAACAATCCAATACGGAATGGTCTGGAAACCTGGGTCATCCGCTCCATGAACTATTATGCAATTATTAAAAATAATCAGATCATGTAGCAAGATGGGAAAAATCCTGTCCTACAGTGGTAAGTGAAACCCAGCAGGGCATGGATTCCGTGTCCTATCCGAGCGTCAGGAGTGGGGACGTGGGAGAGCGCTGGGCCTCCTTGCCACTTACTCCTCTGAGTGTTTTCTTTTGAATACTCTAATGGAACAGGGAATAATCAAGGCTGCTGGCTTCACAAATCAGAGGCATAAGTTAAAGGCTCAGGTGATCGAATGGGACCATAAGGTTAATGAAATGAGGGAGAGGGAGGGGAGGCAGGGGCCAGAGGGGCCCAGTACATCCCTGAAACCATCTCCATGCTGCCCCGTATAAACCCAAGCCTGGGAAGAACACAACTCGACTCTAACTACCGAGCACTGCGTCCTGCTTAGAGTAGCTCCCACAGCTGTTTTTAATTGCAGAGTCACTAACTCTCCTGAAGAAATCTAGCTCATCACTGGTTTTCATCTTAAATCCCTTCTCCTCAGGTTTTATTCATGGATCATCTGAGGAGAAAAATATCAGAAAGCACTCATAATCTTGAAACCAGTGTGTACATACACATTCACCAAGCATTGGAACATTCTAGAAACGGAGGCAGAAGGAAGAAAACTGCATGGACTGTATAATAAAATCCAGTCTCCTCCCCCCACCCTGAGAACATACACACCTCTCTCTCTCTCTCTCTCTCTCTCTCTCTCTCTCTCTCTCTCTCTCTCTCTCTCTCTCTCCACACCTTTCTGTGTCTGTCTCTGCCTCTGTCTCTGTCTCTCTGTCTCTCTGACTATCTCTCTCACACACATACACACACATACACACACACAAGTAGGCATAGTATCTCATACCTATAATTTCAGAACTCAGGAAGCTGAAGCAGAGATTAGCCTGGGCTTGTCTTAAAGGATTTTTTAAGGGGTGAGGGGGAGACCTGGGCACAGTGATGAGCATCTGTAATCTCAGCACTGCAGTAGCAGGAGGGTAGGGGTTCAAAGCCATTCTCCTCACCTGCATACAGGCTTGGAGGCCAACCTGGACGATGACGAGACACTATCTCACACACACACACACACACACACACACACACAAAATCCAAAACAAAAAAGCAACAACAATAATAAAAATGATCTGGTAAGAATTTTAGCTGTGGTGCATGCCTTTAACCCAGTTTTTAAGAGGCAAGTGGATCTCTGAGTTAGAAACTCCAGCCTGCTCTGTTTCCTTGGTTACAAGCCAGCCAGGACTAAAGTGAGACCCTAAGTCAAAACAAACAAATCAAAGAATTTCCATGAGTTAACATTTTCCCACATCTAATTAAGTCCTTCAAAGGACTTTATCAACTGGTGGGCCTCTCGATGTAGCCAAAGGCTCTTACTAGAACCGAAACAAATGTCCCTAGGAGAAAGCAGAGAAGAAGAGTGCTTAGGGATAGGAGAGTCTAACCATCCTTCCTCCCTCCCCGGGCAGACAGGCAGCTCAACCCAGGCAGAAACCCCCTCTCTCTCCCAGATCAAAGTGCATTGAGGGCAGAGTAGAAATCTGTTCTGGGTTTCCATTCACAGCTTATCTGCCCTCCACCCTCCCACAGACAACTGAAAATGGAGGAACTTCCTGTTGAAAGAATGTGTTATCAGCACCAGACTCAGCCTGGGCTTAGCATAGCATGCAAGCCAGGGTAGGTGGGAGACTGCAGCACAGCCAGGCAGGGAAAATGCCCCTGGAAAGGAAGAAGCAATTCCAGGAACAACTCTGGTATATTCCAGGCTACAACAGAAGGGAACATGAGGAAAGCCCAGTTTGCCCGTGAGGCGTGCAGGTCATCTCACATCACCCAGCTGCTTCTCTTGAGAATAAACCATCTCTGTCTCTGAATGTCACTGGTAAAGTTATTAAAGGATTCAGATTTGATACATTCGAGCAGTCGGGTGCTCAGAACAGTGTCTAGCACCGGCTGGCTCCCAGCAGTAATCTCCTCTTTCCTGCCCTGGCCTTCACATCTCCCAGGGATAGAAAACTGGGGAGAGCCTCCCTAGGAACAGAATGTCGGAACACAGCAGACAGAAGAAACACAAAGACAGCTCCGTGGGTAAAACCATGCACTGAGCAAACCTGTTCAATTTCCAAACCCAGGGAAAAGAGAGAAAACAACTCCTGAAAGTTCTGCTTCACAGGATGTGGGAGGTCTGCACATGTGCTTACACACACACACACACACACACACACCACGCACGCACGCATGCACGCACACACACGCGAGCGCGCACACACACACACACACACACGCACGCACGCACACACACACACACACACACACGCACGCACGCACGCACGCACACACTCACACACACGCACCACTATTCTAATTTTGAAAAGAACAGAATGCCACCAGACATGGTGACACATGCCTTTGGGGAGGCAAAGGCAGGAGGATCTGTGAGTTCCCAGGCCAAACTGATCTAATAATGAGACCCTATCTCAAAAAGAAAAGCAAAGAAAACAGATAATGTTTTCTAGCTTATGAAATTATGTGTGCACATGTAGAAACACACACATTTGAAATGGGGCTGTGCTGTGCATCCTCCTGCCTCCCACTTCACAGGAGCTAGTATCACCGATGCATGCTACCATACATAGCATAAATTTTAATTTTGTAAGAAAACCCAGTTGAAGCTATTGAAGAGATAGCTCAGTTGGTAGAACATTGCCAAGCTGCACGAAACCCTGTGTTCAATCCTGAGCACCATATACACCAGGCATGGTGGTGCTGGTGCAATGCCTGGGGAGGTCAGAAGGATCAGATGGTCATCGCCACATCAGCTACACACCAAGCAGCAGCCAGCATGGGTGGGCTACAGGGGTCTTACATCAAAGAAACAGCACAGAACTCTGCTAGAGTGTCTGCATTTCTTCTACAGTTCCTCTCTGCAGGAAGGGGCTGTTGTCTGTGCCCAGGAAAGTTATAGGGTGGGTGGTCACGCTCTGGGTGGGGGTCTGAGCTTCAAGACACTGATCTGCCTCTCCATGCATCTGAGTGAGTCTGTGCTCACGAATCCTATGTGAGGGGAAGCCAGGCATTCCTCGGCCATGCTATGCTTCTGTAGCCTCTAGGTTAGACTCCCGTGGGGCTGGCTCTCTCTAGCTCCCTTCCGCAAGAAAGAAAAAGACAAAAACACATACATGAATCGCAGCAAAGGGAAAGTACGAGTGGAAACCTGTATGCCCACTTAAAAAGGCTTATTTTGATCCAGATGGAGGCAGAATAGGACAAGGCTCAGACTCAGTAAGCTGCGAAGGTGACATGTGGAAGGTACACATAGTCCATGAGCACTACCGTCACAGCAGAGCCATCCTGGAGCTCACTCTCCATCACAGCATGCCACCAACTCCTCCATTCCTAAAGTGACTAGTCTCCAAAACTGGCCTAATCAGGGTTGGTTCAGATTCCTTCATGGAGAGCAAGTGATTCTCTAGCCACAATCCATCCTGGACAAAGAAGCAAGCCGTCTTGCACCTGTGCTCCCCGAAGGGCATCTGGTAGGGAAGGCAGATAGCTCAAGGCAAACATGAACTGCCTGCGTAACTTGTCTGTGGGGTAACTTAAAGTCAATCTGGAAACCTTCTGAAGAAAAGGTTTGTGAAATTGAGATGGAGTGTTCTATTCAGTGGTTAAATGAAACTGTCCAGGACCCCGATGCCAAACCTTTAAACTGTCACCATGTTCACGTGCTTCTCAGGAGATGGGTGAGCATCAGTGGAAAAAAACACAGCCAAGGTCAGAAAGATACTCAGCCACTGCAGCGGGAGCTAAGGAAATACACACTATAAAAATGCTATGGGGGGTTGGGGGGAAGCTTGAAAATACGGCTCCTTCATATAACACGGGAACTCCTTCACATTCCCCTTTTAGAAAGTAAAGATTTATTTCCACTCTCTTGGTGGGGGGGGGGGGTCAGAGTGCTATTCGAGCTTCTATTTTAAGTGTTCTTAAAGCTTCAAAGCAGTCCGTGGGCATCTCCCATTTGCGCTACACACTACTCCGAAGGACCAGATGGGAGGAATTATTCTTCCCTTGGAGGAGGACAAGTCTTGCCAGCTCCCTATAGTCACAGGGAGCTTCAGCTAGCTCTTGGCTGCCTGAACCTGTTTCCTCCCGGCTGCTAATCTGTGAGCCCTGGAATAAAACTTAAGATCATATTCAGGCTTCCCTAAAAACCAGCCACTCAATTTAATCACAACATCAAACAAATAAAGTTTGATACAATGAAAATGATACAATAAAAATGGCTTGTAACTCTGGTGAAAATTCTTATAACTCTGGTGAAAGCTGACCATGCCAATCAATATACCAGACAGGCAGCAGGCCATGGAGTTGGTCCTCTTGAAACACCAGATACTGTCTTGGAATTCTGTTTATCACATGACATGGGTGTGGTGGCAGATTCCTATCACCACCCTTAGGAGGTGGAAACCAGAAAAATCAGGAGTTCCTGGCTAGCCTCAGCTACAAAGCAAATCTGAGGCCAGCCTGGGCTATAGGAGATTCTATAGCAAACAGACACACAAATTGTTCTAAAGCTGGATGTGACAGTAGCTGGATTTGAGCTGTTAAGTCCGGTGACACCTGTCTTTGAAGTATTAACTTTTTAGCAGGTAACCCTAAACACGAGCAAGGCTATCTGTCAGACTGAGTTTAATTCGGACCAATTAAGTCTTCATTTTGCTGGTAACCCTTTTGGCAGACACCCATGAAATACATAATAAATTACTGTGATTCCAGTAAGGGAATTCATTTTCTTCAAAGACTCATTTAGCAATAACATTTCAGACCATCCTAAGCCAGCTTTCTTGTCTGTAACTTTGTTTTCCCGTAAGATTATTTCATGTTTTGTGACAATTTTGTACATGTTTTAGAGGCAGGGATTTAAAAAAAAAAAACAGGTAAAAAAATCTTTAATTTGGGGCTGTGCAAAAAGGCAAACAAGCTCTGCTGGCGCACTTGCTTTCTGACTAATTGTGCCTTCTAGAACTCTGCAGAGCAATGAGTCACTTACTAGGTAAGCCTCTGTCTGTCATAGCTTAGGTGGGCACATACATTGTACTGTTTCCTAATGTGTATTCAAAGCCATGAGATGTTAAGGAGATAGTGGATTTTCTTACTACACACACACACACACACACACACACACACACATACACACACACATACACACACAAAATGAAAGTATTCAAAATCCTTAAACATTCTCTGCTACGGTGACTTTCAGATAGAATTACAAGTTACTAGAAAGGCTGTGAACAAAGAGAGAGGGTGGCTGGTACATAGGGAATGTGAAGATAAAATGCCAGCAAAATATTTATGATCATGGTTTGCAGCATGTGGCAAGTGGGATATTAATAACTGAGTTGATTAGCCAGCTCCCCGGGGTAGGGGTAGGGGTAACAGCTCTGACTGAGGAGCTAGGAGACGCTGGTTCCAGTCCCGATTCAACACCAGCATGTTCTGTGACCTTAGGGAGTCGCTCAGTGCCCTGATTTATAAATGAGGCAATAATAGTGCCTGACCCCAGTGCTCAGACCACTGTGAGATTAACACTGAGATTAACAATTTTTAACTCTTTTTCTCGTCCTTTAGACAAGAGAGCTTGGGAATATAAACGATGAAACTAAAAATGGGCACTAGCCTCCTGGGAACTGTTTGATCATTTCATAAAACTGAGGGTTGGTGAGGTGCTTGATGGGAAAAGGCACTTGCTACCAAGCCTAATGACCTGAGTTTATCCACGGGATCTGCGTGGTGGGAAGAAAGAGAGAATGCACCTCACAAGATGTCCTCAGAACTCCAACACCAGCCATGGTCACATATATGTACACACTTATGGATACTTTGTCATAGAAACCTGAAATAGTAATTATTACAAATAGCAACTTACTATTCAATAACACTATTAAGTTTAATGTTACAAATAACATGATAATTTCTGCCTAATATCTCCCTTCCCATAATACATTTTATTTTCTATATTGATTTAATTTAGATTAAGAGGATGTGTTCATTGGTAAAAACCCATGTGCTGGAGAGATGGCTCAGCTAAGAGTCTTGCTGCTACATCATTAGGATGAAGGGTACAATCCCAGAAACCACGTTATAAAGCTCCCCGACACCTGCAACTCTAAGCCCAGGCAGGACCTCCACAGGCACCCATGCTGGTACCTGCACACCTGTGTATACACACAAGCAGATACACCTGTATATGTAATACACATTTTAAATAGGGCTAGAGAGATGGCTTGATGGTTAAAGGTACATACTGACTGCTCTGAAAGAACCAAGTTTGGTTCCCAGATATAGATTGGACTGCTCAAAAATGTTTGACTTGTGGTCCAAAGGAAATAATGCTTTCTTCTTCTGACTTCCATGGATATCTGAACTCACACGCATAAGCTCGTACACACCTGGCACAGACATACACACATACACCTAAGGCTAAGCACATATTCTTAATTTCAGGGGAGGCAGAGGCAGACAGATCTCTAGGAGTTTGAGACCATATGGGTCTGCATAACAAGTTTCCAGTCATCCAGAGCTGTGTAGGCCAGACGTGGCTATACACAGGAACACACATGGTCACTAGTTTCCCACCTATTTTAGTGGTAAGGTATTTGTTTCTTAACTTACTCACTAGGACCAGACAAATGTAACAAAACCTCATTTCTTTTGTCTGAAGAAATCAGTGTTGGCTGCAGTAGTAGTAGCACTGATTGCCCAAGCCAGCCCTGGTCCAAATCAAAGCCTTGACCATAAAACTTGCCACATGATCTTGGACCTCTTCCTTACTTTTGTGTCCCACTCAGATAAAAGCACATAAAAGATACTCTGCAAGGGCAACAAGTGGGAATTAAAGCCTTGTCTCTGTGCCCACTAACTTACAAGTGAGAAAGTAGGTGATAACAAGGCTGGGCTGCAGAGCCAGATGGCTTAGTAACTAAGAGTATTTGTTGCTTTTGCAGAAGACTCATGTTTTATTCCCACACATATGGTGGTTCTCAAGCATCCAGTTCTTGGGGTTGATGCCCTCTGGGTACCAGATTATGTGGTAAACAGACATATATGTAGGCAAAACATTCATATACATAAAAAGCCAAAACAACAAATTACTTCCCAATAGAAACAGCAGGAGTCTAAGGTGGGGAAAGTGGTTCAAGCCTGAAATTAAGGAGGCTAAGGTAGGAAATTCCTGTGACTTCCATACCAGCACATACATACATGCATACATATATACATACATGCATGCATACATACATACATACATATATTCACATATATGCAAGCAAAGCTCTTATACACATAAAATAAAACCATTCTTTTTAAAAATTAAGGACAGGATTAATATATGGGTTTAGTTTTCAGGTGCTCTGCGAGGTGCATGCAAAACATTCGAATGGTGATGATGGTGTGCTGTTTCCCAGCTACAGGGGTAAGGGTAGGGCACTGAAACAGGGGAATCATCTGCACCCAGGTATTCAAGGCCAGCTTGACCATCATAGGAAGACAGACAGACAGACAGACAGACAGAAGACGAGCTAGAGAAATGGTTCAGTGGCTATAAGTACTTCCTGCTTTTCCACATCTAGTTTGACTCCCAGCTCCCAGCACCCACAATTTACTCAGAACCACCTGTAGCTCTGGAGGATCCGAGACCCTCTTCAGGCCTCCATCAGCACACACATATGTGTAATACACTCACAACATATTTATGTACCATATATATAAATAAAACAATCTTTAAAAAACCATAGCAGGCCTGGGGTTGTTGCACAATTTGTAAGCACTTGTTGAGCATCCTCCAGGCCCTGGGTGTGGTCTCCAACACCACGGGGGACAAGAAGGTAGGAGAAGTGGTAACTTTCTGCCCCAGGGCCAGCAATAACATCTTGGTAAACTCAAACTGATTCCAACACAATAGAGAAAAATCTTCTAATAAAAATTTTCACATTGGTAGCCCAAACACTGAGGAGACAGGCAGATGTCTAAGTTTGAGGCCAGCATGGTCTACAGAGTGAGTTACAGGACAGCCAGAATTATACAGAGAAACCACGTCTAAAAAAACAAAAGCCACGCTTTCTAATTTCACCACAGGTTGCAAATGTCCATACAGAATTTTAGCACCTGGAGGACCAAAACAGACAGGAGGATCAGAAGTTCAAGGCCAGTCTCAAATAAGTTTGAGTCCAGACGCCTACGTAAGACCATGTCACAAAAAACCGCAAACAATGTCCCAGACTAGAGAGATGATCCAAGGCTTCCGACCACTTGTTGCTCTTGCAGAGAGCTGGGGGTTCGATTCTCAGCACCTACATGGAGGCTCACAACCATCACAATCCCTGACTGTAGTTCAGGGGTATCCCAGGCCTGATTTCTGCAAGCACCAGGCACATACATACATGCAGGTAAAATACTCATGCACAAAAATTAAACAAGCTTTTCTTAAACATCTATGAAAAGAACTCCAAGTGTTAACCTACCCACTTGGTGCACTTTCTTCTGAAGGTTTCACAAAGCTTATTTTGGTCTATCCTAAAAAATGTCTGTCCCTAAGTCACTGCTGCTGAGAATAAGCACTTAAGGGTGTATGCTAACTCTTTCAAATCGCCACAAAGCTCAGAGGTGCCTGCAGCAGAGAAGGGAGGCCAGTGTCTACAGAGCATCCTACAAGTGCTAGAGAAACAGAAACACAACACCTATTAAAATTCTGAAACAGATCCAAGCAGGGCTTAGACCATCGAGACCCAGACAGTATCGAATATGGGATCCATGCTCTTCTGCCTCTATGTGTGTTATTAACTAACAAGTAAGGAAACCTGTTCCCCACCACAGCAGAACTCCTGTTTCTGTTAGGTACAGCAGGGCAGCCCCCTGTGCTCCCCACCCTCAAGCCTGAGGCTGACAAACCTCCATGTAAGGGTGTGAGTTCAGCATACATCTTGAGATTCCAGGAGAGAGGGAAAACATGCCTAGGAAACAGGCAAGCAGGAGCATGCTGGCATTGTTTATTTCAATTATCAAAATACTTCCATACAAAAATATGGTAATTGTTGGAGTCCAACAGACAGAGAGAAAGCACACCTGTCATGGAAGCCAGGGTTAGCTAAAGTTCATTATTTACAGATGAACATAGTTTGGGCCTTACTTACTGCTGACTTGACAGGGCTTTGAAATATTTTTTAAAACTTGGAGTTTCTTTATAAAAAAAAAAAAAAAAAAACCTCATTCCTCCCTCTGGCTTCTAAACATTCAATCCCTGAATTCCAGCTACACCAAATTCAAACATCCAGCCTTTGGTTCCATGGACTGCTATTCCTCCTTCCTGGATACTTGTATTACGTTTTGTTTTTAATTCTTAGTTACGTTATTGATTGTGGGTGCTTGCATGTGAATGACACTTTATTAGTGTGGAAGTCAGGACAACTCTGGGGAGATTTCTCTTACCTCTACCACCTGTGCCCTGGAACTGAATTCAAATCTATCAGGGTAGGCTATGGTCATCTTTACAAAAAAAATAACAATCTCACCAGCTCTCAATCCCCATTTTTCTCTCCAAAAACCCTACTCAATTGAGGAAGGGGTACACAAAATACATTATGCAAAAAATCTTAAATGACTAATTTTTTTATGAGAAAAAGAATCCTAGGCAACTATTTAGGCGAAGGGGAACACGCCTGTAATCCCAACACGTGCCAGGAACTCCCTGGCTAGGAACTCAGGAGTTTGGAGTCACCACTGGCTTCATAGGCTAAGTTACATGACACTTAAAAGACTGGGGGCTAAAGAGATGGCCCAAGAGTCCCAGCACCCTCATGATGAACCACAATATAACTGCACTTCCAGAGGATCCCACCTTCCTGACCCCCAGGCCTCCTTGGGCACACACAGCACACACACACACACACACACACACACACACACACAGGCAAAACACCCATCCATACACATAAAACAAAATATTTTTAAAACTAACTATTACTGAGTTGCTTCACATTCTGCTCTCCATAGGTTCTTTCCAGCTGCGGCCTGAGCAGCAAGCCCCCTCTGCCCTCTACTGCTTTGCTTATCCTGGCACTTAAGTCGGACCGGCAGAGAAAGACCACGTGTCTGCGTGCATGCCACTCCACCAGCACCTCCATATTATGAGCAGTTCCAGGGAGGAGATCTTGTTTTCCTCCTCTATACATCCACACTTCTCAACACCCAGCAAAGCAGAAGTGGACTAGATATTTACCAACGCCACAGTGCAATGGTACAAGCTTAATGATGACTGATAACATAATCTCAAGTTCCTAAAGTAGTTACTGATGCTATTTTTAGGCAGGCAAAATATGTTCCTCGATTCTTTATGCTCACACATTAATTCTCTGTACATAGCCCAAGCTGGCCTCAACCTGGAGAGTCTCCTGCCTCAATTTTTGGAGTTCTGAGATTACAGTTATGGGCTACCACTCTAAGCAGGTAAGTGTCACAAATGTATACACACACAGAGAGAGAAACACACACAGTGTTAGCCTTTGAAATCACAGGGAAAAGACTACTGGCCAGATGTATATTAAGTATCTAAGGATGACTGAAACTGTAGAGTTAACCTTTTGCTCCTAAACAACAATAACAAAAAGTTTATATCTTGGTCAATACCTGGAATTCAAAAAATATTTGTGTTTTTTTTTTGTTTTGTTTTGTTTTGTTTGTTCTGTTTTGATTGGTTGGTTGTTGATTGGTGAGGTTTTCTGATATAGGGTTTCTCTGTGTAGCCCTAGCTGTCCTGGAACTAGCTTTATAGACCAGGCTGGCCTCAAACGCACAGAGATCCACCTGCCTCTGCAGTTCCCTTATGCCCAGCCCCCCCCAAAAAAAATTAAGACGCAGTCCGTAACACCTGGAACTCTTATGTTTCATAGCCTTGAACTCAGAGATCAGCCTGAATGCTACTGAAATTAAGAACTAGTACCACCACGTCCAGCATATTTTACTATTTTTATATGCCATGGAGAATAAATACCAAATTCTGCTGTCAATTAGGTCAATTAAGTGTTTTTCAATAACAAACGTAGCCATGGTAAGGCAGACTGTTGCTAGCATGCATTTCTCTTCACATCGATCCCGGGCTGCAAGGTAGGGAGCACCCCCCCCCCAACACTGGGCAGGAAAATACTTCTTTTCTCCCTTCAGCCTGTGAACCCCACACCAGCACAGCTTCACACAAGGAGAAACTGAGTCACAAGTGACCAGGTTCTGACTGGATGACTCACCAGAAGTCTTTCTTACTCTCCCAGACAAAGCATTCATTAAAGCACAAGTCAGAGCTAGCATAGAAAGCTAGGACAGAAAAAACAACAACAACAACAACAAAAAAAAAAAAAACTAAAAAAAACTGCACAATGTCGCTTCGGAGCAGAAGTGATTTTCCAGGCTTCTTGCTTGTAAGGAAGATTGATCTGGTCTAGCCAGGAATGGTGGCATTCAGGAGTCTTGCCTAGGGTACACACAGAGATCAAGGCTAACCTAGCAACTTAGTAAATGGCCAAAATTTAACTACATGTTAAAGACTATGCATGGTGGTGACCATCTTTAATCCTAGCATTTGGGAGGCAGAGGCGGATAGATCTCTTTGAGTTCAAGGCCAGCCTGGTCTACACACGAGTTCCAGGAGAGCCAGAGCTACACAGTGAGGCCCTGACCATGTTTTAAAAGGGTTGAGGATATCACTCAATGTATAACACTTGCCTAGCACCCACAAGGACCTGGACTCAGACCCTAGAACTGCAGAATAAGAGGAAAAAAATATAAAGAATAGGCAGTAAGAGGGCCCACAGGAAAACTACTTGTCACAGAAGCCTGACCACCTAGTGTAACCTCTGGAACATAGTGGAGAGAAGCGACTTCACAAAGTTGTGCTCTGACCACCACACGCTCACAGAGACAGAGAGGAGTCCTTCCCATACCCCATTGCTGCTGGGAAGGGATCTGGGGCCTGGCTCAGAACCCAAGAACCTGGTGCCAGTGTGAATGGTCCACAAGGCAAGGAGCCAGCTAGAAATGATACCAGGCAGCCAGCCACCACTGGTTTCCCAAAGGGAGAAGAAGAACAACATGGGGGCTGCTGTACCTGTGTGTGAAACAGTGTTTGATTTCCACCAAGGAAAGGTAGACATGTCACCTTGTCATCTCTCAGCAGAGGGATGGATGTGGGACTCCAGCCCCACCATCTGTGCCTGAGATTCCCTGATTCTGTAGTCCAGTTATCATTGCACCTCATGGTTCGAATTTCTTACTACACCAATCACAGGCAATGCTGGAAGTCAGTGGCTGTGAACCATTCTTGAGTGAGATTTGCGCCCTGAGCCAATGAAGACACTGTAGTGTAACACCAGACTCCAGCTTGTATGGGAACCTCATATTTTCTTCAATTACAGTGAGACACAGATTCCACAGTGGATCAGTCAGAGCTAGTGGCTTACCAGTAGACACTGAGACCCAGATGGGAAAAAAAGACATACTTCTGTCAGTGCAGCCACCTATAAAAGCACTTCTGCTGGCTGCTCACAGGCTTTATAATTCTCTCCACAGCCGTGCAGCTGCTACACTGACCATACCACAGGACCACAGACGTTCATCATGGGCAGATAAATAAAGCACCAGAAAGAGGCATGAAAGGGCCTCCTCGATAACAAGCTAGAGAAGGGACAAGCCGCTAGCAATTACTCTTCACATGGGACAATATCTAAAGGTAGCCTAGTTCCTCACAGAAAGTTAGGAGCAGATTATGAGGACATCAATGGTAGGGTTGCCATGCAGGGAAAGGCTGCTCATCTCTGTGGCAGCCTGGTATTCTCTGCGGGAGTCTGGTAAGGAGTAGAGTGGAGAAGCAACCCCATCCAGAGCCAATGGGAGGTGATGTCACCCAGCTCTACCCCAGCTGCCTGGAGAGCTACCACAGGCTCTCCAGGTCCCACGGAGGTTTCAGAGCTAGGATCTTGCGGGTCTGCATCCTTGTAAAGGCCTCTCCAGAGTCCCCACTAAATTCTTACTGCTCTGCCTACTGGTCTCTAGAAGGATGCTGTTCTTCCTCACCCGGTCAGGTTAGGTTCCTCTTTTAGCTTTTCCCAACAGGCTGGATTTATTAAAAGCAATTTTGAATTTTTACATCACAAAACCACAAGAGCAAATCTGACTACATTCACAACAGCACCATTCCCCAAGCAAACACAGGAAGCCTATGGCATTAACATTCAAACTAAGCTTTAGCCACATGAACTGGACACTACCTTCCCCAACAGTAACTTGGGGCTAACCACAGACAAAACACAGACAGTGGCTCCTTAATACACCAGAGACAATAAAACATCATTTTGCCCCATTTACCTACACAATCTGAGGACCTAAGAGTAAGTAACAAGTAACAAAATGGCTTTACCACTTCCGGTAACTGGAGCTGCAGTCAACCCTCCACGCCACGAGAGCAGGAGGCAGGGGTGGGCTAACGGGTCCAGGTACTGGCTGGCAGACTCCACAAAGCTGTCCCCAGGTTTCTATATGTATATGTGGCACACATACATAATAAGCACATGAATATCCCACATATGTAATCACACACACATATGCAATACCCCCCCAACACACACACACAATCCTTCACATTTATGAAAGCTCCTTAACCTAACATTTGCAACAAACAGAACCAGCTGGAAGACTGAGCGTCATGGCACACACCTTTAATCCCAACAGAGGCAGAGGCGGATGAACGTCTTTGAGGAAACTTGGTCTACACAGAGTTCTATGTCAGACAGGACTAAGGACCCTGTCTCAAAAAAATGTAAAAAATTTCTGCTACATTATTCTTTCACTATGGCCATTCAAAAATATTTATAGAAATGTATTATATACCAGCTACAATGTTTTTAATTCTTTGACAATTTCATACATGTATAGAATAATGTTTAATAATTTCAATCTATTTTCATTAAAGGAATTTGGTCCACAAAAAAAAAAAACATGAAATCATCTCAAATATAGAGTACTGTTTTTAGTATGTTAATTTGGATTTGTGACTGAGGTGTGACCAAAGCAGAGATAGAGCCTATCGAAGCTCCCAGACCCCTCTAGCGTGGTGCTTTCAGTTTCCCTGTGGCTATTGTACAAAGACACAAGTTTCCAGGGCCCACACCCAGAAATTTTGACTAAAAAAAATCTAGGGTGGAGCTTAGAAATCTGCTGTATTTTGAAGTACCCTAAACAATCCATGGCCCAACTATACAACCAACAGCTTCTAGATAAACAAGGGTGTTATTCCTAGTGTAATCCTGGCTGAAAGGGAAGCATTTGGGCTATACTCATTTCTAGAGTCCTGCCCGAGGGCTGGGGATGGACCTGAAAGGACTTATGTGGAACACAGGGCTGAAGGCTGAGGGAGGTCAGGTGACCTGGATGGACATTAGAGTGGGTTCCCATCACAGTTCGTTCGACAGAAACTGACAGGTACTGCATGTCATTGCTGAAATGGCCCTTTGGGATTAATGACTGCTGGAAGCTGCAGGTCTCCCAGCAAGAGCAGTGTGAACAACTGCAGAGGGCCTTGCCTTGATCGAATCTGAGGCAGTAAATCTGCAGTTGATAGACACCTAGTCATGTTACTAATCTAGGTTAGGAATACATAGTGACTCTCACAAGCAAACAAGCAAGGAAGGAGGGAGAGAGGGAGGGAGGGAAGGAAGGAGAGAGAGAATGAAGAGAAAAGCGAACAGACCAATCTAAAGCTTTAGCACTTCTTTTTTTCCTTTGGGCTAATCTAAGCACTAAAAAAGCTGGACCTTAATTAAGAGGTTTGTAAAGTACTTAAGTTTTGACTTTTTGTTGACAATCAAATATAATTTCCTCTGAAAAAATATTCTTAGGTGCCAATTCACTAAATTGTTGGTTCAGATTATTATACTGCTGATAAGATAAAATTTAAGATAATTTAATGCAGAACAACCCCTCTGGAGTACCAAGCTGCTTTCACACTTACCCCTGAGGTGGTCGCTTGTGTAGAAGGAGAAGTATTTTTGGTGCAGTCATCTGAATTAGAAGAAGAGGAAGTAGGAGTCATAGGGACAGAGCCACTGCTGTTACCTGCAAGAGAAGAGCCGTGAGCCCGCCTACCTCCAGGGTCAAAACCAGAGAAAACACTTTCCAAATAAAAGGGCATTTTATCATACTTACCGGAGCAAGCTTTTGACTTATTTATATTTTTAGGTTTTCGTTTCCTGGTTTGAATTCCTTCTTTTTTCATAGCAAGTGGTCGAGGCACCTAAAAAATGTTCACACCGATCTTACATGCAAGATTACACTGAAGGGAATTTAGACAAAAGATGATTTTAGCTCTGAAAGCCCTCATTTTTAAAGTACCTGGGATCTCGAAAAACCAAACCAAAATAAAAATAAAAAATAAAGTGCCCGGAAGTGGAGCTCAAGGGGCAGAAGGCTTACGTGGCCCTAGGTTCAATCCCCAGGCCCACAGCAAATAAGTAATCTTTTCTTTTCAGTACTAAGGACTCAGGTACACTAGGGAAACATTACTGAGCTACGTCGCTAGCTTTAAACTAATTAAAGACTTTGGCAAAAATTTCATGCACTTGTGTGTGGAAACAGAAGCTATCAGATATAACTTCTTCAGACAAATGCCTTTGCTAAATTTCTTAAAACTTAAGATTTATAATAATCATTATTTTGCTATCAATATGTATATATATATATGTATATATATATATATATACACACACACATATATATATATATATACATATAGAGAGATTATAAATGCATAAAGATTTCCCCTTTCTCCAACAAACAGATTCTTTCAGGAAAAACAATATAGTTTATCATGGACAATTTAATATTTTCAACTTTATGTTTATTATCTGAAATAACAATTATAGAGCAAATATTTTTGTATGAATCTTTGCTTTTAATATCCTTATTTAAAAGAGATCAAATACCTTCTCCCTACAACGCAGGTTATTTACTTTAAAGAACTGATCATTATTAGCCAGTGGCTCATGTGGAAAATCCCAGCACTTAGAAGGCTCAGAGACAGGTACTCCACTGCACTCTGGGCTGTGTGTTCAAGTTAGCCTAGGCTATAGAATGAAACCTTAGCTAGAACCAGACAAACATATTGAAATTTACAATAAGTTCTACAATCTTTTAATGAAGTATAGACTCTAACAGAAGTTATCATATATAACTTCTTCAGACAAATGCTTTTGCCAAATTCTTAAAACTTAAGATTTATAATAATCTTTTTTTGCTATCAATTTTGAAGTATACACTTCACATTTCTTTTCTTTCTTTTTCTTGCTACAGGTTTCTCCGTGTAGCCCTGGCTATCTTGGATTAAAGGCATTCACAGTTACACTTGGCTCATTTTCACATTTCTAAAATGTAGAGATGTTTCACAGAGAATGTTAGTGCCGGATTGGTTGGTAGTGGGTTTTATCTCCTGGCTCCTTAGTGGCTGAACTGACTGGTCACATTACAATTAAGAGCAGCTTGAATTCGCTACAAGGCATATGTACACACTTTTACACCTTTTTTCATTTGCTGATTCTGTCTTATAACTAAAAATTTACAATTCAGGTGCTAGTTGTATGTATGGATAAACAGGAGCAACATACCCCATGGAGTTTCATATAGAGCCCGCAAGCATTGCACACAGGCTCACCCTCAGCATTTCTACGCCATAAGGTAGTGGTTGTGGTGTGACAGTTGGCACAGGACAGTCCAAGCCGCCGTGATGAAGGCTAAAAAGACAGCACATAAGACGGTAAGTAGAGAAATGGGACCTTTACATATTTTAATGGCTTTATATGTACATCAACTTTCTATCTTCAAAACCACTTTTCCTGTTAATTATACGTAAAACATCTAGTCAGAGAAAAAAAAATCACTCAAATATAATTAGGCAGACTTCCTGGACTAGAAACCTTGAGGACTGCAGAGTGTGCTTGCTCCCACAGGGAATTCTCTCCCCCAGCCCGTTACTGCATGGTACACAACAGCCTGGAAGCAATCATACATTGACCATGCTAAGCATGCACAGCATCATGCCTGTGTCCAGAGTGACTGCTTCTCTAAGAAGTCAGGTTTCCACACATTGCTGTTGGGGAATTAGATCTTAAAGCAGCCCCAAAATTCTAGAACATTAACAAGAAAATCAGCCAACCACCACAGTCTGAATCCTGAAGCGCAATGAAAGCCACTAATGTGCTAAATAGCTCTGGTCATTAGATATGGCCACATCTATTTTGCAGGCACATGTAGGGAAAAAAATCACCCAGAAACCACAAAAAGATGAGTGAGCGTCTGAGAGGGCAAGTCCTTAACCTCAGCACTAAGGTGGGGGGGGGGGGCGGAGAGGAGAGGAGAGGAGAGGAGAGGAGAGGAGAGGGGAGGGGAGGGGAGGGGAGGGGAGGGCAGGGCAGGGGAGGGGAGAGGAGGGGAGGGGAGGAGAGGAGAGAAGAGAGGGGAGGAGAAAAAAAAAAGTCAAGATCTGAATAAAGAAATACTCTTGGTATTGTCATCCTGGTGCCTAAATTCTGCTATAACTGTTTTACAAAAGATTCACACACATTTGGTAACGTTTTTTAATAAACTGCTTTGTATATGATGATGTCGACACACTTTTATTTGTCCCAATTATTCTTCAACATAAATAGTTGAGTTAACTGCTATCACCAGGGCAAGCCACATCTAATGCTGCCCTAACATTCTTAAAAGAATAAATTTCCTCTAAATCACTACAGGAGGGTGGGGGTGTTAAAATAGTCATCTCCCAGGAAGAAAAAATATGATTTTTATTTAGATTCTCAAACAAATTGTTTAAAATTATTAAAAACAAGTTGTGCTATGACCAGATACATATGTTTGTATATAAATATATATAACAAAATTCCAAAAGCTAAAGAAAATTATAAAGAATTGGAAAAGATATGTTGGGCATATATATTGGATATTTAAGAGTCAGAGATTCAGGTTCCAATTTCTTTGCAGACAAATATAAGTGATTAAACAGGATTTTTCATTTATAGTTCACATCTGTTCTATTAGGTTAGCATCCTTTACAATCAAGATGTAAAAACAAGGACACAGTCACGAGCCCTTTAGCTCTGTGGGGCTAATAATTCTCAGGATATGGTGAAAATGTACACACTTGGCAGATAGAACGGCTTAAGAAATTGCTTTGCTAAAGCAAATATGTGTGTGTATGTATGTGTATATGTATATGTATATGTATATGTATATGTATATGTATATGTATATGTATATGTACATGCAAACCTTACACAGCAGCAGCAGAGGCTTCTTCCCTCCCTCCTCCCCTCTTTGGGACTCATGGGAAGCAAGTTTCCAGATGAGCACTCCTTTCTCTCCATAAATGTGAAATTAGTGAAGGACGGACAAAATGATCCGTTTTATAAATGAGCCATTTATGACAGTTTCCAGTGGAATTTGGAGCCGATATGGAGCAAAATTGTTATCAGAATTTGCCATTATAACAAAGAGCTTTATGACTGTCAACTGCAGTTTGTAAGTGAAGGCAGTCTCAATAAACATGTGAAATGAAGGTGAGCAGGTTGTAAAAGTGCCTTGTAACAAGAGATCTCAGTTCTGTTCCTCACTGACAAGGAATTCAAGTTACACCATAAATGTCTTATTTTGCAGTGTAATACAAGTTCAAGTTCACCGTGATTGGTTCTGTTCTGCTGGCTAAACAAACTGGGGCTCAATATTCTGTTTCTGAGAACTAAGCCAGATTCACCAAACCATAAGCCCACAAAGAGAACCAATTGATAGCGGCACGCCCTACAGTTGGCATCATTTATAACCCATTCACAAAGCATATGGGCTGACCTTGCTTACTGCCAAGACACCTGCCACACGGAAAGAAAACTAATTGATTTACAAACGTTTAAATTGGTTTTCTTATGGGTGACAGTTATTTTTTACCTGTGAGTGCATGAAATAAATGAGCTTTTTAAATACGGTTGTTAGTTAATCAAATGTGTAATTCAACAAGAACCTAAAAACTACCTACCACATGTACACCAAGTTTTTGCTCAGTTTTGAAAAAAGAAAAAGTTAGCTTTCAGAGCTCATCTTGAACTCTGCATGAAAGTAGCTTTCCCTCTAAAAAGTAAGGTTTCATTGTTCATGCTTTGTCTGATAAATGAAAGCAAGAACTTCCTTGGAATATTTTCTTTTTAATTAAAAAAAAAAGTACAGGAGGATCTCGAAAGCCCCTGAGTCAATCACATCCTGAATTTAAGGAAACTCTTTAAAGAAAACCCTAAACGGGGTAAAGTTGTAACAAGCTTAAAGCACATTCCACTCAAATTAACCTCAGCTACTTTATTTTAAATGCATTAAAAACAAAACAATCATAAAACTAATTGCCTCTCCTTAAGGTGTCAGACTTACACCGTGATGCAATTTCGCTCTAATCTATTTAACACAAACAACATGTATAGCGTTTGTTCTGCTAATTAGAGAATAACAATTAAATAAATTACCTGGGTCCTTAAGATGTCTGGCATCTAATTGCAAAGCATCTACTTTAAATGGCATTTAGAATACTATTAGTTGGGGCTAGACAAATGTTAGCCTTAAGGTGCAATTCATGAAAACTTGCCTCCCCCACCCACACCTCTCTCTCTCTCTCTCTCTCTCTCTCTCTCTCTCTCCTTTTCTTTTCTTTCATTTCAAACTTTATATCTCCTAACAAATGACTGTATTAGCTTAATCATGGGAAAAAGTAAGAATTCCCCATACTTATTTAAAAGATTGCAAAGGCTTGAATTAGTGACATTCACAATTTGGGAAGACTCTGTACCTATCTGCAACAGCCAGATTTCAAAATAACCAATGTTTGAGCAAATAAATCTTCATCATACTCAGCGCAATTTAAAAGGCAGAGGGATGGGGAGCTAAACCTGGATCTCCAAGGAAGGGCAAACAACGCAAAGAGGTAGAGCAATTCAAAGCACTACAGAACTAGGCTGCCCCTGACAGCTGACCCGAAGCAGAGCGATTTCTGAGGTATCCCACTGGCTGGTCAGGTATTGAAACGGAGCCTGCTTTCTCCAAACCAGCAAAGAAGACACAAGGCCAGACCTTCTTTTGCCTACTTTTGCTTGGCAGATGTTACCTGCAACCCCAATTTCTTGGGTATCCATTTGTATACTGGCCAAGAATATCTCTTTAAGGTAAAATATGCGTGTGCTTTTAAAAAATTAAGAAGCAGCACCTGGGCTGATGGTGCAGTTCAAGAGCAGAGCACTGGCTTGCCTGGTATCCATTCGATCCCCGTATAGGAAGTGGAAGAGAGACTGCTAGCAGCTGCGTCTTTCCTTTTCTTTCCTTTTCTTTCCTTTCCTTTCCTTTCCTTTCCTTTTCTTTTTTTCTTACTTTTTTTTTTTTTTTTTTTTTTTTTTTTGTCTTTTGGGAAGGCCTTTGGTTCTCACCGGGATTCTGACACGCGCTAAAGGAGGTGGGGGTGGGGGACGGTGTTGCTGCGAGTCCGCACCCTGCAGCGACACTTACCACGCGCTTCTGTGGCTTGATGAGGGGCCTGCTGAGGCCATTCATCTTGCTGTAGAGACCGCATGCATTGCACAGGTAATGACCGGTGCCGTCTCGTCTCCACAGTGGCGTCTGGATGGAGCCGCAGTTCACGCACTCGCGGCTCTCCGACAGGTCCTCCAACAGGTCTGTGGGGAGAGATGGGCCAGAGGCCTGTGAGAACGCCAGCCCCGCGCACACCACACTCGAATGTCCCAGTCAGGTGATCAGAAACTGGAGGCGCACCCCCAGGCTTGGTTGCCCTAGATCCGCTGGCCACTGTCCCACACTCTGGTGTCTCCCGGGGGGTCTAGTAGAAACCCCAGGGAAGTCAGAGGTCCTAAAAAATGACAGGATCCAGGATCGGGCGGGAGGTGGGGGGGGGGGGGGAATCAACTCTGGTCCCCTTACCGCTCCTCTGGTCTCTGTGGTTTTTACAACCCGGGCCCATCGTAATTATAAAATGCAACACGCCAAACGCAAAGGCGTCGCATAATATCCACTGATTGCTGCCCTCAAATTCCCAGGACTCGCTGCCCGTTCCTTGTTATCAAGTAATTTAAAGTATTTTCTGTGCTCATAACATTTCCTTCTTACATGCCTTTTCTTCAATTAAAAAAAGACAACCCAAATTAAAATGCTGTTCTTGGCACTTATATCAATTAATAATAAATAAGAAAAAGATTTTCTATGGGAGGGAAAGGCTCATTACTAATCATGAAGACTGCATTTTACTTTTCATGTCATGAGGATCTAACACAGAAATATTCTGGTTTCTATCTAAATTCTATTTTAAATGTTTGTCCCCGTCTTTCAGATCATGTGGTTAGCATTTGGGATTTGAAAGTAACCTAAAGCTTAATTTTTAAAAAAATCCAAAATAATTAACAAAAATAATAGCATTTGTTGTTTCTCTGAAAGGAGGTTAAGTATAAAAGCACATGGATTCTCTAAACTGAGACTAAATCACATATGGACTTCGTAAAATGAGAACCCTTTCTGTTACAAAGAGTTTGAATGTTCTAATTTGACATTCTTCAAGAAATAGTTGAGTCACTTTTAAAGTCACTTTGCATAGCATTTTATTTGAAGACTACACTGCCAGCAGACAGCACCACCTTTGTGTTGACAGTCAGTAATCTGGTAAAAATATTTAAATATGGTTTTAGCATTAAAATGCTTATACCATTAATTTTTACCTTACCAAAAAAAAAAAGTCCCCTTCATTTCTAGAGTTATGCCTTGAGATATAAAGGAAACTAACACACCACACAAATGAGTTCAAAGTTATCCTGGGGACACTGGAACTTACAACACATCACAAAGATTTATTCTTCTCTGCCCTAAAAGCCACTATTGACCACAGTAATCAGTAAAATACTCAGGACTTCAAGGACACTGAAGTTAAACAAGGGCTTTTGCCTTTGTTGTTGACTTTAAAATGTTACCTATCAGAGAGCTCCTCTACCAGAGTGGGGCATTCCCTGGAAGCCCTGGCCATAGGAACAATAAAAAGACTCCCTGGAGAAGACTGTGTGAATGCCCCAGGTAGAATTTAGTCCTCTGGAGTCCCAGAGACAAAAATTGAAATTCTAGGAAGTTGTTTTTTTTTTTTTTAATTAAATAAAAACTCTTTAGTTCCTTTCTGTCTCCCTGCAAGAAGAGTCAGACAGCAATAATTCTAAATTGTCAAAAGAAAATAGATTTTAATTATAAAATCTGGTTGTGCTGGGAGGTTGGCACCTCTGTCCTAAGTGGTGTTCCTGGGAAGTGAGAGACTCCAGTCAGGTGTGGTTCCCTGAGTGGAGCTCTGCTCAGTGGGAGAAAAGGAAGCCAGCCAGGGAATCAAGGCTTAGGGGGACCAAGGCTCATCTCAGTGTGAACAACTTCAAATCCACTCTGCAGTCCTGGAAAGGGCAGAGAGCAGGTTTCTTACTGTGAAGGTTGCTTACTGTGCACAGCACTCAAGTTTTAGCCTTAGTGTTTGCTCAAACCACTTGCTCCAAATGTGGTTTTAAATAATAACTATTATTAATATTATAATTATAATTGCAGAGGCAGGAAGATGGCTGCAAATTCAAGATTAGCAAGGGAAACAAGGAGACCTTGGCAGAGATGAGGAAGGGAAAAATCAAGATAAAGAAATAGGTATGTCTGTGTGATCAAACCTGGGTCTACACTCCTAGCCAATTCTGCCTTAGTTGATTCTTTTCTTAGCAGCCTGCAAAATATATTCCCAAATCCCTTCACTCCAACCCCCCGGTTTAAAAATCTGCTTGAGTCTACAGAAGAATTTTCCAACTTTGCAATGCCCAAAGACTGGAAGGGGGAAAAAAAATCAAGTAAAATATAGGCTAAATTCAAAGCCAAAAGAATCTTCTATGGTGCCTATGACAGCCTTTCTCAAACAAATCCATTATTGTCAATGTCTAAAGATGGAATTGTCTCTGCACAAGCTATCTTCTCAGTCAAATAAGATGGTTCAAGGCTAGAGAAAAAAAATTAGAGGAAATTCGAAGGGATGTCAAGAAACAGGCAGAAATGGGGTAGACTCAAACAGCAAGCACCCTGTCCCACCCTCTTTGGGTTTTCCTACTCATATCTAAAAGCTTCACAGCCCAGCCACCCTTTCTAGTTCCTTGAAGATTTTTAGTCTCTTGTTCTCTACACTTGGGAGCCAAACATGGTTTTTCAGTGGTAGAAAGGGTGACAGCCTACCAAGGCTCTATCAAGTCCCAAGCTATCAGATGTTCTCAACAGGGTCTTTGCTGTGCCTGTCTTCCAGGCTGACAGTAAAGGTACAAAAGGAAGGGAGGTGCCTGAGAACATCAGGGGAAAACTGACTTCTTTACCAAGTCTCTTGACCTATCTGTGTCACTAGTGAGGAGAAGATCAAATCAGGTTCTTCTCTTTAAGCCACTGGGTTTTCTAAATACAAACTAAACAACAGTCCCATTTAGGGTAACAGGTCAGGGGCCCTGAAAGGACATCCCTAAACCTAATCGGGGAGGGGCTCCCAGAATAAGACACAAAGATTCATGGGAAGGACAGTTTGGACAATGTGCCTCCATTCAAGACTAACTACTGCCCTCAAATAGACAGCTACATTTTTCCTTATAGGAACAGTTGTCAAATGGGTGAAACCCTGAGAAGGAGAGACATATGGATGAACCCTAGGCCCAAAACAGGATGGCTAGAGAAAGAAACCATGCTCTGACCATACCTTCCTCTGCTAAGAGCAGAGCCACTTTCCAAATTAAGGTCTTTCCAAGGTAGCTGGTTGTGCTTTCCCACTTTACACTTCAATAGCCTCTGGCACGGAGGGTAACTTTGTGAGCTAAACTCTGAGGGGCCTGGCCTGGTCAAGTAGAAGCCATATCCCTGAATCCCACCCAGCAGATAGCCTGAAGGCCTATCGACCACAGATGTCACAGATGACCATGTCCCCTTTGCTCCCACTGCTTGGGGGAACAGGGATGCTTGTAGATGCCTGGGTCTCAGGGCTTTGGGTGTCCTATTTAAATACCAAAGAAAGGGACAGAGCTCCTCAACTTAGCAGACTGAATGAGAAGAGACTGACTATGTCCACGTGTCTACCTGATTAAGCGCCCGACATTCCAAATGCACCCAGTCCTGGAATCTCACTCACCACTCACCCAAACCAGGATACAAGCAGAGAGCCGGCCCCACATATCTCTCAAGCTGAAATGCACATTTGCTCAATTGCCTGGTTCTTAACTACTCACGAAGCGCCCCGGACCTCCCTATCCCACTTCGTGCACATCCCCTCCCCTCACCCCTGAGGTCATAGATATGCATTCACCCTCTTTCCTGGACAAGAATATCCCCCACAGCATCGCTGCTAGCCTCTGAGCCTGCCACGTAGAAAGTCTTGTTCTAAGAAGTCTTTGCTGGCCCAGATGGACCTCAAGTAAATAGCTGTTCCACACCGGCTTGCATCCCAGGGTTCCCGGCCCGCACCCCCACACCGCGGCGCGATCTGATCTTTACCTGTGCTGGGGCCCCGTGGCACCGGGAGTGGAGCTCCCGCGCGGCCCTGTAAGCTGTGGAGCACCGGCGTTTCGAAGGGTCCTGCTGGCCAGGCAGGAGTCAGCGGTGCGGCCATGTAGGGCGAGTAGGTCGGGTGATGGTGATGGTGGTGGTGGTACGTTCCGTTCAGCGGCCGAGCTGCGGACAGCGAGCTGTACTGGTGCTCCCGGCCACCCATGGCCGCCAGGCTGCCGCCACCTCCACTCACACTGCCTGCGCCCGTGCCGCCCGCAGCCACGTAGCCCCCGGGGTCTCGCGCGGCGCCGTTGGCCATGGGCGGGCTGGGCGAGTAGGGAAAGCGTGCAGAGGCGTGGGCCGTAGCCGATCCCGCACCTCCAGGTCCGGCCGCGCCGCCGCCGGCTGCGCCACCCCCGCCATACGGGGGGCTGTCGGCGGAGGCCTGGGACCAGCCTGGGTGGGCACCCGCTCCGCCCGCGTGATTGCTGGGCCCGCTGCCCGCCCCTTGAAGGTAGGGCAGGCCGGACAGCATGGAGCCCACGCGCGTGGTGGGCACGTAGACCGGGGAGCTGGCTGCCGCGGCGGCAGCGGCCGCCGCCGCTGCGGAGTGCACGAAGCCGCCGGGCGCGCCGTCGTAAGCGGCGGGCCCCTGGCTGGACAGGGCGGCGAGGGTCTGGTACATTTCCTCCGGCTGCTCGGCCGCGAAGGGGCTCAGTTTGGCGCCCCGGCTGGACCACAACAGCTTGCTGGCGGTCGCGGCCTGATCGAGGTCAGTGAAGAGCAACAGGTCCTCCCAAGTCGACAGGGCGCTCCCGGGGCCTGCGACCCCGGGCGCCGCGGCTCCGTGGGCAGCGGCGAAGGGATGCGAGGCGTAGGGGCTGAGCAAGAGCGAGCGGCCCGGAGGTCCCGCCACCGCCTCGGCGTCGAGCTGCGGCGTCCTGCAGTTGCTGGCGCCGCAGGGACCGCGATCCCCGCCCCGGGAGCAGGAGGAGGACGAAGACGAGATGGGGGAAAGCGGCGAGGAGGGCTCCCGCGCTGGAAAGGGCCCGGAGTCGCCGGCGTCCGCAGCAGCAGCCCCGAAACGCTTTGGCAGGCACCAGCCGCCGTCAGTCAAGGCCATCCACTGTCCGGCGCTACTCCAACCTGACTTTTGATTCCTAAGGTGGGAGTGAGGAACAAGACGGAAGATAGATAAAGTGGACTTACTAAAAGGGTAGACTGTCTACATGTTTCACTCCCTCGCCCACCCCTCTCCTAGTTTAGGGCATTCCTTAAATATCCCGCTTCTGCCCCGTACTTGAGGGGTTACAAAACAGCAATTGAAATCTGTGCAGCAGCAGCCAAGGGATCCCGGACAACTAGGGTGCCCTCCTCCGTCACCCAGGACAAGTGTTCCTGAGCCTCCTATCCCACCCCTCCATAGCATCCATCCTCTGCAAAGCGCGCCAGATCCCAAGATTGATCTCGAAACCGGCCGCAGACTGGCTAACTCTGAGCCGGTGACAAGAAAGAATTTAATGTGTGTTAATGCTGTCTCACCCTGCCTCCTAAGAAAGGTGCCCCTTTCTTGGGATGCCTCGGTGAAGAGAGTTCCGCACGTGGAAATAGCTAGAAAAGGCAACCTGTCCCCGAAAACGAAACCGCCGCTTTTTCTCAGAGCTCCCTGGACCTCGCTGATCATATCCAACGCGAGCTCCAGAAAAAGTTACCTAGCCCAGAGAAAGTGAGATGCCAGGAAAGGCATAAGGATCTAGGAAATAGTGCCGGAAACCAATGGGCAAAACCTCACGTCCAACCACGTCCAGGCCAACCGCACACCTTAAACACAAACCGCCTTACAACCACCAGCGTGCGTACTCAGGCGGGCCGGGCCACCCCTGGCCCACCCCATGGTCAACCCCAGCAGGGGAAAGGCCAGATCGTTCTGGAATTGGTCATAGTAGGGTGGAGCAGAGCGCAGAGAAAAGGAGGGGAAAACGCAGGAGGGGAGGGGGGTGAGACCGCCCCAGAGCCGAGGCCACCCCAAAGGGGAGAGCAGGAAGAATGACAGGGAGACTTGGAGGGGGTGGGGAACCAGGCAGGCCTCCACCGGGCTGCTTTTCCAAATCGCTTAGGCTCATCGGAGATAACCACACTAAAATTAATGCCCACACACAGACCCAGGCAAGATAGCAAGAAAGAAGTTTCTCTGCCCACTGGACTACGGGCTCCCGCCCCTTGGCGCTGTGATAACTCGGAGATAAGCTGTGGGCAGATAAGCACTGGGGGGCGGGTGGAGGCTGGTCCGGAGTATCCCGGGAACCTCGGAGTCCCTACAATCTTCTAAAGCGAAGGACCGGACACCCTCGGAACCGATCACAGCCCGGGAAAGGCTGGAGAGCTGGAGGCCCAAGGGCCCGCGAAGGGAGAAGGGAGAGGAGGGGGCAAACAAAGGAGGAAACAACCGAACCTCGAGCGATGTGCGAGAAGAACGGCCGCGACCGAGGGTGCTCCGGGGCGCGGAGAGAGGCGGAGGGCGCCGGCGGGAGAGCGAGAGTCCGGGGTCTGCTAGTCGCTGCTGGTGAATAAAAAGGAGAGAGGAGGCGCCTCTTACTGCTCTGCCGGAAAACTGCAGCCTGCGCTCCTGATTGGACTCACCGAGCCCTAAACAAACAGCGCTAGCCGAAGGGTGCCAGGCTGTGGGTCGGAACTGCTCTCTACAAGCTGCTGGGTGCGGAGGTGAAGAGAAGGAGGAGGGATCCAGGGGAGGAGAAAAAAAGCGGGTGGGGAGGGGACGGCGAGGGGGAGGGGAGTGCTCAGCCCTAGCGGACAATAAGAGCTAGGCAGCCTGCGGGCGTGGG
Organism: Mus musculus; assembly: GCF_000001635.26. NCBI lineage: Eukaryota > Metazoa > Chordata > Mammalia > Rodentia > Muridae > Mus > Mus musculus. The sequence continues at coordinate 11,052,352 of NC_000084.6, read as the reverse complement.
TTGAGCTGCTAGCCCTGTCCTCAGAGTAGGAGCGAGTCCACCCCGGGGGCGCCCAGCTAAAGGACACCAAGGGAGGGGAAGGGGCAACAGCATGCCTGACCTGGCCAGCGACCCATAATCATCCAGCGCTGTAACACATCCCCAGTTGCACGCGCACACACACACACACACACACACACACACACAAAGTCATACCCGCCACCCAGGGCAGAAGAGGGAGGGAAACTTGGCTCGGAAGGAGCTGGATCTTCATAGACCCCGCTGACCGTCGCCGCAAAGGGAGGGACTCGCCCCCTCCTGGGTCAGGACGTCCCCAAAGTCAGCGGGGAAGGGGCGGGGGGAGGGGAGGGAGAATGCCCAAAGGGCCCTCCCAGCCCCTCCTTCCAAATTAAGCCCCGCGCAGTTGCTAGTAACTGACCTTAAACTTTCTTGACCCTGTTTCGGGATGCTCAGGTCGTGGGGTCCTTTGGAATTCAACGCTCTGGGAAAGGAGCCCTTGTGTATTCCCTACCTCGCCCCTGCTCTTAAAATATATACTAAATTCCTGGGAGGTTTTGTAGAGTTCAGAACAACATTCCCCAGCTAACCTTTCGGTTGTGGTGTATGGGAAGGTTGAAACTATGAGGTGCTGGGGACCGTCTTGAATGAAAAACACTGCGGTGTCCAAGGACGCTAGTTTGGTTGTCGCGTTCACTCTGAGCTTTCTCTGGACTTCAGGTCAATCAAAGATAACGCGTTGAGAAGGAGCGGGGTACCTTCCCTGGACCCAGAAAGAAATACCATTTCTCCACCCCCAATCTCACACACACCCCTTAGTCGCTCCCTCCAAATGGTTATCACAACTGTGTACAAACTGATACGGTTCTTAGCGGGCCAAGGACTGGAAATGAACACTGGCGGGGTTATCAGTGCCGATCTGTCAGCAGCAAGTCGCGCACTGCTTGTCCCAGGCAGCAGCAGTGATATACGTCTTATTCCTTTGAGCTCACAAAAGGGATTTCTTTCGACAAGCTGGACATTGGAAGAAGGCTGCGAGAAGGGAATTGAACATGAGAAACACTCTTGTGGGAGTGGATTCTTACAGGAACACCCCAGGTAAATTAAAGTAAATGTTTTCTATAGATCTTCCTGGAAGCATTTGAACTCTTTGTTGTTGTTGTTGTTGTTGTTGTTGTTTTAGTTTCGTTTGCTACTTATTTTTATCGTTTTTCCAATTGGAGAAAGGAGAGGGATCCAAGCAGATTGAAACATGAATGCATACATAGGTGCTCTGTAAAACAGGATTTCGAGAGACCTCGTTGCGAAGGGGTTCTTTCCTTGAACTGTACCTGTGTGCTGCGGGAGAAGGGAAATGACTTACTGGGGAGGGGGCCTCCGAATCCAGGAAGTTAGCAAGAATTTTCCCGTTTTCATTCTTCACTGTAAATCGCGGCCAAACACTTCTAAATTTTAAACCTGCTACCGAGTAGGTCTATAAACCGTTCTTGCCTAACTGCGTCACTTTTACCGTGTTCCTTTTTGCCTCCCCTAGTCACTGTGGCTTCAGCGTGGCTGCATTTATGAAAGGCTGGAAGTAGAAAACTCTGGAATGGAGAGACTAGCAGCTGGAACAGGATTCAAAGGCTTTAAATTTTAACCCGAGTTCGATCGAAAGTTACTACCACAAGAGACTGGCACGGGCCGGCCCAATTCCCACCACGGCTTCCAGCGGCTTGCTTTGGGTTGTCCGGTAAGTTCCAACCAAATTTTTAAGCGGGTTGGGTTCTGCGAAGTTCATTTGTAAGCAATTCATTAAAGCTTCGGACATCGCTTTTTCATTTGAGTCCAATTTTCCGAAATAATGTCTCCAGTTTGCTCTTAAAAGCAATTTTTACAGTTCGTATTTGCTAATAAAATAATAAATGACTTGGCTAACTAAATTTGGCGTCCTGGCTGTGAACGACCTTCAAGGTTGAGGAACATCGAGCTCCGACGCGAGCCTAGTTCCAGTCCTGTGGGGGGGGGGGGTGGCTTTGTTTTGTTTTGTTGTTCGAGGGGTTATCCTGTGTAAATTTCCTGGAACAATAGCAAACCCCTACTGCTCTGCTTTCCTGAAGCTAGGCGTCGAAGACTAGAGAACACACTGACCCTGGCGCCTCTGGGACAGAGGTGAGGAGTTCGACCCAAACGAACAGATTCGACAACATTCGGACTCTAGAGGCTGGGGAAGAAACCCATAATTTTACCGTCCTCATTCCCAATCATTTTAGTAGTGCCTCCAACCACAAGAAAACCGATAGATCATTGTTTTTCCTTTCAGGGCTCAAAATTCACCTTTTAAACTTTTTTTAAAGACTAGCTTTCCGAAAGAGGAATAGGTTAGAGAAATATTTTTTTTTCCATCTCAGTTAATGTAAAAATAAAACCTGTCCGGTTGACTAAGACAAAAACCTAGACTGCTTGCAGACTCTAATTTGTTTTGGGTTTTTTTCTGGACTCACGGACTCTGGCGACGACACCCCAGCCTAGCAAGCAAAGGCACATTTCAAAGCCCTCCCCTATCGGCCTCAGGCTGGACTCTCCAGGGAAATGGAAGCCAGCAGAATCCGGGGTGCGGAGGGGAAGGTGGCACACCAACCTAGGGGAACCCCAAAATGAAGATGGTCCCCATCATGCCCCAAATAACTCCTGGAAGTTTCTTTCTTAGTGTTTTTCTTCTGTTTTGTTTCTTTCTTTTCAACTCCTTTTCTCTTGTCCCCTCCTGTCTTTCCCAAGCTGGCTTTGCTAGTCTTGACTGGAATCGTTTTGCTCAGAACCATTTAGACCCAAGGAGCAGACCCTCCGAAAGAAAGCTGACTCTAGGGCACTGCCTGTTCCCCTATGCTCATTTATTTGGTCCGGACCAAACCACCACTTGCCTTTCAAATCTAGCCGGAACACAGCAGCCAATAGGGCAGGGGGCGGGGGCTCTGTAGCTAAAACGGAAGAGGTGTTTGGGGACTCGATGGCACGCGGCTTCCGGGGGGCACCACAGATCCGGGCCTGGATGTGTATCGCTATACATCTTTGGCCTTGCAAACTCAAGCTCATTACCTGTCATTTCACGAAGCTTCTACCTGCTCGAACATTGATTCAAAAGTGGGGCAAGGGGTGTTGATACATACACATACAATTTCTGTGTTAATAAACATGGTTCGAACTTTAGCTTTTAAAAATTACGGTAAAGCTATAACTCACTGGTGAATTGCTTAATGTTCAAGGATGTGGGTTCGATTCTCACGCACTACAAAAAAAAAGAAAAAAAGAAAAGAAAGAAAGAAAGAAAGAAAGAAAACGGAAACACACATTTATAAAGCCTAGTCGATTATACCACATTTCTTACTGTCTTAGGGACTCTTTCACCCAACGATACGGGTCACCTTGGCTTCCTAATTTTCCCCAATGTCCCAGTCCAGTAGAGGGGTGTGAACAGTGTGTGCCCCCATTCGGAACGCCAGCCAATAACCAGAGTACTCTCTTTTCCTTTCTCCTTCTCTCTCCCTTCGTGGCGAGTCCTTTTTTCTTTCTTTTACCCCATTTCTTCCCTTCCCTTCCTCCATTTTATTCTTATGTTCCTATAAACAAACAAAACCGCTCCAGACATGATCAGGTGACGGCGGAAGAGCGAAGGTCGCCCCAATTCACAGTGTTGGTTCTCTTTCTGCCTGGCCTCAGGCTTCAGAGCTAATGCACCGGTCCCGGGCGGTGGGAATCAAGCGGTACGCGGGACCCGACCCTGCCCCCGCGGTCCCGCACATTTGCAGCCCTTGGTGACCCCGGCTGGCAGCCGCCAGTTCAGTGCAGAGGTGGGCTCGCGGTTGCCGGAAAGGTCATTGAGGTGGCATCCCTGTCCGCGCGCTGTTTACGTGACTTAATGTATGTACTTCTTACGCGGCGGTAAGAAGCAGTGGCGATAAGGGGGTGGCCCCGGAGCGTCGCCGTAAAAGCCCCACGCTGGGCGCCTGAGGCCCACCCTCAGCCATTAACCTTTTTACTTTATTCTTTCCTCTCTCTTAAAGCTTGTTATCAGGGCCACCCAATGACCGACGAAAGATTTTCCCTCCCCACCTCTCCCATCGCCGCTTTAAACCAAATAAATTTAGCTATTAAGGGCCAAGATGTCTGAAAAAAGATCGAAAGGTGTCTCTCTGGGATCCCTTAGAGAAGCGGAGAAGCTAGCGGCTCTTGGCTCTCGAATCCCGATAAAGAAATTCCCCGCCGGCGCCAGCCTCCCTCCTCAGCCTGCTTGCGTTCTTGGGATCACCACCTCAAAGGTCCGTTGCGACCTGTGACTGCAACTGAGGCATTGTCTCCGGGTCTCCTGGCCTGGGGATGCTCAGGCATTGGAACTAACCCTAACTCAGAAGCTGTAGGACCTAAAACATTCCTGCCAGGCTTGCAGAAGAACCAAGGTCAATGAAACAAACTCAAGTTCCATTTAAATTTGCCCCTGTTCCCCCTGTCTTCTACAAAGCCTTCTATTATATATGACAAGCTGGCCTGGAGCTCAAGATCCTTACCGCCTGTAGAGTATAGGAATTACAAATGTTGTAGCCTTGTCCTACTGTTTTGGGTTTATTTATTTATTTATTTCTCTAATATTAATAAAGACAAAACCAAATCATACCTGTCTATCTTCCCCATGGTTCATTTTAGGATCAGAGAAGCACTCCATATCCCCTTGGGGTCATGAGCAGAACGATCTGAACCCCGGCAGATGTGATAGACCTGTGTCCCGGAATCCCGGAACTGAACCCAGGAAGGGTGTAGACTCTCAAAGGTTAGTTTGGTCAAACGCAGTATTTAGAGTCATTATTAATTACAGCTGGCATGGTTACTTGATGCCCAGGGCTGTGTGTCAGCCAAAGCCATCACTTCCCTCTCAAAGGATGAAACCAAGGGTCCTCATTTATCAGACTCGGGACTCTGAAAGTCCTGGAGGAAGGGGAGGGGGTGTCTATTGGAATGGTCAGATAATGATTCCATGATTCTCTTTTGGAAACAGAAAGGGCTGAGAGGGCAGGGAGCATGGCCGAGATGCCCAGGTCCTGGTGGGTAGGGCCTCTGCTTTGCTGCTCCCTCAATGTACTCTACAGACCTGGACTCATTTCCAAAGCGCAGTCCAGGTTCTTCTGTCGCCTTATGCTGGGGTGTGAACTTACAGACACCCCTTTTCCTATTCCTTCCAAATCGCTTACTTTCCAAACACCCTCACTGTGTAGCCTTGCCCTCTAACCCAGCCTCTAAAGGATGAGAAAAGGAAGCCTCAGAAAGAAGGGACTTTCTGCTCCACGCCTAAGCTAGACCTAAGGGCTCCTTGGATGTGGGGGCAGAGTGGCTGAGAGCATGGGTACAATGAATTCTGGGATGTGGATCCCACTGCCCCAAACCTTTGTCCCTTGGAGTCCTTAAGTAGCATTTGCCCTTCTCTTTCCTTTCTTTTCTTTCCTCTCTCTCTCTCTCTCTCTCTCTCTCTCTCTCTCTCTCTCTCTCTCTCTCTCCTTTTTTTTAAAGGCCAGGCAGGGATTGATAAAGTAAAAAATAAAGAAAACAGAAAAATGAGTTTTTGAGAGATTTGCTAAGTTATAGATGCTATCCTTGAGTCCAAGAGAGGGTAGTGACCAAGAAAAATTACTACTCATAAATATGACCTCTCTATTCAGCTATGCTGCAAATATGCGGAGAGTTAGGGCTAAAGGGTTTGTCTACCACTGTGCAGACCTCCAGCTTCCTGCCACTCATCAACAGATCATGTCCTGAGTATGCATGGCGGGAGAAGAAACAGGAGAGGCAGCTCTGAGCTTGCAAGTGTTTACAGTCTAGGAGGTTGGCACCTCTTGTAGAGCCACAGGCAGCTTTGTGGAAGGAGCTGAGGGAAGCTTTGTCTCCCTCTGAAAGGGCACTTAGATTGCAGTTGTCTTCCAGGCTAAGTGGCTTTGGAAAGTTGAGAGTTCCTCTAGCTTAAACATTGAGGGAATTTGTAAGAGCCATTGGGCCAGCCCAGAACTTGGGGTTACTGTGCCACCTCCTAATACCTCCATCTATTTTCTGTGTGAGAAGGGCGAATTGCCCAACTTCTCTGTTTCAGTTCCCGCTTCTGTAAAAGAGAGCTTTAAAAAACCAAGGCAAGGCATCCTGACTATGCCCATAATCACTGTTCTCAGAGCTGGGGCAGCACTATGATTCTCAGACCAGCCAAGACTACACAGTGGGCAAGATGGCTCAAAAGGCAAAGCTATTTCCTGACAGGACAAACCAATGACTTCCACTCATGAGTGTGACAAGGGTGTGTGTGTGAGCACATACATACATAAGTGTAATTTAAAAATTAAAGAAAGGCTAGAAGGAAGGAAGGAAAAAGGAGAGAGAGGGAGGGAGGGAGGGAGGGAGGGAGGGAGGGAGGGAGGGAGGGAGGGAGGGAGGGGTACACCCCTTTATGAGTACATTGCAAAGACAAAGAGCTTTGGTAGCTATGCTTGTGCATGGTAAGGTCTATGAATTATTACTGACACCCGCACATATACTGCACAAAATTTCAACTTTGTATGTGAGCTAACTGCTTAACTGCCTCTGTACTAAATGAATTCCCAGAAAAGCACTCCCATTTCACTTGGGGGATTGTTTTGAGCCCTCTGTGTACCAGCACCAGGACTTTATTGCATTATGGTAGGGAAGAGGGTGGGGGTGATACAAACATAAGTCCTTTGCTGGCTTTTGGTGTCTTTGAAGAGGAAACATTCCTTGTTCTCCCCTTTGCAAATGCAAGCAGCCGATTCCAGCATCTTCTGCAGAACCGAGATAGCAATCTTGAAGCTTCTCAAAAAAAAAAAAAAAAAAAAAAAAATCCCAGTCCTCTACAGCAGCCCTCCTTGCCAATGCTGCTCTATTAGCACACAGTCATTAAGAAGGCCAACCTAGGAGATTGGCGCTAGATATTAGGAACTTAGAAGAACCAATTTAAATTGATCTACACATAAGCAACTCTACTCTTCTCTTCTCTCAAGCCTTTTACCCTTCAGCTAGTAATTGTAGATTTATCCCAGTTTGATTTTTCCATTATTTTGTGACTCAATCTCTCTCTCTCTCTCTCTCTCTCTCTCTCTCTCTCTCTCTCTCTCTCTCTCTTCACCTCCCCCAACAGCTTTTTCTTTATTTAGGGCTGGAGGTAGAAACTAGAATATCTCCTGCATGCTAGGCAAATGCTCTATTCCTGAAACACATACACTATAGGAACAGATTATTGATCATAGACCACTCTAGATTTCTTCAGTCTTGGTTTTTTTCTGGCCCTTCTCTTCCCCCTCCTTCCAATGTGTATTTGAAAACAAGATCCAAACCAGAACAAGAAGAATCCTGTTCTCTAGCTAAGAAGACAGTGAAAGAGATGCACAGAGGCAGAGCCCATAGAGGGTGAGTCTTCCTCTCCCCCTCCCCCTCCCCCTCCCCCCCTCTCCCCCTCCCCCTCCCTCTCCACAGCCCAGCCACAGCCCAGCCACAGGCGGCTGGCCCCATGTGGGCCCAGAGACTGCTTTCCTCTGGTCTTTGACAGCCCTGATCTTCTCTTGGTTTGATTTACTGAGTGCTGTCATTTCTCTGCTCTTTACTCTCACAGTCACACATTCAAACCTGATAAAGTTCAAGACCCTGAGTGCTTGCAGCTTCCCAAGACTGACAGTGCTGTCCCCCACCCCAGCCAGCCAGCTGAGGCTGATTGAATCCTCCTGGACAGAAGCCTCCAGGGATCAGAAGCAGCAGTTAGTCCAAGGGGACAGGGAATGCCCTGGCCCCCTCTGCTATTTCAGCAAACCTCAGTCCCTTCTCTCCTGAGATGGATTGTCAGAGATTTGAGGGTAGGGAAAGAGCTGAGCTTCCACATGCAGGGCTGGTTAAGATGGGATGGAAACTTCTAGACGGCTGCCCTGAGAGCTGGGTCTCCTAAATCTACTGAACGGCCATAGACTCAAGACCGAGACACTTAACCCCGAGGTGCCTCAGTTGCTCTGTCCATAAAATGATAAAAATATTGCTTCACACAAACACTCATCATGAACTAATGACCAGGGTCCTACTTGCCCGAGCCATCCTATAGGCTCCACGGAGATGGGAGTGCATATATCTGTCCTGGCTCTTCAGTTCCTGTCAGGTTCAATACAAATTTAGATGTTAATCTAAACACTACACTAGTGGGCTAAACAAAAGGAATGATTTGTCTCCAAAGGCCAAACAGTTAACTTAGACTCAGGTTTCCAGACCACTGAAATGTCTTCTGATGGAAGATGCTTTCTAAATACCTCATTTTCTGCCCATGAATATAAGTGAGCAAAACCAAAGAACATAAACTACAAGTGGTAACCAAGGATGGAGACATTTTATTCTCAGTGTGGATAGTGTAAGGGCATTGTAGTTACTAAGCATCATTTATTTATTGCCCAAATTCATGTTTTCATTTATCTTAAAAAGTATTATCTTAAAAAGTATCCTAGCTGCATATGTATCAAAAGATGGCCTAGTCGGCCATCACTGGAAAGAGAGGCCCATTGGTCATGCAAACTTTATATGCCCCAGTACAGGGGAACGCCAGGGCCAAAAAGGGGGAGTGGGTGGGTAGGGGAGTGGGGGTGGGTGGGTATGGAGGACTTTTGGGATAGCATTGGAAATGTAAATGAGCTAAATACCTAATAAAAAATGGAAAAAAAAAGACACCTTCATGTCTTTGGGGTGGGATATTAAAGCTTTGTTTGTCTATTTCTGTGGTGCTGGCATTTAAAACACAGACCATACTCCCAGCCTTGCTTCCCTCTCCCTCTCCTTCTCCCTCCTCTCTCCATACGTGTGTGTGTGTGTGTGTGTGTGTGTGTGTGTGTGTAGAACTGGGGATCCAACCCAGGGTCTTCTTAAACTTGCTGTGTACTCCTTAACCAAATTCTGCCCCTAAGCCTCTTTCATCTTTTTATTTTGAGATTGAATCTTACTAAATAGCCTGGGATGGCCTTGAATTCACTCCATGGCAGGATGGTAATCCTCCTGCCTCAGACTCTAGTGTGTTGGGACACCAGGTGTGCACCCTTTCAGCTGACTTGCTTTGGTCTTTTAAACTTGGGGACTTAGAATTAGATTAGGATAGGCCTGATGGCACAATCTAATCTCAGGATTTGGGAAGAGGAAGCAAGGAGTTCAAAGCTAGCCTGGGCTAGACCTCGTCTTTAGAAAGAAAGAAAGAAAGAAAGAAAGAAAGAAAGAAAGAAAGAAAAGAAAAGAAAAGAAAGAACAGAACAAAGAAAAAGAAAAGGAAAAGGAAAAAGAAAAAGAAAAAGGAAAAGAAGAAGAAAAAGGCTTTAATGTCAGCACTCAGAAAGCAGATCTTTGATTTTGAGCCCAGCCTGGTCTAAAGAGGGAATTCTAGCAACAGCTAGGGCTACACAGAGAAACCCTATCTAGGACTCCACTCACCCACCCCAAAGAAAAGAGAGAGAGAGAGAGAGAGCAGCCTCCTGCAGTGACAGAACTCTGCCTTTAATGCCCCAGGACCTGGCTTCAGTTATCTTTGCTGAAACTTTGGAACCTTTAGACAGTTGAAAAATACTAAATAAGAAAATTCTTAGGACTCTGAATTGAAAGTAGATGAACATGTAGATTGTGGCTGTTGTTTTTAGAAAGGATCCTACTCTGCAGGTTTACCTAGGACTTCTTATGTAGCCCAGGCTACCCTCCAGTGTGTGGCAATCCTCCTGCCTCAGCCTGTCATCCTTCAGAGGGCTTAGATCACAGGCATGAGTCAACTTGTTTTGTGTTTGTAAGACAAGGTCTCTCTTATTGGCATGACTAGAGCCATGCCAATAATCAGGTTAGCCTGCAGCTCTAAAAGAACTGCTTGACTCTGCTTCCTAAGAACTGGAATTAAAGGTGTTTAACATCATACCTGGCTCAACAATACCTTATTTTAATTATTACTACTAACAATAGAAACAATCAAAATACTGGGGTGNGGGAAGTGTCTTAATGGTATAAGTGGATAAGTAAGTACTGTGCTTATTTTTTATTCTGGATGTTCCAAGGGCAAAACAAAACAGAGCAGGATCCTTAAAGTTCTCAGTATTCCCCAGCACTTGGCAAACTAGATAGATAGATAGATAGATAGATAGATAGATAGATAGATATAGAGATAGATATAGATGTAGATATGTAATATATTTTATTTATTTATTTATTTATTTATTTTGGTTTTTCAAGACAGGGTTTCTCTTTATAGCCCTGGCTGTCCTGGAACTCACTTTGTAGACCAGGCTGGCCTCGAACTCAGAAATCCGCCTGCCTCTGCCTCCCCAGTGCTGGGATTAAAGGCGTGTGCCACCACGCCCGGCTTTGTAATATATTTTAATCTTCCAATGTCCTTAGGAGCCCCCACACCCACACACCAACAAGTCTAAAACAAACACTTACAAGCATGTAAGATAACTAGGACTCTGTCACAAACTTGTTCCATTTTTATTTCCCACCATGTGCTTATTAGGGGACACATACATGTGACACAGCACACATATGGAGTCAGTTTTCTCTTTCTACCATCTTACTTAAGGGGATTGAGTTCAGGTTGTCTGGTTCAGAGGCTGGGTTTTTACATGTTCAGCCACCTCACTGGTCCTCAATGGACATTTCTTTAGTCCCCACTCCTCTAGACACCAAGATAGCCTTCAAAGTCACAGAAACGGGCTGAGTGAGTCTTAGTTCCTGAACTACTTGTGGCTTATGGAAAAGCAAAGACCATCAAACCAACAACACACTCCAGAAAAACAAACCTGTAATATAGCCTGACAATGTTTTATTACAGACACAGTTCTGTGGTAGCAAGCAGAGGGGAGTGAGTCACTTTCTAGTTGGACAACAGAGAATCCTTACCTCAGGCCACCAGGAAAGTGGATTTTGAGCAAAACAAAGCAGGTGAATGTCTGAAGATCTGACCAGGCCTGTTAGGTCTGGGGAATGGCAACTTACAAGAAACTGGTTCAGAAAGACCCAGTATGCTTTCCCACTCTTTCCAGGGTAGGAGCATGTGACAGCACGGGGCTAAGCCAGTGTGACAGTAAGTACATTTGGCTCTAAGAGGATCTTGTGTGAAATTAGCAACAGCTTTGCTTAAGGTTCTTCAGGAACAGGAAGTAGAAATGTAAGGAAGGTGTTATAAAGAATGCAGGGCTATAGCCAGGCGTGGTGGCGCACGCCTTTAATCCCACCACTTGGGAAGCAGAGGCAGGCGGATTTCTGGGTTTGAGGCCAGCCTGGTCTATAGAGTGAGTTCCAGGACAGCCAGGGCTACACAGAGAAACCAACCAACCAACCAAACAAACAAACAAAAGAATGCAGGACTACGTAGGCTACCGGTGGCTCATGCTTGTCATCCCAGCTTCCTGGAAGCCAAGGAAGGAACTGCTGGGAACTGCAGATTGATCATTCAGAGTGACACAGTGTGTCCTGTCTCAAAAGTAAAACTAAAAGTAAGGAATCAGGGCACAGTGGTGCACACTGTCTGTCACGGTGCTTACATAGCAGAGGGGTGTGAATGGATCTCTGTGCATCGGAGGCCAGCCTGGTCTACCTAGTGAGTTCCAGACAGCCAGAGCTACACAGAGTAACCTTGTCTCCAAAGGGAAAAGGAAGGAAGGAGAAGAAGTAGATATCAAAATCCATTTCCCCTTCCAATAGAAAAAGGCCTACAGCATGTTTAAACAAAGCAACTGAGCCAGCCCTTCTTCTGAAGAGATTATAGGATTTAGATTCCTGAGGACGGGTCTAAGGTCACAGCCGTTTGTCCTTCTTGTCCTTTCCTAAAGGTTACATGAAGAAGTTAAAGCAAATGTGGTTAAAGGAGGGAGGACTCAGACCCTTGACTTTGCCTCAGCTCTCTATGGCCACTCTGCCCCCTACCAGTTTACAGCAATTTGAGGAAATGTCACCTTCTTGTCCTTCAGATAAGGCTGGCTAGACTCACTGTGGAGGGTAGCAGAGACCAGGGAGGGATATTGGTGGGCCATCACTCTTTCTGGACAGACCTTGTTAAAGAAACTTTTCCCTACCTCACTAATGGGCAAATAAAGCTGGGGTGGGGCATCTCACTTCAGCCAGGCATCCAAAACCAGTAAGGCGCAGCAGAGCCGAGTGAGTTTATTGGTTAGCTGCCATGCTCACACCCTCAGGGAGGGACTTAGCATTTGAGTCCTGGGATTGGTTCTAGAAAATCTCCTGACTTTAGGGGCTGCTAGGCTCCTGAGTGACAGAGGTTTACCCTACTTTAAAACATGCAGACTAGACAAGACAGATATCTCTTCCCTCGGTTATTTTCTTCCTGATTCGGACTCTGCAGTTCCTTGAACAGGCTGGCATTGCTCTTTTATGTACAAATTAAAGAAAAAATAATATTACTGTTACTTGCAGACTTTCAGAGAATATTCAGCCAGCAATGAGGATTCCTAGCAGGAATGTGGATTAAAGGATCTGTCCTGATTAAAGGATCCGTCCTTGGGTTTGTTTGGTTTGGGCCTTCGGTTGGGAGTAGGATATGAACATTTAAATTTGAATGATTTGGGGGGCGTGGTTAGAGATGTTCTGTAATCCTAGCCCTGGGGGCGGGGTGGGCATGAGGCTAAAGAATTACAAATTGAGGCTAGCTTTGAGGTTACACTGTGAGGCCTATCTCAAAAGCCCAAAACAAACTAGAATGAATGGATAGTATGGACACACAGGCAACACAATAAATTTGAATGACTTTTAGCTATGTTTAGTAGTCTCAGCACTTCATGGACACACTTTAAAACCCAACACAGATCCTGAGTTTAGGCCATCTCAATCTGTGCCTGAAACTAAAGCTGTAGACTCACTCTGTAGGGGAAATATATGGAAAAAATGACGAGGGTCTTCTTTCCCAAGCAGCATCCAATATTCTAATATATACAAGGCCTGTGGATGTCAGGTATGACTCTCTCAGTGCTGAGGGTCAGTGGCTCATGGCAGAGTGTTCTTGGCATGTAGGTTGTTGGTCTTCAGTGCCAAAAAGAACAGAGGGAAGGAAGGAAGGAAGGAAGGAAGGAAGGAAGGAAGGAAGGAAGGAAGGAAGGAAGGAAGGAAGGAAGACATACCTTTGGTTATGGTGACTAACATCTTTAGTCTCAGTACTCAGGAGGTCTCTGTGAGTTCAAGGCTACTCCCATCTACATAGTGAGACCTTGTCTCACAACAACCATAAGGTTGAACTGGCTTCTTTCTGATCAGAACTGTCTTTAAGGAACCTTATAGAGTAGATAGATTCTCTAATGCCCTGTGTGGTGAAGGATGAAGGAAAATGAGAACAGTTATGATTATCTTCTGTCCCTTTATCGCTCTTAACAGGGTTTTAGAAATGACCATGATTTTCTCTGGTCAAAAACAAACAAAAACAAAAAACAAAAACAAAAACTCAAGGCAGGCCTGGTGGCACACTCCTTTAATTCAAGTGCGTGGGAAGACAGAAGCAGACCTAGTCTACAGAGCAAGTTCCAGGACAGCCAGGGCTACACGGAGAAAGCCTGTTTCTGAAGCCAAAACAACAATAACAACAACAAACAACAACAGCAAAATTACACACAAAGAAGATGACTTTAAGAAAACTGTCCAGGGGCTGGAAAGATGGCTCTGTAGTTAGGAACACAGTTTGCTGTTCCAGAGAACCCAGGTTCAATTCCCAGCACCCACATGGCGGCTCCCATCTGTCTGTAACTCCAGATCCAGGAAATCCAGTAACGTCATACAAGCAAAACTCTAATACACTGAAATAAAAATAAATTAAAAAAAAAAAAAAGAAAGAAAAAGCTCTGTCCATTTACTACCTTGTGTAGGTTCTCTCTCTGTCTCTCTCTCTCTCACACACACACAACTATGATAAATAGCATTTATTCAATGCTAATAGGATAGTATCTGATATTTGAGTATAGTAATCAAAACTGGGAAATTATATTTGATGTATCACTCCTGTCAAGCAAGGCAGTATGCATACATCCATAATTCCAGCACTTACTAGCCTGAGCCAAAGACCTCAAATTTCACATCAGCCTGGGCTACACTGAGAGACCCTGTCTACAAGTAAACAAACCAAACAAAAACAAACCATAAAAAAACAAAAGCCAGGAATCAGGTGGCTGAAGCGGGAGGACTATTAGTTTAAAGTAGAGCACATCTGGGCTACATAGTAATACCCAATTTCAAATAAATAAACAAATCACTCACACACACACACACACACACACACACAAATGCACAGGCATTCATACATGATCTTATCAAATCTCAAGCTAAATTTGATTTTTTTTCCAATTGTTCTATATTCAGGTCTGTCGAGGCTTTAATGCAGGAAATCACCATTCATACTGTCCCGTCTCTTTGGTCTTCTTTCATCTAGAACAGACTCTGTCATCTATAACACTGACACTTGAAAAGCCCTGGCCAATTGTTTTACAGAATGGTCTTCTATTGTCTTCCATTCTCTCCTTGATCCTTCTTGCTGCCAGAGAGACATGGGGTCCTCTCCAGGCCATTGTTGCCCAGAGGCACACAATGGAGTCACCCCTCTACAAATAATCTCCACTTTAGTACACTGACTAACGGTATCTACTGTGTATTTCTTTCAATCCATGCAGGGTAGAACACACCAGGAATCCCAGCACTTGAGAAGTTGAGGCGGAAACTTTTGTTTAAGATACAGGAGCATCATCACTCCATTGGTCTCCAGATTCTGGGCTCAAGGTTCTCCCTTTCTCAGCTTTGCAGGAGCTGGGTCAACAGATGCACATGGCAATGCCTGTGACTTTAGCTTTCATCGGCGAGACTTCTCTGAATCGTTATTACTGGGCTGTTGGTTTCATTATTCTGCTTATCAGCTGTACTTTATGTTACATGGGCTTTGTGGTTTCTGCCAACCTAGGCAGCTTTCAATGATCCATAGGATAAGCACAAGAAAAGACTAATAATCTGCATGTATTCTGCTGTCCCCCTTACCAAAACAACTCTGAAGGTGAGATGCCCAGACAAAGGTGGTAGAGCATCTGCCTCCACACACTGATCTCAACTCCTGATTCTTTCAGCCTTCTGCAGCAATTCTAGATCTTTTCTGCCAAGGAATCCAGATGCAATTTAAAAGTTTTGTTTCAGCTGAGCTGTGGTGGCACACATCTTTAATGTCAGCCTCAGGAGACAGGCAGATCTCTGAGTTCAAGGCCAGTCTGGTCTACAGAGTGAATTCCACAACAGCCAGGGCTACACAAAGAAATCCTATCTCAAAAAAACGAAACAAATAAGCACAAAAGTATTCTCTCTCTCTCTCTCTCTCTCTCTCTCTCTCTCTTGCTCTCCCTCCCTCCCTCCCTCCCTCCCTCCCTCCCTTCCCCCTCCCCTCTGTGTGTTTGTGTGGGTGAGGGCATGCAGATGTGAGTGCTCACAAAAGCTAGAAACAGCTATGAGATCACTTGGAGCTGGAGTTACAGGTGTTTATGAGCCACCACAATGTGTGTGCAATGACCAAAACCCTGGTCCTCCAATAGAGCAGTAAGTACTCTTAAACCCCTGAGCCATTAGGCTAACCCTTGAGAAGATTTTTTTGTTTGTTTGTTTTCTGAGACAATATTTTGCTAACAACACAGACTGGCATCCAATCATGATCCTTCTGTGTCAACCTTCCAGCCCTGGGCACACCCTAATGTACCTCACCCTTGGTACCATTTTAACACACAATTTGTCCTCAAAACATCATGGTAGAGGGATATGGGAGTAGTTATTGTTACTTCAACCCTGTGAACCCCAGTCTAGAAACAGCTGATGTGATACAAGGCTCACTTAGCTTGCATGAAGCTCTGGGTTCGATCCCCAGCACCACGTAGAACCCAAGAGTGATGGTGTACACCTGTGATCCAGGCACTAAAGAGCTAGAGGCAGGGGCTCAAAAGCTCAATGTCATCCTTAGCCAATGACAACAAGGTCAAGGCTGGCCTGTGCTACCTGCAGTCCTGTCTCAAAACAATGCAAAATAAACCCAGATTGTGGAGGCCTCCATTTGGGTCAGAGGTGAAGAGCAGGTGAGTGTTTAGAAATGTTCAGATCCTGTCTGGAACCTCTCTAAAGACACACAGAGATCATCTGATGTATGAAAAGATGCTTATTTATATTTTATTATCTATTTTCTCAGTGCTGGAATTGGATACCAGGTCCTTGTTCATGATAAGCAAATTCTCTATCTTGAACTTGCCCACAAAAGAAGGATCTTGCAGATGTAATATATAGCAGTCATTTCTATCACAGAGTGAGTCTTTGTGTGCGTGTGTGTGTGTGTGTGTGTGTGTGTGTGTGTGTGTGTGTGGTGGTGGTGGTGGTAGTGGTAGTGGTAGTGGTGTGGTGGTAGCAATTGGGAGGAAGGGCAGATTCGGGGGTGGGGGTGGGGGGCAGAGTCTCTGATAGCCTAGGTTAGCTTCAAATTTACTGTATAGCTCAAGCTGGCCTTGAACCCCCATCCTCCTGCTTCCATTTTCTGGTACTGAGATCATGCCTAGCTTTGGTTTTACACTCATGCACACCATGGGGCTCAGGTGGAACCTTGCCCCTGTGCAACAGTGCACTGGTGGCTGTTTTAGAGTCATCAGTGCCAGCCTTTGCCTGCGCCCCTTGCTTGATGTAGCGTAGGCACTGGATAAATATTTGCTGAGTAACCTGCTGACCCCTCTGCAGTCTGACTGACTTCCCACTCCAGACAGGGGCCCAGCTCGGGCTTTCCTGGATTCCTGGGATTGTTTTTCTCAGCTCAAATGTAAAACATGCTCATAACAGAAACTTGTAAAGTGGAATCTCTGGGCCTGAGGTGTGACTCAGTGCTGGCCAGTATAGTGCTGCTGGCCCAGCATGTGAGAGTCTCTCTGTTCAATGGCTAGCACTTCCCCACTCCCAAACAAAACAAACAACCCCTGCCCAGCATTTAAACAAAAAGAGAAAATAGTGCGGACATTTATCATACCCAATGCTTTCCCAGTCACCTCAGGCATTTGCAGAGCAGTAAAAGGTTGGGTTGCTGACATGCACACTTATGGTGGAGGCCGGCTGGCTGCCTCTGGTTTCCACTTCCACACTGAAAATAAGTGTCCTTTCCAGCATTCACAGTGCCATATATCTGTGCCCATGTCTTAGTGATTCTTTCTGTCTAGTGTTCCTTCGGGCAAGCACACTACTACCATGGGCCTTACAACACTTGGGAGATAAAGTGTGCCTGAAATAAGTGTAAAACATTCTGAAAAAAAATGTGATTTGAGACTTATAAAGAAACTTGACTTTTGTAGGTATGGTGATACATGGTTATAATCCCAGTACTTGGGAAGCTGAGACAGGAGAATCAGGAAGTAAAGTTTACCCTTGACTATATAGTGAATTTGATGTCACTCTGAGCTAAGTAAGACTTTATGTAAAGAAGAGGAAAAGAAGAAAGGGGAGGAGGAAGAGGAGGGAGACTAAGTAAAGGTGTAAAGAATGGCTGATGTCCTAGATGGGTCTCAGAAAATAGAGCTCATATGGTGTCTCCGCACTGGGGAGGCTGAGGCAGGAGGATCAGAACCTGGAGGCCAGTTTGGGTGACACAGTGGGACTCTGTCTCAAAAAAAAAAAAAAAAAAAAAAAAAAAAAAATCAAACCATGAGTTAGAAAAAATGTTCTTCCAGAAGACGTGAGTGAGCTCCCAGTATCTATATTGGGCAGCTCAGAAATATTTACAAATCCAGCTGCAGGGTGTTAGGCACCTCTGGCCTCTATGGCCTCACACCAAGTGCACAGACATCTGTCCTGCCCCAGATAAATAAAAATAATTAAATAATAAAAATAATTAAAAATTAACAAAACAAAGTGTCAAGTGCTTGCTTATGGAACAGAAAGCCCTTTGTTCAACCCTTAGAACTACCCAAATGTGTGTGTGTAACAGAAGAAGAAGAAGAAGAAGAAGAAGAAGAAGAAGAAGAAGAAGAAGAAGAAGAAGAAGAAGAAGAAGAAGAAAATAGAGTTCTCCATAACCCCCTAGTCACAGAAATGAACTTATTATAATGTGGACATTTTCCTGATTTTTTACGTTCTTTCTTACTGACTGGATGTTGTTATTTTTGAGACAGGGTATGGAGACCAGGCTGGCCTCAAACTCACAGAGCTCCACCTGCTTCTGCCTTGAAAGTCATTAAATATTCTTCAAAAACACACTTTTATGGTGACGGTGGTGAGGGAAGACTGGAAGCCATTCCAGTACTGACAAATGGAGGAGGCAGAAGTGAGCTTCTCCAAGGACCCACTGCCCTCTTCCAGCCTCCACACACACAGGCTCATACAGCCACCTCCCCCACATATGCATACATTACCACACACACACACAATAAGATGAATTCTTTTTAAAATAATAAAATAAAGTGTTAAATCCGAGGATGCCTCACATCTAATAATACATACTTAGGGGAAATTTGAGGCCCTTAGTTGTCTATCTGGACCTTAGAGCGCAGTTTCTAGGAGTGTGATAAACAGTCACTAGGTTCCTAGATCTCTGCCTTGCTCTCTCACAGCACAGTGCTACCGACCAAGGCAGAGCATCGTTTGCACAGTGCTCACTGCAGGTATGAACCACTTCATTCATGCTCCACTGGCTGTCACTCAGAACACAGTGGTGGGGGTGTGCTAGGCGTTTAGGGGGTGTGGAAAGGGAGGGAGACAGAGTGAAGGTAAGGCCCATTGGACTTGCAAACTTTATATGCCCCAGTACAGGGGAACGCCAGGGCCAAAAAGGGGAGGTGGGTAGGTAGGGGATTGGGGGGGTGGGTATGGGGGACCTTTGGGATAGCATTGAAAATGTAAACGAGGAAAATAGCTAATAAAAATAAATAAATAAATAAATAAATTGATTCACCTCATAGAAAGTAATGCATGAAAATTAAAACATTAATATAGTGAAGAGAATATCTTCAGAGTATCTAAAAAAAAAAAAGAAAAGAAGTAAAGTCCTAAGTGGATATGTATTGTTGAACTGGGTTATGACCATGTCAAGGACCCAAAGTCTCAGCACCTTGGCAAAGTGCCTCCATGTGAAAAGCTCAGAAGGATGGAAAAGCCTTCCTGTGGCTTTGTCAAATGTGCATGTCAGCTATGTGTGCAGTGTTTAGGAATGATTGACCAGTGTGTGCAAAAACTAGCAACTGCAGCTTCCTGTTTTAAAGGCCATTTACAGCCTGAGACTGCTCCCCTGCAGATGTCTCCTACAGAGACTCCCTAACTCATTCCCTGTACGTAATTAATTGTACAGCTCCATCAGAGTGCACACAGCCCACGGAACAGTAGCTTATCTGTGTACAGGTCTGCCGCTTCTTCAGTATCAGCTCTTTCTTCACTCTTGACAACACTAGTCAGGTCAAGGTGTCAAGCCATGCAGGACATCTGACATTGGGAAATGAGGTCCAAACATCAGTCCTCATGATGGCAAATCTGTGATTTTTTGCCACTAGATTACTGTATGAAGGAAAAGGAAATTGATGAATCAGAGCAACATTCTTGAATAGCCTTGTGCATGGAGATTGTTTGTTGGCCATTCAGCAAGACTTATTTTTACCATGCTTATTTTGATAGCAGCTGTGATCATCTTAATCGTATTGAAACATCTAGCTCCGGGCGGTGGTGGCGCACGCCTTTAATCCTAGCACTTGGGAGGCAGAGGCAGGAGGATTTCTGAGTTCAAGGCCAGCCTGGTCTACAAAGTGAGTTCCAGGACAGCCAGGGCTACACAGAGAAACCCTGTCTCGAAAAACAAAGAACAAACAAATAAACAGAAACATCTAGCATTGAATGCTCACCTTATCACTAAATATGTGTATATGGTCTGCTTTGTTGCCAAAACTTCACTTTTTTTCCGGTTTGTCAGTTTTATGGAAACCTGAGGGAATCAAATAGCAAAAGCAAACAGAAATGCCTTTCTTCTCCAAACATGAGTCAGACCAAGCAGGGACTTTTTTATTTTTTTGGAGATAGGGTCTCAGTCCAGACTGGCCTCCAACTCTCTCTGTAGCCATGACATGGAGACTTTTTCTAAGACTATAGATATATGTCTGATTTTAGATGTTTGAACAGCGAAACATAAAGGTTTGCTGTAACTTGACTTTTGCTGCTTTTCTAGGTTCTTTTTCCTACCACCCTTCTCTCCCCCTCTAACCCCCAATACTAGGTAGGAAAGAAAGAAAGATAAAGTGGAAAGGGGTATTGATCTCATTAGACAACTTCGTGCTGATTAGGGGCACTGAGTTCCTTGAGGCAAGTTGATCTTCGTTGTCAGGATCTCTCCAACAAGCAACCAGCAACAGCAGCAGCGGCCACCACCTCTCTTGGGGCTCTGGCATTTATATTCCCTCTAAAGTGTTCCCAGAATTTCAAAAGTAAACTATTTTCAGCTGGCAATATCAGGCCCCAGCCAGAGCATGAGACAAATCATAGTTAGCTGTGAACAATCTGAAGCAGCCCCAGATCCCAATCCCACACCTGGGATTAAAACAGAAACATATTCAAATAACATTTCTGTGTTTTTACAGAAACCAAAATTTCCACTACAGTTCATAATACTTTTGGTTCAAATTTTATTTATTTTTTATTTTTTTATTTACTCTTTTTGGTTTTTTGAGACAGGGTTTCTCTGTATAGCCCTGGCTGTCCTAGAACTCACTTTGTAGACCAGGCTGGCCTCCATTAAAGGCGTGAGCCACCACGCCCGGCCAAATTTTAAATTATACATTAAAAAACAAGTGATATCTGGGCGGTGGTGGTGCACGCCTTTAATCCCACCACTTGGGAGGCAGAGGCAGGCGGATTTCTGAGTTCGAGGCCAGCCTGGTCTACAAAGTGAGTTCTAGGACAGCCAGGGCTACACAGAGAAACCCTGTCTCGAAAAACTAAAAAAAAAAAAAAAACAAAAACAAAACAAAAACAAAACAAAAAAACCAAGTGATCTACACATTTGTACATAGTCTGCACTAACTGGACTCTAAGGGGAGAAGGAGAAGGAGAAGGAGAAGGAGAAGGAGAAGGAGAAGGAGAAGGAGAAGGAGAAGGAGAAGGAGAAGGAGAAGGAGAAGGAGAAGGAGAAGGAGATGATCCATCAAATTTGGAGGGAGACAAGTTGCAGAGATGGAGGGGCAAATAGATGTCATTTATGGCAACCTGGTTTCTGTAAAGGCCTGACAGCTCTTGTTTACTCTTGAGGAATCTGGATGTCACAAAAGGACTCTCTCTCTCTTAAAACTCTTTCCCAGTAGACCTCCAAAGCTTGGGATTCTACTAATCACTCTGAAACCCCGCAGATCACCAGTACGTAGCTAGCCGATGAAGCCACGTTCCACTGCCTCCCAGAAGCAAGCAGCTTCTCTCAGCTGGCAGCTATGGGATGGTGTGTGATGGGTGCTAGGGCAGGGAAGCAAGAAGATGTGATTAGAGTCACCACCCAGCATAGAATATGGAAGCAGGGAGCCAAAGACAGACGTCTTGTGTCATAGCTTTGCCTAGAGCTTTCTCTGTGCATCTTCATGATTTCAAAGAAGCCAATAGAGTTCTTTTCCCACTCCTTTGGTTTTGGGACAGTAGCTTCTATGTAGCCCTGATTTCCTGTAACTTACTATGTAGGCCAGGCTGGCCTTGAACTCAGAGAGATCTGTCTATCTCACCTCAACTTTGTTTTGTTCTCTCTCTCTCTCTCTCTCTCTCTCTCTCTCTCTCTCTCTCTCTGTGTGTGTGTGTGTGTGTGTGTGTGTGTGTGTGTGTATGTCTGTTTCTGTGTTTCTCTGTCTCTCTCCATTTTTTTTTTTGAGACAGGTTCTCACATATTCTAGACTGGTCTCAAATTGTGCTAAAGATAACCTCAAACATTTGATTCTCCCGCCCTGTCTCCAAAGTTCTGGATTAAAAGCACACAGCCCCAGCCCAGCTTTGCACAGTATTTTGTGTGATGCTCTTATTTCTTTCTGTTTAAGAGTGTGTGTGAGCCCAGCTTCCTCTGCAGGTCCTGCCCCACTTCCAGTGTATTTGGGGGACTTCCAGGAAAGGAAGATCATGGCTGCACATGATGAATGGCTTTCCTTAAACAGGTCACTGGTTCTCACATGGAACACTTCTCCCAGACGGGGAAATCTGTACTACCCTGAACAAAACAACAGGAACGTAAGCAATAATGGACCTCAGCTGACTTCAGCAAAAATAAAAGAAAGTTGCCATCGTGTTTGATGAACCCTTCAGGGCAATCTTTGCTGCCTTGTTCTCTTTTCCTCTTGTGTGATCTTACCCTTGTTTCGAAGGCTCATTATTCTGTTTCTTTGTGTTATATCCATGGCAAAGTGAAATTGCTCTTTTTTTCCCCACTAGAAAATTTCTAAGTTGGCCTCATTTTTAAATATTTATTTTATTTTTAATTGTGTGTGCACACATGTGTGTTACTCTTGGAGGCCAGAGACATCAGACCCCCTGAAGCTAGAGTTGAAATGTTTATGAGTGCTTGGTGTGGGTGCTGGGAATTGACCTCCTGTGGTAGATCAGTATGCCCCTTAGCAGCTCAGCCATTCACAGTCTCCAGCCCTATAAATTCATCATTTTGGAGGACATGTATTCATATGCTGTTTTCTCCCATGAGCCAATGGTGCAGAGAAAACAACCCTAATGTGACTTCAGATTTTAATTGCACATTTTGTATAGACGTTCATATAGCTTAAGGATGAGGGAAGTTGTTCTTGAGACAGATTCCTTAACATTAAAAAGCTAAAAACAAAAGAGGGCCGTGTTTTATGTTTAACAGAGGAAATGGATGGTACTTCAAGTACATGGGATATAGTCCTGGATGGCCCTGGAACACACTCTGTAGGCCACACTGGCATTGTACTTTCGGTTGTCCTCCTGCCTCCACCACCTGAATGTTGGGATGACAAATGTGCCACTATGCTTGGCTTAGAGGAGATATTGATGTGTAATAAATCTTTTTTGCTTATGGGGAAATGTGTGACCACGGAGGCCAGAAGAGGGTGTCAGACCCCCTGGAGTTGGGGTTACAGGTGATTGTAAGTTACCTCATGTGGATGCTGGGAACTGAACTTATGTCCTCTGGAAGAGCAACAAGTGTTCTTAACCAGTGAGCCAACTTTTCAGCCCAGCCCCTAACAATTATAAATCTTAAAAGCTGTGTATGAAGCTGTATATGAAGATCATTGTCTGTAGTGTTGAATCATGTGTTATGACCATTATGACAGATCCTGGAATTCCTGGTTTTAGTTTGGAGTCTTTTCTAAAACCTTCCTGTGGTCATAGTCATCAACTTATCCCACAAGCATGAAGGGAAATCTGTGTGCTGATACCATGTCACTAGGAATACAAAGATGAACGAGACATGTTGGGTACCTTTCAGATCTCATAGACATGGGAGCCAATGAACATACTGATGATGGTTTAGGGTGTCTTTTTGAGACTTGCCCCACATGTGGATTGACTCTCAACAGGTTTTGGGGCTCCTGTTTCTGCCTCTTTATTCATAAAACAGAGGCAGAATTGTGAAGGGATTGTCTGTGGGGCTGACCAAGCTGGGACTTGTGGGGGAGAACTAGCTTGACCATCCTCTGGCCAAATTTCTCAAGTCTCCAGACCTTGGTTTCTTTCTCAGATGCTCTGGATAATAACAGAATTTAACTCACAGAACTCACTGGACCACTGGGGGGAAACATTGAGATAAGAGGCATAGAGCTTGGCTCAAAGCAAGTGTTTGCTGTGATGGATACTCCTATCTGTGGCACCTGGGGAAACATTTTCATATCTATAATTATTGGCACATTTGTCATTGTGAGGATAGCATATTGGAAGGAAACAAACCATTTCCTGCTCTTGAATCAGATGGTTTAGTATTGTAGTATTGAATGCAGACCCAATGCTTCGGCTTCAAGATGGCGAAGAAACTGTGATGTTTAAGATCCCTCTAATTTAGCCGGGCGTGGTGGCGTACGCCTTTAATCCTAGCACCGGGGAGGCAGAGGCAGGCAGATTTCTGAGTTTGAGGCCAGCCTGGTCTACAGAGTGAGTTCCAGGACAGCCAGGGCTACAAAGAGAAACCCTGTCTCAAAAACAAAACAAACAAACAAACAAACAAACAAACAAAAATTCCTTCTAATTTGTGAATTCCACATTTGCAAATTTTCTACATGCCCACACTTATCACACCCACTGATTTTCCAGTCACCTCAGGCATTTGCAGAGCAGTAAAAGGTTGGGTTGCTGACATACATACTTGTAGTGGAGGCTGGCTGGCTGCCTCTGGTTTCCACTTCCACACTGAAAATAAGTGTTCTTTCCAGCATCCACGGTGCCATACATCTATGGCTGTGTCTTAGTGATTCTTTCTGTCTAGTGTTCCTTAGGGCAAGCACACTACCATGGGCCTTACAACATTTGGGAGATAAAGTGTGCCTAAAATAAGTGTAAAACAAGACTGAAAAAAATGTGATTTGAGACTTATAAAGAAACTTGACTTTTGTAGGTATGGTGATACATGGTTATAATCCCAGTATAAAGCTGATTTATCCCAAAATAAAGCTGAGGCAAGAGGATGAGGAAGTAAAGCTTACCCTTGACTACATAGTGAGTTTGATGTCACTCTGAGCTAAGTAAGACCTTATGTAAAGAGGAGGAGGAAGAAGAGGAGGAAAAGGAGGAAGAGGAAAAAGAGGAAGAAGAGCTGCAGGAGGAGGAGGAGGAGAAGGAAGAGGATCAAGAATTCAAGGAAGTTCTAGGCCAGTGGCAGCCAGCAACTGGAGCTATCTGAACCCCTGTCTAAACACCAATAAAAGATTAAAACCTCGGTTAGGTAATAAAGCAAACCGAATTTTATATATCCTCCAAACCGAACTCATGCTAATCTGGTTTTCAGGAAGTTGACAGAATACAGCTACCATGGGCTGCAGTGGTAAACTATTCACAAGTGCCTAGTTGCTTTTCTCATCTCTGTGACAAAATACCTGTTTACCATCCTCTACAGCAGGAGAGGGAGGCATGGTGGCAGGAGGGAGAGGAGGCCTGAGGTAGCTCCCATTGCTTTCTAATTCAGGAAGCAGAGGGATGAAGGCAGCTTGGCTACTTCCTGTTTTTCCCCATTTATTCAGTCTAGGACCAT
The DNA here is from genome assembly GCF_000001635.26 of Mus musculus. NCBI lineage: Eukaryota > Metazoa > Chordata > Mammalia > Rodentia > Muridae > Mus > Mus musculus. The sequence goes on along the minus strand of NC_000084.6, from coordinate 11,027,130 downwards.
GGGATGGAACAGCTTACAGTCAGTGTGGTCTTCCCTCTTTAGGTAACCTTTTTGGAAGCACCCTTGCAGATGTGTGCAGAGGTGTGTTTCCATGGTGATTTTAAATTCAGTCAAGTTTCCAGTCAAGGGTAAGTAGCACAATATATATGTATGTATAAATATGTAACACTGTACATATAAGTTAATTAATTAACTTTGGAGTGTACTGGCTGGTTTTGTGGCAACTGACACAGCTGGAGTCATTACAGAGAAAGGAGCCTCAGCTGAGGAAATACCATGAAATCCAGCTGTAAGGCATTTTCTCAATTAGTGATCAATGGGGGAGGGCCAAGCCCTTGTGGGTGGGGCCATTCCTGGACTGGTGGTCCTAGGTTCTGTAAGAAAGCAGGCTGCACAAGCCATGAGAAGCAAATCAGTAAGCAATATCCCTCCATGACCTCTGCATCAGCTCCTGCCTCCAGGCTCCTGCCCTCTTTGAGTTCCTGTCCTGACTTCCCCCAATGATGAACTATGATCTGAAAGTATAGGCTGAATAAAACTCTTTCCTCCCCAACTTCCTTTTTCATCACAGCAATAGAAACCCTAAGACAAGGAGTATGTATACATAGCACCTGAGTGGGAAACCATAGGACAACTTTCTTTTTTCTTTCTTTCTTTCTTTCTTTCTTTCTTTCTTTCTTTCTTTCTTTCTTTCTTTCTTTCTTCCTTCCTTCCTTCCTTCCTTCCTTCCTTCCTTCCTTCCTTTCTTTCTTTCTTTCTTTCTTTCTTTCTTTCTTTCTTTCTTTCTTTCTTTCTTTCTTTCTTTCTGCTTTCTTGTATTGAAAATATGTTGTTTGTTTGTTTGTTTGTTTTAATTTTGGCTCAGCATTGTGGCACAGGCCTTCAATTAAACCACTTGCAGATGCAGAGGCAAGCAGATCTCTAAGTTCAAGGCTACCATGGTCTACAGAGAGCCTGCCTCGAAAACCAACAAACCAACAAACAGAAACCAAACACAAAACTGGAAGCCATAATATATATGCCAAGGACCTGTAGGTTAAAAAGAGAGAAAGGAAAAACAATACAACATTCTGAGACAGGGAACCTCCAAAGACATTCTTGAGTTTCTTTTCTGGGGTTCAGGCTGCTGGACATGCAGCCTACTCTGAAGAATAAATTTGTTTCCCCAGTGAGATTCCCTTGGAGAAAACAAATTTTTCTTTTGCAAGAGTATCAATTGGAGGTAGCTTCTGGGTTAGGGATGGGGGTTTGTGTCCACTTCTCCTTTCAGCTCTAGTGCTTCATCTTGTGTATGTCCATGCAGGCCCTGTGCATGCTGCCTTAGTCCCTGAGTTCATATGTGTGTTGTTGGTCCTGCTATTTAGAAGGCTGTTTTCTTAATGTCCCCATCCCTTCTGGTTCTCAAAATCTTTCCTCCTCCTTTCCCCTTCCCCTCTTTCTCTCCCTCCCCTTTCCTTCCCTCTACTCCCCTACCTGCTCCTCTTCCTTGGCAGGCTCCTCCCTGTGCCCTGAAGGGAGAGATTTGATGGAGACTTCCTACTTAGGTCTGAGTGTTCCAAGGTCTCTCTGTAAATTGTCTGGCTGTGAGTCTCTGTGTTTGTTCTCATCTGCTGCAGGAGAACACTTCTCGGATGATGGCTGAGCAAGACACTGATCTGTGAGTATAGCACAATGTCATTCAGGTGTCATTGTGTCACTATGTTCCTTTTGTAGAGCAGTAGTGTTTGGTTTCCCCAGGATAGGACAGCTTTTGACAGTCAGCTCTCTCCTTCTTGGTGGTCCCACTGGCCTGATGGCAGGCACCTTTACCTATTATAACATCTCCCAAGCCTGGAAGTTTTTCTTTGTCTGTCTGTCTGACTATTTTTATTAATTTTTTTCTTTCTATAGGATTTTGCTAACACCTCTCACTTGCAGTCATCCATCTGTCTCCATCTCCCTCATGCTGGAGTTCTTCAGAGCACTTGTAGAAAACTGCTCAGAGTAAAGTCATCCTGAAGCAGGCCCTGGGAGGGCTGTGTTCTAGCCCTGGTGTGGAAGCCTGATCTCCACAGGTTCTCCCTCACCACTGTGCACACAAGGCCCAGATGATCCAGACTACCTTTCTCTCTCATTTTAAGTGACAGTTTCACTGTGTAGCGCCTGCTGGCCTGAAACTTACTATGCAGCCCATACTGGCCTTGAGTTCAGAAGAAGTATGAAGGCCTTTGCTTAAGAGGGTGGAGATTAAAGGCTTCTACTATCACAAGTGGTGAAAAATGCCCAGAGTTAGCCAATGGTTTGACTAAGACTTCTGAATTGGCTTTAGTTGCTAATGGGATAGGAAAATCTATCAGGCCTTTGAAATTCTTAGGTGGCTGAGTGTGTTGACATAGGCCTTGAATCATACACAGCACTTGGGAGACAGAGACAAGTGGATCTCTGTGAATGGAGGCCATCCTGGTCTACGATATCAAGCTATACATCAGCCAGCCAAGTGAGGCTTTGTCTGGAAACAGTAGCAAGAGCAGAAATCTCCGTCATAACCTAGGGCTGAGGAACATTTATGTCTCAGCATGCTTGCTTGCTTTACACATGTGTGGCCCGGAATTCAATCTCTAACACTGAGCAAAATATAAATTTAGGCATGGCTAGTGATCTAGAGAGCTGTGATCTCAGCTGCTCAGGAGGCTGAAGCAGGAGGATTGGCAGTTGAAGGCCAATCTGGGCATCTTGGTGAGACCCTATCTGAGGTAGGAGAGACTGGCAGAATCTAGGCCCCTGCACCGGGCACTGTGCTTGGATGCCTCTCTGTCACTGAGACTGGCCCTAGACAATTTCCATAGTTTCTCTGCCTCCTGTGTAAAGTAGGGTTCATAAAAGCATGTAACTTGCAGAGTTGTGCAAATAGGAAACAAAACCTCTTGTAACCATAGCTGGTATATGGCTTGTGCTTATCAATTTACATCAATATGGACTGAAAATTTCCTTTGGTTTCATCATGAGTCCACTCACTCAGTCATCAGACAGTGAATGCATTCTGCAAGTTAACAAATTTGTAAAGCTGACAGTTAACTAAAACTCACAGATTATAGATGTATATTCTGAAATGGGCCAATTATAGTGTATATGTGATGTGTCTACAGATAGACAGGTTGAAATGGATCCAAATCATTGAACTTGAAGCTGGGGATAGAACTCAGTTGGCAGAGTGCTTTCCTGGCATGCAGGAATCCCTGGGTTCCATCCCTAGCACTTCATAAACCAGGCATGATGATAAGTTTGTAATCGCAGCCCTTGGGCAGTAGAGGCAGGAGGAGCAGGAGTCCAAGATCATCTTCTGTTACACAGTGAGTGTGAGACCAGTTTGGGCTACAAACTGAGTGAAAAAGCGATTACGTTTTAGTTATAAAATGATGCCGATCCTTCTTGAGTGCTGACCTAGTCCTGCAGTAGAAAAGTCTGCCCCGGATTTTGTGCAATCGGTCACAGTGAAAACGTTAGCTCAGTCGACACCTTTCTTCCTTCAATGCCAGCAGTTGAATTTAGACTTTTGTATAAGGGCAAGCTTTCTATCATTGATCTGCATCCCCGGATCTTACTCCATGTTTCATTTTGAGACAAGGGCTTGCTAAATTGTCCAGGCTGGCCTCGAGTTTTGGTCCTCTTGCCTCAGTCTCCTGAGTAGCTAGGATTACAGATCTGTGCCACCAGGCATGGCTAAGGGCAGTAAAAATATTGCAGAAAAGTATCCTCATACTGTGTGTCTAACATATATGAGACAAAAATTTTATGTTTAGATTTGAGTTCCCAAGATAGCTCATATATCTATGTCTAGATCTATCTATCCCCACAATTTTGTTTTTCAAATCTGAAAGACTTCTTGGGCTCCAGCATATCAGATAAGTAACAGCCTGCATGGACACTTCAAACTCCTTGACCACACTCTAAGGAGTCTACTCTCAACAGCAGGATATAGTTTGCCTATTCTGTTTTGTCCAGGGGACCAGTGGGAATTATCTTAGTGGGTGAAGGCTGTCCAGCATGTGTGGGTGAAGAAAGTCCAGCATGGAGTTGGCAAAAGGGGTCTGGTGGGGCTTCTATGTAGGAGTAACAACAGCTCTGTCTGGAGAACCTGGGGGTTGTGAATGGTGAAGGTTAGGGACCTCCAAAGACAACAGCAATATTTTCATTCCCATCACCAAAATCATACATTTAGGGAGGACATAGATGGCCCTGAACCAGACACTACCCATCAGATTTCTGAGCTATCTATCTGAAGAAAAAAATTAAAAATTGTGGCATTGATTGTTTCTGGCTTTGGGGCGGTTGAGGAGAAAATGCTTACGAGGAGGACTTGGAGGTTCTGTGTTTTTAACTGTTTATTACATTTTATTCATCTTCTGTGTATGGGACCATGAACAGGCATATGCTTGTGTATGTGTATGGATGGATGGGTATGGATGAGAGTAACTGTGTACAGCACAGGTATAGCAATCAGAGGACAACTTGTGGGAGTAGGTTTTCTCCTTCTACTCTATAGTCCTGGAGATTTAAATCAGGTAGGCCTGATCCAGCTCAAAAATATTAGTATTTTATAGCATGGTATGATGGTAACAGATGCCTTTAATGCCAGCATGGGAAGTTCCAGGCTAGCCTGATCTAATGAGTGAGTTACAGGCCATAAATATAAATATAAATATAAATATAAATATAAATATATATATATATATAAATATATATATACACATACATATATATATATTTCTTAAAAATCATTGGTTTCAGTGTTAGTGTATTTTCTGTATCTATATTGTATTTTATATATGTGTATATATTTTATATGTATATGATACATTATTTTATTATATTTTCCTTTTATTGAAAAATAGATTCTTTTTTCATATATTTTCTGATCACAGTTTCCCCTCCCTCTGCTCCTCCCAGTTCCTTCCCACCTTCCTTCCCATCTAATGCACTCCCTTTATATCTCTCATTAGAAGAGAAGAGGCTTCTATGAGATAATAATAAAATATAACAAAATAAAGTATTAGAAGATAAAAACTATCACGTGGAAGATGTACAAGACAAACCAACCGAAGGAAAAGAACCCAAGAACAGGCACAGGAATCAGAGGTTCCCCAGTTCCCACGCTCATGGCCCCATAAAATCACCTACCCAGAAGCCGTGAGCGCAGAGAGCCTGACACGGAGCTGTGCAGGTCCTGTGTGTGCTGCCTCAGTCTCTGAGTTCAGATGAGCTTTGCTCCTGTTGATTTAGAGGCTTTGGTTATGTGGTGTCTTTCATCTTTTCTGGCTCTTATACTCTTTCTGCCTTCTCTTCTGAGGGGCTCCCTGAGCTCTGAGAGGAGGGATTTTGTGGAGACATCCCACTTAGTGTTTCAGGGTGTCCCATACTCTGTGTAGTGTCTGGCTGTGGATCTCTACATTTGTTCTCATCTGCTGTAGGACAAGTTTCTCTAATGATGGCTGAGCAATGCACTGATCTAAATATGGCAGAATGTCATTAAAGTGATTTTATTAGTATGGTTTTTTTGGGGGGAGGGTTGTTTTATTTGTTTGTTTTTTTCTAATAGTATTTGATTTTACTCTAAGTCCCTAGGCTATCTAGTGTCTGGTTCTTCACCCAAGAAGGTCCACATATGGGTTTCATCTCATGCAGTTGGCCTTAAGTCAAATCAGTTATTGGTTGGTTACTTCCACAAGTATGCAACACCATTGCCCTATCTTTTAGGCAGGATGCCATGGTAAACCAGGGGGGTTGGGACTGGCTCAGTGTTGACTTTTCTCTTTGGTGGCATGCAGAATGCCTTTCTGTTTCAAAGACAGTGAAACATAGGGCTGAAGGCTGTAGGGTAGGCACTAGCTTAACTTTTCCATGTTCATTGAGTTGTGTGCATATTGTCTTTAGCAGTGGGAACTTGCTGTCAGTTTGTAGAGAGCACCTTATTGTCTAGGCAGCAGCCTGGGTTGTTGGGGATTCCCATGGGACCCTTTTGGCTAACAACTCAATTGTAACCCAATCCTACAACTGGATGCTTTATTTGATGACAAGAGATAGCAAGTTAGAACTTTGTCTCCCCTACTACTTGGCAGTTTCATTTAGTTCACCTTCAAATATGTGTATATTTTAGGAAATTTCTACTGCTTTAGGATTTCATACAACCCTTTAAATATCTCTTAATTTTAGTTGTCTCTTCCTGTATTCCCCTCTTCTATGCCCAGCCCTTCCCAACCCATAATTATCTCTTCTGTTTCTCTTTTCTTTTCTTTTCCCAAAAGATTTATTTATTTATTTTATAATATGTGAGTACACTGTAGTTGCACAGATAGTTGTGAGCCTTCATGCGTTTGTTGGGAATTGAATTTTTAGGACCTCTGCTCACTCCGATCAATTCTGCTTACTCAGTCCCTGCTTGCTCTGGCCCAAAGATTTATTTATTATTATACATAAGTACACTGTAGCTGACTTCAGACACACCAGAAGAAGGCATCAGATTTCATGATGGGTGGTTGTGAGCCACCATATGGTTGTTGAGATTTGAACTCAGGACCTTCGGAAGAGCAGTCAGTGCTCTTAACCACTGAGCCATCTCGCCAGCCCTTCTCTAATGAGATTTATCTGTACTCTTTAATCCAGTGGTTCTTAATCTTCCTAGTGCTTTAATATATACTTTTATATACCTTATAATATAGTTCCTCATGTTGTGGTGACCCTAAGCATAAATTTATTTTTATTGCCTCTTCATAACTATAATTTTGCTACCATTATGAAACATAATGTAAATACCTGATATGCAGGATATCTAATGTGTGACTCCAAAGATTAAACCCCACTGCTCTATGCCCTTACTCTATATCTAGTCTCTGTGGTTCTATGATTATAGCTTGGTTATCACTAATATGCACAACTCTATATATATTTTTGAATTTTCAAATTTGAGCCCAAAGTGGTCTCAAATTCCCTTTGCAACCAAGACTAGCCTTCAACTCTTAATCCTCCTCAATGCTATGATTATAGGTATGTGCTACCATGCCTAGTTTAATAAGGTGTTAATAATCTGACCCAAGGCTTCATGTGTTTAAGGAGAAAACTCAATGAGCTGAACTACATTTCTAACCCTTCAGTTGATTATATGAAAACTTCTTATTTGTTTAAGAGACTGTTATTTTGGTTCAATACTAAGTGGTCCTTATCTAAATTTCCATTGTGTCCTAGACCAAAAACATCTATGTTACTTAGCTTTCTTTAGGACATGAGAGTTAGCAGAGCCCATTATACCTTTTAAAATTAACAGGACCCTGAGGCTGTGGTGGTGCATGCCTTTAATCCCAGCACTTGAGAGGTAGAGGTAGGTGAAATCTCTGTGAGTTCAAGGCCATCCTAACCTACAGAGTGAGTTCCAGGACAATAAGGGATACATGGAGAAACTCGTGTCTTGAAATACAAAGCAAAGCAAAGCAAAGCAAAGCAAAACACGTCTCTTCTGCTGTCCATGCTGTTCAGTGTGTAGCTTTTGAGAAAAGTTGTTAGGATGTGGGGAAGTGGACCTGCTCAGCAAGAGTTCTTTGGGAGCGAGCTTCACCTTCTTCTGCAGCAGTTCAGTCCCGTAGCAAACACCAAATATGAATCAGCAGCCACAGACCAGTCCTCTAGGCATGCAGACAGCAGGCATGAACCAGCAACTTCAGTCTAGTCCTTTCAGCAAGCAGATATTAGGTACGAACCCACAGCTGTAGTTCAATTCTGAAGAAGCCACCATGTTTGACAACAGGCCTGAGGTGAGACTGAAGAAGTGGCAAGTTGCCACAGGAACCTCACAAGCAGTTCTTGGATGAGTTTCTCTCAATGGCAGAGTTACTACAAGTTGAGCTTAACAACACTATGTAAGGTGAACCAATACATGTGTGTCGTTAGCGAAGAATACTGAGGCAGAGCAAACCAAACCAAAGCCCAGTGCTCATCTCCTGCTGTCTGTGGGGTCATATTTATACTCCTTCAAAATGGTCACACACAGCTTTCTTTTGTGCCACCACTGCCTGGCTCACACACAGCTTTCTTAGTCAGCTCTGCTACCGTTCCCCCCCCCGCCCCCCCCACCAGAAGTGACACTCCCCTCAATGGGGTAAGCCCTCTCACATCAATCATCAAGCTGGATAATGTCCACAAAGCAGTTTGATGGAACAGTTCTTTAATTGAGAATCCCTCTTTCTTTCCAGATGTGCCACACCTTGTCTCAGCTCCCCCCCCCTCCCCCTCCCCCGTAAGTCTTGGAGTTTGGCAATAGGCTCATGTCGCCATAGTCACAACACTCAGAGGGATGTGAGTCAGAAAGACCATATGTTCAAAGCCATCCTGGGTTATTTATCAAATTCTAGTCCACACTAGGTTAAAAAACTGAGTGTGTGTACGTGCATGAGTGCATATATGCGTGCCTGTGTGTCTGTATGTGGTGTCTTCATCTGTTTTCTCCCTTTTAAAAATATTTTAGTATTATGAATTTACTTATTTGTGTTTGTTGCTGGTCCTCTTAGTCTGTTGCTAAAAGTAGATGCCTGAGGCTGGAGAACTTATTCATGTTTATTTGGAAGCTAGAAAGACCAAGCACTAGATCCTAGCATCCTAGATCCTAGCATCTAGGGAGGGCCTTCTGCTGCATCATAACCTGCTATGTAGGGCATTGGCTTGCTGGTTTGAGTCTCTTTCTCTTCACAGTGCCGTCATGGGCCCCTTCCGTGAAGAGATCATCTTACCTGAATTGCTGCTCAAGGGACCCCAGCATGTACCACTGAACCTGTGAGTCTGGAAATTGGATTCTCAGAGATACATGTGTGGTGGCATCCCTAGGAAGCTGGTGATACAGTGTCTCTGTGTGAGGGGAGGGAATGCCAAACTCAGGGACTGGGGAACTCTGTATGTCTTAACATGACATTCGTTCATAAGTGTGTACCTACATATGCCAGGCTTCTGGCCTGGACTCTGGGGAAACCCTTAAGTAGAAGAAACCACCATCTCAACATTACCGAGCCACTATTTGGGGCTTCATTTTAATGCCCAACATTTCATTATAGTAACTTTGGCAGACTCAGTCCTGCCTTGGCCCTCATTGCTACATTTGTTTCTGTTGAAAGGTTTCACATATTGATGGTAAATTCTCCAGCTAATAGCTTTGAGATTTGATAATTTCTTTCTTCTTAGTTGACAGTTATCTTTTGTCCTAAAGGACATAGTTTAGTATATATTTTTTTTCTCTTTTTTGAGACATAGCCTCACTATGTTGCCCTGGCTAGCCTGGAATTCACTGTGTAGACCACAATCTTATAGATCTGCCTGCTTCTGCTGATCTCCAGAGTTCTGGCACTAAAGACGTGTCCCACTGCGTTTGGATAATAATAGTGAAACAATCTGCTGATACTTCAAAGTCTCAAACCTCATTTCCTTTATTGATTGGTTGATTGATTGGTTGATTGATTAGCCTCGTAGAGATTAGGTTGGCCTCAACTCAGTATATTGTGGCCTAGAACAGTCTTAGAGCTGATCCTCTTGCTTCTGTTCACAAATTCTCCAAGGCTTACAAGCACATGAAGTATATCACCACACCTGCTCCAAGCAGCACCGGACCAAGGTTTTAAAAATCCTTTTTGATACATCTATTCATTATGTGTGTGTGCAAGCACTCAAGTATATACCCCAAACATGCACCCTAAGGTTTGTATGGAGGTCAGAAGACAGCTTGTGGGAATGGTCCCAGGGGTGGAACTCAGGTCTTTTGTATCAACTTGATTGGATGTGGAATAACATAAACCTCTGGGCACTCTTTCCAAAGACTTTTCTTGAGCTGATCATTTGAAGCAGAAAGTTGTATCCTAGAAGTTGGCGGTATCAGCAGGGTACAGTGGCATAAGCCTTTAATTCCAGTGCTCAGGGAGGCAGAAGTAGGCAGATCTTTGAGTTCAAGGCCAGCTTGGTCTATGTAGAGAGTTTCAGGACAGCCAGGGATATACAGAGAAACCCTGTCCTGAAAAAAGCAATGTAAAGACAACAGCAAATCCACAAAAGTGGGCGGTGTCTTTCAGTTGGTTGCAAGCCAGGTGATGAGAGGAAGAGAAAGAAGGAAGTCCTGCTTTGCATGCCAGTAGGCAAGCCCATCTCATGATCCTACGCATTCTTGGCTGATATTTGAGCCATCTTCTTTGGGCTTCCAGAGTACACTTAGGACCAGAAGTTCTTCACGAATCCTCCATGTCTCTGGTGCCAGATTGGGACTGTGGAGACATCCCAGCACCGTGGACGATGACCTGGCTCTCAGCTGCTGCTGTATGGCATCCATAGTTGGACTACTCAGACTATATCCTGCAAGTCATTCTAATAAGTCACAGGGATTTGTTATTATATAATGCTATATGTTATAGTAATTCACAATGTATAGGAGCAGCCACATATCTGTCTTCATTCTGTCAGTTTCCTTAGACAATACTGACTATTGTATTCAGCTTGGTATAAAGGTGGTATAAGCCACCTTTAATTGCTGAACCTCCACAACTACCACAAGATCAAGGATTTTTGGCTTTATTTGTTATATAGCCCAGATTACCTCAAAACTCTTCCTGCCTCAGACTCCCAGGTACTGGAATTACAGATGTGCATCAATACACTCAGGCTGTTTATGGCCTTCAGTGGTTACATTTTATCCTCTCAAAGGCTTTTTCATACCTCTTGCCTTTAAACAACTCCCCTCTCTGAAGTCTTTGAGCCTTGATATCCTCTTTCCCTTGCTTCATTACCCCATAAGTAGCCTAAAGTCGAATTTCATCATTTTTCTTGCCAAACAGTCCGAACAGCATACTAGGTATAGAAGATGCCCTTACCTCCTCTGAACAAGTGGGGAAATGGCAAGCAGTGTTATGGAGAGATTTGCATAAGTGCTTACATCCGAGAACCACAGTAAACTTTCTCTGTGTCTTTGGTATTTGAACTCATGACTCAGTGGGTGACTCACGTGCGCTCCTGTCTGTCCACCCTGCCATTTGCACAGAGGCTCAGTACATGCTGAACTCTTGACACTGAGAAGGCCTTTGAAATTTGAAGGATGAGCAGGCTGGTGACTCAGGAAGGAGAGTTTGAGGCCAGCTTGGTTTACAGAGCAAGTTCCAGGACAGCCAGGGCTACACAGAGAAACCCTGTGTTGGAAAAGCAACAACAGAAAAAAAAAAAAAAAAAAAAGAAAGAAAGAAAGAAAGAAAGAGACTTGAAGGCCAACAGCTTGCTTTGTGGATCTAGGCTGTGGTTTTGGCTAGACTTTAGCTAGGTACTGCTTTATAAATGATGTAACATTTATACTGTTTTTGTTAGATAATTACATGCCTCTAATTGTGGTACCATAAACAGAGTAGTAATCTGACTGAGGATGTGCCAGGAGAAGTCATTTGATATCAGTCTATCCTAAGCTCTTCCACAGAGGCCAGAACTATGGTCAGAAAGAAGCAACTTTGTAATATGCAAATGATATCTGCAGACTAGAGAGCTAAAAAGTGCCTTCTGGCTTTGTTTTGACTTTCTTTCTAAGAAAGATTCATCTATTCTCGTTTTATGTGCGTTGTATGTCTATATATTATGCACCACATGCATAAAGCACCCACAAAGGCCAGAAGAGGATGTCAGATCCCTTGGACAGGATGGAGTTAGATGGTTATGAGCCATCATATCCCAGGTCCTCTCTGCAAGACAGCCAGAGCTCTTAACTGCTGAGCCATCTCGCTCACCCTGGTTTTCATTGTTGTTTTATTGAGACAGGATCTTACTATATAGTCTCAGCTATCTTGGAACTCACTATGTTGGCCAGTTTGGCCACATACTCACAGTGATCCCCCTGCCTCTGCCTTCTCAGTGCTGGGATTAATGGTGTTCACCATCACTGCCCTGCCTTGGTTTTCCTTTTTTTTTTTTTTTTTTTTTTTTGGTTTTTCGAGACAGGATTTCTCTGTATAGCCCTGGCTGTCCTGGAACTCACTTTGTAGAGCAGGCTGGCCTCGAACTCAGAAATCCACCTGCCTCTGCCTCCTGAGTGCTGGGATTAAAGGTGTGAGCCACCACGCCCGGCTGGTTTTCCATTTTTTTTTTAAAGACAGGGTCTCAAGAGCCAGAGCTGGCCTCTAACTAGCTACACATGGATCTGCCTCTATATCCTAAGTACTGGAACTTATATGTTATAGTGTGATATATAATATATAACAAAATATATAAAATATATAATACTTTACTTCCACCATCTCTCAGGTAAAAAGTGCCTTCTAACCACGGTAGCCGATAACTGTGCTGAATTTTTAAAAGGGTCACTTCAGTTGTCCCCTTAGATATTAGTGTGCTTTCTTTAGGCATGAGAGCTAGAGAGGCAATTATACCTTTTTAAGTTCATAGTCCTGTTGGGTGGTGGCAATACACGCCTTTAATCCCAGCACTTGGAATGCAGAGGCATGCGGATCTCTGAGTTTCCCACCAGCCTCATCTACAAATTGAGTTCTAGGATAGCCAGGGATACACAGAGAAACCTTGTCTCAAAAACCAAACCAAACCAAACTAAACCAAACCAAACCAAACCAAACCAAACCACACCACACCACACCACACCACACCACACCACACCACACCACACCACATCTAGCCTAACCAAATCAAAACAAAACAAAAAGAGAAAGGATCTCTCTAAATAATACTAGTTGGCCTAGCCCTATGTATAGCAGGCTGGCCATAGACTTGTAGTGTTCCTCCTGCCTCTGCCACTTGAGTCATGGGAATTACTGGTATCTGCCACAATTTAGCCAACTTTTTCCTCCCAGGGTTTGATTGTTTGTTCGTCTTATAGACTTATTTTTGCCACACTCAGACTTGGAAGTATAAGCTCTCAGAGAGGACAGCTGGTGACTCTTGGCAAGCTCTTCCCAGGGTACTTTGTTTTCCTTCATTCTCTTGACCAACAGTTTGTCATATCCCACCCGCTCCTCCATGTTTGTGTCAGTGAACTGTTCCTTCAGAGCGCTTGTGTTGTGGGACACATGGAATGACAAATCGCTGAATCGTAAGTGTTTTAGTCCTGGGCTTCTGACCTTCTTTGCTTAAGGACTTTCATATTGGCAGACATGGTCTTCCTCAGAGAGATTTCAGATTCTGTGAGCTCTTTGGGGCCCAACCACCAAGGCACTGCACTGTCAGTCCAGGAATGCCGTTTCTCCTCTTTCTTTAATTGCCACGGTGGCAACACTTAGATTACCAGCCATCTACTTGGATCACTGCTACCATAATTACTTTACACCAGATTTACTTGTTTGTTTTATGATGCTAGGCATTAAAGTAAGGGCTCGGAGCACGCTAAACATGTGCTCTCCACTGGACTACTCCCCTGCACTAGAAAATTTTGATACTTTTTTTTTAATTAGGTACTTTCCTCATTTACATTTTCAATGCTATCCCAAAAGCCCCCCATACCCACCCACCCCCACTCCCCTACCCACCCACTCCCCCTTTTTGGCCCTGGCGTTCCCCTGTACTGGGGCATATAAAGTTTGCAAGTCCAATGGGCCTCTCTTTCCAGTGATGGCCGGAAGGTGTCTTTAAATGTGCTTTGTGTGTTTTCTTTTTTGAGGTGCAGAAGATGAGACCTGTGTATGCTAGAGTCTGTATCCTTAAGCTTGGTCTCTAATAGTACTTATCCTCTTCACAGGGTAGTTCTGTCTGACCTGGGACAGGTGTGCCTGCCTCTCCTGCTGTGTGCTGGGATTGATATTAAAGGTCAAAGGATTGTCCTCTATAGCATCACCACCCACACGTCTACCAAGCTACAGCTACTTAGAAATAGCTATGGTTTCAGTATGCCTAAAACACACCGAAGGCTATTCCAGAAAGAGCGTCCTGTGTTTATCACTTATGCTCTCTCTATGTTAATCCTGTGTTCCTGTGTATTTATTCTGTGTTTATCATGTATTCCTGTGTACTTATTCTATGTCTATCATGTGTTCCTGTGTATTCTCTCTGTGTTTACCATGTGTTTCCATGTATTTATTCTTCCTGTGTTATTTATCATGTGTGTGTTCCCATGTACTTAATCTCTCTGTGTTTATCATGTGTTCCTGTGTACTTATCCTGCCCAGGCAGCTAAGGATCCACTGCAAGGGAGCAGCTCAGAGAGCAGTGGTGTGAGCTGCGTGTGAATCCCCTCCTCCTTCGATGGAGCAGCTGTAAAGGAAATGGCCTGAAACAGCAGCTAGGACAGAGTCGGCACCCAGTCCTCCCTGCTCTTTTGTTATATCTTATCCTATAGAAAAGCAAATCTTCATGAGCATTAAACTCTAAAACCATGCCAAGTGTGGTGGCCCACGCCTGTAATCCCAGCACTTGGAGGCTAAAGCAAGAAGATACCATTGGTTTGAGGCCAGCCTGGGCTACATAATGAAGTTTAATCTCAAAACAAACAAAAGTAAAATTAGAAAAAGGGGAGGAGCTGAAGAGGCGGTTCAGTGGCTAAATGTGCTTGTTCTTGGAAAGGACCAGGGTTTAATTCCCAGCACCCACACGGGGCTCCCTACCTCCTCAGTTACCAAGATGCAGGTGGTTCACAGACACACAGGAAGCCAAAACACTCACACACACAAAATAAATAAATACATAAATAACAAACACACAAATAAATACATAATAAACACACAAATAAATACATAAATAAGCAAGCCAAAAGGGCACATGCCTTTAATATCAGCACTCAGAAGGCTGAGGCAGGGGAAATTTTTGTAAGTTCAGAGCTAGCCTGGTCTATAGAGTGAGCTCCAGAAGAGCCAGGGTTATAGAGAGAAACCCTGTCTCAAAACCAAAGAAAGAAAGAAAAAAAGAAAAGGAAGGAAGAAAAGGAAAGGAGGGAAGAAGGGAAGAAGGGAGGGAGGAGAGAGAGAGAGAGAGAGAATCGTCCCAAGAGAGAGAACAGGCTGGAGAGATGGGTCAGCAGTTACCAGCATTTGCTGCTCTTTCAAAGGATTCAGGGTATAGACCCGCACACCTAGGGAGGCTCACATCTACTGTGAGCTTCAGGGGATCTGAGTCCTTTGGCTTCTGAGGTTGTACACACACACACACACACACACACCCCTAAAACATAAAAAATGAGTCCTCCAGCTCTCTGCTCATCCTTCTCTCAGCCTGGTGCTGGAACCTCCCCACTGAGGACAGCACGGCCCCCGCCACTGAGTGAACAAGGCTCTGCTGTAACTGTCCTTGTTGATAAGCAATGAGTGGCATGGAGGCCATCACATGTCAACCAAGAAGGAGAATTGTACAAAAGAAGTTACTGCTTCCCAGCCCCTGTCTCTGTCTATGGATGTGACCGAGAGCACTGGTACAGCTAAGGAAAAGGACGGGTTTAAAATGCTGTCTCCAGGACTCTGTAGTTAAGAGTCCCACTGCTTGCCTGGGCTTGATGGCGTGAACCTCTGAGCCCAGCATGTCTTAGTTAGGGTTTCTTTCTTTCCTTCTTTCTGTCTTTTCCTCTCCTCTCCTCTCCTCTCCTCTCCTCTCCTCTCCTCTCCTCTCCTCTCCTCTCCTCTCCTCTCCTTTCTTTCCTTTCTTTCTTTCCTTCTTTCTTTCTCTCCTTTCTTTCTTCTTCCTTCCTTTCTTTTCTCTTTTTCTTTTCCTCTCCTTCCTCCTCCACCTCCTACTCCTCTCCTTTCTTTGTCTTTTTGTCTTATTGCTTTGAAACAGGGTTTCTCTTTAGATCTCTGCCTTTTTTTTTTTTTAAGTTTAGATCTTCTGCCTGCCTCTGCCTCCCAAGTGCTAGGGTTAAAAGCATGCACCACCACTGCCTGGCTAATGTAATTTAAATTTTGAGAAAGGACTTGATTCTACAGACTAAGAACTCATTATATAACCCAGGGTGGCTTTAAACTCTCAGAAATCCTCCTGCCTCCGCCATGTGAGTGCTGGGATACCAATCACGCACAGCATTGGGCCTTTATCACACATTAGTGAAAACAACTGTTAAGGATGCCAACCAAGGCCCAGAGAGCCCTGGGAGCAGCAGCAGCCACTGTCCTTGAACAGAAGAGTCAGGATTGAAGCTCCACTGATGCTGGCTGTGGTCTCCTCCACCCTCACCAGCTCTCTGTGCCTGGAGTACAGCTACCCAGGAGCCAGCTGCTTTCCACTTGACTCTTTTGCCTGTCTGGGGACTTCAATGCATGGCCTCAGCCCAATGGGCTAACATTGTTTTTCCTTCATGTTCTCTGAGTAACTTCTGAGTGTGTGTGTGTGTGTGTGTGTGTGTGTGTGTATGTGTGTGTGTGTGTGTGTGTGTGTGTGTGTGTGTGTGTGTGTGTGTGTGAAATCTAAGTACGTTGAGGAAGTTGAAATTCTAGACAGACCTAAAGCAGCTTGTGCTCTAGCACCAGTGGGCTTTGTCTCTGTCTCAGGAGGAAGGGACATTTATAGAGATCCACCTGCCTCTGTCTCCCTGATGCTGGGATCAAATGCACATGGCACCTTGTCCGACTAATAATTTTTAACTATATGAGGTAGAGGGGGAAGGAAGGAGAGGAAGGGAAACAAATGAGACAGAAGTGAGAGAGCACACAGTCTGGCCTTAAACATACTTTGAAGCTTAGGCGAACCTTAAACTTGTGATCCCTCTGCCTCAGCCTCCTCAGCCCTTGCATTACAGACTACAATGCCCGCTTTGTTATGATCATGGTTAACACCTGGAGAGTGCCTTCATTGCCTCTTTAAGGCCACTAAAGCAATTGTGCTGAAACACCAGACATTCTGCCAACTCTCAGTGGTTCACTAAAGACACCAAAAGAGACAAGAGAGGCCAAGCTCTTTGGCATTGCACATACCCCAGGCAAAGGTGGTGTGTGTGTGTGTGTGTGTGTTTTGATTTCTCCCTAACCTTGAACATACTCTTCCCTAGAATTCTACTCTCTCCTCCTTGTGCCCCTGAACTCTCATCCCTTAGGAGTCTGTTTGAATCTTGTCTCTTTTCTGATAACCTGCCATCCCAGGAACGAGAGCCACTGTGCTCTCCAGTGTGGCCTGGTTAACGGGTCACGTCTGTCTATGAGCCTCAGGAGGCATTTCCTGATTTGCCTGCTTGTCTCTGCTATCCCCTTCGGATCTCAAAGCCCAGAATCATGTTACTGACTTGTAGTTATCTCGAGAACTGAGTCAGCAAGCCACAGCTTTGTCTGTCTCTCACTTTTCTGAAAAATAGAAGGCACAGGGAATGAAATAATAATAATAATAAAAACAGGACCACTTCTCAAGTTGTTGATGACATTCTTGTCATATGAATAGGGTCAGAGTGTAGACACAGCCTAGAACATGTACCCACCTACTAGTAGCACGACACCATGAGTCTTTAAGTGAATGTGGGAGTCTCTGCTCTCTCTGGGTTGCACCCCCAGCCATGCAGCACATACATTAACATGCAGTTAATGTGTAAGGTTAACTGTGCAAAGCTGGGGAGGGAAGAAGCTGTTTGGAGGCAGTGCTGTGGCTGAGTTCTGGAAGGCCTGGTACTGACTCACTCAGCCGGCTGTGGTTCACCTTCCATAAGTCACCTGGGAACAATAATCACCCGCTGGCCCACAAGCTAATCAGTCCGGGACAGCAGCTGATAACACTCTTGGAGCTCAGTCAGAAAATCCCAAGACTCTCCAAGAGGCAAGAACAATGGGGAACAGGAGACAAATCAGCCGTTTTCCCCGCGTTTGAAGATCTCAAATTTGATGTGAGCAGCAGACATGTGTAGGAGGCACAGTGACACAAGCTAGAACCAAAGGATGTTACAGTGGAAGGATAGGCAAGCACGTCCACTCCAGTGGCAAGGAGGGACCAATGCCTGGATCTAAGGGGCCAGGAGACGAGGGCTCAAGAGAATTCTGTGCTTGTCCTAGCCACATGTGTTACAGGGAATATCCTATATAACCTTCTACTAGTGCAAAGTAAAGAGTTTTAGACCAGAGGCCAGAGAGGCTCAGTCAGCAAAGTGCTTGCCACATAAGTATGACGGCCCGAGTTGAATCCCCTCCACTCGCATTTGAAAAATAAAACAAAACAAGATAAAAAGCCAGGTGGAGTGGTGCACATCTGTAACCTAAGAACAAGGGAAATTGAGACAGAATGGTCCTTGGGGTTTACCCCATCACCAGATCTAACCAACCAATGAGTTCTGGGTTCAGTAAGAAACCCCGCCCCAAAATACAAGGTAGGTCAGGCATGGTAGTGGACATCTTTAATCCCAGGATTCAGGCAGGGGCAAGTGGATCTCTGTGAGTTCTGGGGTAGCCAGGGCTTCATAGTAAGCCTCATCTTAAGAGAGAGAGAGAGAGAGAGAGAGAGAGAGAGAGAGAGAGAGAGAGAGAGGAGAGAGAGAGAAATATTTTAAAAAGAAAAGGAGGAAAAACTATTGAGGAGAACACCCACACAGGCATGCATGAACACACATATACATACCCACAAAAATTCGCTCACACATGTGCTCACACACACACACTTTAGCTCAACTCAGGTGAGCACTGTAAGTTCAACTCAGTGAATCTAGTTAACTTGGCTAAGTCCTACCAATACAACACTGGACTTTCAGATTTTGAGTACCCCAGCTCGTCCCCAGGTTGGCTGAGATACCCTCAGGGAAATAGTAAGCAAAGAAGAGAGGGTTAGGCATCCCAAGAGGAGGGGTGTGGACAAAAGGCACTGTGAGCATGCCCTTAGTCCCAGCACTCAGGAGCTGAGGTAGGAAAATCTATATGGAGGACAGCCAGAGCTCCACAGAGAAACTCTGTTTCAAACAAGTCAGAAGAAAACAAAACATAACAAAAGGCTGTTAGACTCGAGCCAGCTCATACTATAGAGAGAACTCCCCCTCAGTACTATGAGGAATTGGTTCGGTTTGAAGATCCCCAAGGATACCAGAATTCTCAAGTTTTGTTTTTCTTTCTATAAAATGTCATTATATGTGCTTACTACCTAGGTACAACCTCTAGAATACTGTAAACCACCTCTAGATTAGTCACAATGCCTAACACGACAGAGTGACAGGGAAAAGTATGTACATGTCTAGTACATATAAAAGATTTCATTCTATTTATTTATCTTCTTACTTACTTACGTGTGTGTGTGTTCCAGAGTGTGTGTTGTAGAGGTCAAAGAACACCTATGAGAGTCTGTTCTGTCCTGCTATGTGGGTTTCAGAGTTGAGCTCAGGTCATTAGGGTTGGTTGCAAGTGCCTTTACCTGCCGAGTCATCTAACCAGCCTCCAATAAATAATTGTTCAAATATTTTCAATCCATAGAGAGGTGAACCTTCAAAAGTAAAATCTGTAAACCTTGAGGACTGACTGACCTTTGTGTTTCAGCTCTAAAATCACATGAATTTTAAGATAATAGTAGTAATATACTAATCACACTGCGTCATGATTGTCATAATGCATTATTGGGTAATTACAACTTAATGGCAGAAAAAGTTCTGTAAAAGAGTAACAGCAAAAGCCGGGCAGTGGGAGCACACACACACCTTTAGGGCAGTGGTAGCACTCAGTCCAAGCACTCAGGAGGCCGAGGACAGATAGGGAACCTTGTCTTTGAACATTTCCATAAATAATGAAATAACTATGTCTTGATATTTTTCAAAATGATCACTGCAATAAAAACTAATGAGCATGTTCAAGCCTCATGTTTTGTTGTGTTTTGTTTTGTGAGGAAAATCTCCTCTCCTAGAGTGCAGTATTTGTAGTTAGGCACCGTGTTGTGCATCTCACCTTGAGAAGTCATCCATCTGCCTAACTGAAGCTTAGTGCCCTTTGACCAGCAACCCGGTCAATCACAGTTCTACTGGCTGATGATTCCACATGTAAGTGAAGTCATGCTGAATTTGTCTTTGTGTCTGGCTTATTTCACTTAGCATAATGTCCTTCAGAATCAACCATTGTGCCTAGCAGTTCTCTCTCTCTCTCTCTCTCTCTCTCTCTCTCTCTCTCTCTCTCTCCAGACTTATTTCTACGTGTGTATGTGTCTTGCTTGCATGCAATGCATATTTGTGCATCTCATGTGTGCCTAGTACCTTCGGAGGCCAGAAATGGGGTTGTAGTCCCTGAAACTGGAGTTACAGATGCTTGTGAGCCAAAGTGAGAGTGCTGGGAATTGAACCTGAGTCCTCTGCAAGAGCAGCAAGTACTCTTAACCTTGGAGCTATCTCCTCACCCAATAATACCTTTCTTTATCTAGCTTAAAGTATTTTGTATGTATGCCATCAAATTCCCACCAGCTTTTCCCCCGTTTCATAAATCAAAAAACCTTGGCTAAGAGATTGTTTCAGCAACACAGGCAAAGTCATAACAGAGGACAGAGGAGTGCTGTCAGCACGTGGTGCCTACAATCTACAGGACTCCAGAGAGAATGGAAAGGATATGAGGCTTGAGCCTGCATTTCCTCATCTCTGTAAGATGGACATGATACCATGTTTCAAAAGACTCTTGCAACTTTACCAGATAGCACACCGGTAGTACCTATTGTGGGCAAGATAAGCAAATGTTTTCTGTAACCCAGGAGATCTCTTTAGAGCCCTTGGGAACAGGGGTCTAAGGTTCAGAGAGTGTACTTAGAAGACAGACATCTACAATTCAAAGAGCTGGGTTCTGTAGCGGAAACCAACACCTTTTGCCCATCTGAACCACTAACAATGACCTGTTGCTGAATCAGCTGCTTTTGTTTCTAGGAAGGATGCTTTATCAAACAGGAAATGGGTTTTTAGTGCAACGAGGTCTCTACGAGTTCAAAATTCTGCTTTCGAATGTTCTTACAAGATGCACAATTGGCGCCAACTTACAGGAAATATTTTATTGGAATTGAAAGGTGCTGGTTCTGACAGCCTCTGTTCATATTGTCTACAAATTCCCACTGCAGTAATCTTGGTGTGTGAACAACAGCCACTCACTTATTTACTTTGCCAGCTATGAGTGAAACCAAAACACACTCCACTGAGCTTCCAGGACTCAGGTGCAGTTTTTGCAGAGTTGGAAGAAGAAAGGGCGAGCCAACATGGAGAGAGGATTCCTCATAGGTAAGACAGGCCTGGTATTTTTATGAGCCCAGCATGAGTTTCTCGTACTGATAAGCACTGGTCATTGAGGGAAGGAAAAGTCACCTTTGTAGATATAAAATATACAAGACTCTCTGTCTTAAAAGGCTGAGCAGGAAAACATTGAGTAAATAGAGGATATCCCTTCAATTATAATGTGAAAATTAAGTTGCTGTAAGAAAGTAAGCCAGGCATGGTGGCACACTCCTTTAATCCCAGCACTCCGGAGGCAGAGGCAGGAAGATTTCTGAGTTCCAGGCCAGCCTGGTCTACAGAGTGAGTTCCAGGACAGCCAGGGCTACACACAGAAACCCTGTCTCAAAAACAAAACAAAACAAAACAAAACAAAACAAAACAAAACAAAATAGGAAAGTAGTTGTTTCCTTCTGAGTGAAATACTCCTTAAGTTGAGATCAAGATCAACAGACTTTTCAGTCTTTGGGGGTTCACTTCTATCTAGGAAGATAGGACTCAGAAATTCTTCCTTTTGAAAAGCTCTTAAGGCCCTACATGGTAGAATTATCTATGATGTTCTATGATGTTAGGTTTTGTTGCCATCTTGCTTTAGGCCATTGGTTTTCCCAGAGCTTTACAATCAACCTGGGTGACAAGATTTCCCCAGTATCTTCAAAGAATTTAGCTACAGCTGGGTGTGGTGGTACGGCCTCTCCTTGTGGCATTTGGGAGGCAGCGCCTGGGACACCATGTTAGTTAGTCGTCCTCCAGCCTGGCTTGTAAATAATGAGTTCTAGGTCCTGGGCTATAGAGACAGGCTGTCTCAAAAAACAAAAACAACTAAGGGGTTATGGGGGTAAGCCATTCAAAACCAGTATCACAAATTAATTCAGCATGATGGTACTTGCCTATAATTTCAGCACTCGAAGACTGAGACAGGAGAGTTGTGAGTTCAGGGATACAGAATGAGATCTACCTCATAAAAGCAAACAAAGAAAACAGGCTTTGCAGTTATGAGCACTGGCTGCTCTTGCAGAGGACCTGGATTGGATTCCCAGGACCATGTGGCAGCTCACACTGTCTATAACAACTCTAATTCCAGGAGATCTCATACCTTCTTCTGGCCCTCTGGGCACTAGGCACACATGTGGTAACTTACATAATCCAGGCAAAACACTGATGCATACACATAAAAAATAAGTAAATCCAAAAATAAACACAGTAAAGACTGCTAGATCTCACTCTAGAGCACCTTGGTAGGAGGATTGTGTGTGGTCAAAATAAGAATGTACCCTGGAAATTCTATCAAGATTAAGTTCCCTTGTCTTTGAGCTATCTTGGTCCATGGTGAGGGGCTCCCTCCCAGCCCAGTTTACCCCCTGTCTTGGCTTCTAGAATCTTCAACTTTGTCTCACCATGGCCCTTGGATTGGGCCTCCTGGCGTAAACCAAGGTCTTTCTCTTTCTTAGGAACCACCAAACCATCCTCCACTTGCTAGTTCCAACTTGCCCTGGGAAGCCGGAGAGCCCTCCTTGATAAGCAGATCTCCTTTAGGAGTGAGGTTTGCATATCTCAGGACCCACCCTTGGAATATTCAACTACCAAGCCTGCCTCCATTCAAGCACAAAGGCCAGTTCCTGGGCATTGACGTTTTGTAGCAAATGTTCTTCCCTCAGGCTCCCTTAGACTCTTTCTTCTAAGAGATTTTCACCCAAAGAAGGCAGACAGGAAAAGGCCTTATCTTTGTAGACTTTCTATGGAGTAGGATAAACTACAGACAATTGTATCCAGCAATTTCCCCATCCTTAGATTCTACATTTTAGAGATTAAAGACTTGTACGGACTTGTTTTCTTTGTCCCTAGACTGTTTGGGGCAGCACCTGTCAACAGAGTTGACATTGCACTTGCTATAGTAAAACACTCCAGATGACTTCAAGTACACCAGGGAAGGCAGACATGAAGACACTTTCCTGTAATCCTGACACTGGGGAGGCAGAGGTTGGAAAACTGGGACAAATTAGAGGCTGTCCTAGGCCATCAGGGATATGTAGGTGAGATTCTACCTAAAAAGCAAAACGAAACCAAATAAACAAGAGCAACAAAGTCTTTCAATAAAGTATGTGTGATGTCTGGCCTGATTAGATGCCTGCCTTGGTGGGTAGGTACAAGCTAAGACTCGGAGCCTGGAGTTCAATGCCTAGGACCACTCAGTGGAAGGAAATAAACTGTTCATGTTGTCCTATAACTGCCACATACAAATTGTATGAAAATTAAATAAATCCTACCACCCCCACAAAATAACGATAAAAATTTTTTATAATAAAAATTTTTCACATTTTTTAAAATGAATTTTTATAATAAAAATTTCACATGCCCACACTGTCTATGTCTTCCTGCTCTATCACATGCCACCACGTAGCTAACACGAATGGTGATGTGTTCTGTTTATTTTGTCTTCTCTAGAATGAGGCTACATGAGGACAAATATCATGTCTGTTCATTCAATGGTCTCAGTGCTCAGAAAAATCCCGGCTGCCCAGCACTTACCAGATGCTCAGATCATAGCCTGGCTTCACAGGGAAGGAGTGAGATGAACACCTTTCACTCCACATCAGGACCAATATTCTCTGGAGTGAGAATGGGAGTCATATCACGCTACTCTTGAATTACCTTCCACCTTTTACTAGCTGTGTGACCTGGAACAGGACACCCTCACCTCGGGGACCTTAAATTGTCATCACTGAAGTGAGAATGACATGTGTGCTTGTGCTTGAGTCATTGGCACAGTTGTTCTATCCAGTGCTTCAGTGGGTGCTAGATTCAACCCTGATAGCACAGAGCTATCATCCTAGCTCCTTGGCAGTAAATCACAAGGCCTGGGATACAGAGCAAGTTCAAAAGCAAGCCAACCAGAGTAACTTAGCTATCTCAGTCTCAAAATAAAAGCTTAGAAGGGCTGGGGATGTAATTTAGTTGTTAAACTGCTACTTATCACAGATGAAGCCCTGGGTTTGAATCCCAACACACATAAACCAGGTGTGGTAGCATACTTCTGCAACCCCAGCACTTGGGAGATAGGGGCAGGAGGATAAAAAGTTCAAAGGCATTCTTGGCTACATAGGGTGTTCTAGAACATCCTGGGCTACTTGCTACATGAAATAGTGAAGAAGGAGGAGGAAGAAGAGGAGGAAGAAAGAAAAAGAGAGACAAAGGGAGAGGGGAGAGAGGGGAGAGGGGAGAGGGGAGAGGGGAGAGGGGAGAGGGGAGAGGGGAGAGGGGAGAGGGGAGAGGGGAGAGGGGAGAGGGGAGAGAGAATGTGGTGTACACTCATAAACCTAGAACTTTGAGGCCAACTGGGGCAACAAAGAAAAACTGTCTCAAAAAACATCTAAAACAAGTAAGTACTAGTTATGTTATTATTGCTGTTGCTTTTATTATTCTGAAGTGTCCTGACACCCAAGGTAGAAGAAACTCTTTAGTCTCAGAGCAGAGAGGAAAAAACCTGTTCGTCAACAGCTACCTAATAGAAGAGTGACTGCACTCTGGGGCTCACTAGAGCCTGTTCATTCTTGAGAGGCAAGGCTACTCACATTTGTAATCCCAATGCCTGGGAAACTGAGATAGGATTTCTTGGAGTTTGAAGGTAACATAGGCTACATAGTGAATTCCAGGCCAGCTTAGACTGTCTTAAACAAGCAAGCAAGCAAGCAAGCAAACAGAATTCAGGGGTAATACCAATACTTGAAGGTAGAGACTAGAAGACCAGGAGTTCAAAGTCTCTACCAGAGCTACCTGGTGAGTCTGAGGCCAGCTTGAGTGAAACCCTACTTAAATAATAACAATAATAACAAAATAAAATCAGGAAACTTTTCATTGCCATGATGGTAAAGCATACTTTTCTTAAAGGAGCAATAATTCCAGCACTCAGGAGACCGAGGCAGGAGGATTACCAGCCTGAGCTACAGAGACACCCTGTGTCAAAGATACACACAAAGAGAGGGACACTCATAGTTGAAAGTAGAAAACTGCTTGCTTGCCTTCCTTCCTTCCTTCCTTCCTTCCTTCCTTCCTTCCTTCTTTTCTTCCTTCCTTTCTTCTTATTTTGTTACTCACACTTGTAAAATAACATTGTGTGTGTGTGTGTGTGTGTGTCTGTGTGTGTCTGTGTGTGTGTACAAGTGCTGGAGTTAATTCTCTCTTTCTACCATGTAGGTCCTGGGGCTTGAACTCAGGTTGTCAGGCTTGGCAACAAACTCGTTGGCCTACTGAGCCATTTCACCAGCCCAGGGTTTGCTGTTGTTTATTTGATTTAAATAGAGCATCCTGTAGCCCCAGCTTGCTTCACATTCGCCATATAGACAAAGATGACCTTGAAGTCCTGATCCTCCTGTCCTAACCTCCCAAGTACTGGGATTACAAGCGTTTGCCAACACATCCATCATGAAAACAGTGGTTTCTAACCGCTGAACACTACAAAATCCCCACCCTGCTTTAATGAAGAGTTTTCTTCGTCCAGTGAGTTATCCTAAGAACACAAAAGAAACACAGAGCAAACTCCACTGAATTCATGAAAAGATGTTTATTCTTATTATGACTTGAATGATATCCTGTAGGTCTCACATCAAACATCCATGCCCCTGTTTGTGTGTGTGTGTGTGTGTGTGTGTGTGTGTGTCCAGACAAGTTTGTTCCATGGTTCAGGCATAGAAATCAGAGGTCAACTCTCAGCGGGCAGCTCTCTCCTGCACCTTGGAGAATCCAGGGATTGAACACAGGTTCTTCGTTCGGCCTTTGTCTCATGGACCCTACTTTGCCTCTTTTGGTGTTATTATTGTTTTAGAAGACGATCCAGTGCATGCTTGGTGCCATGTGTTGAAAGGACAAATGTTACAGCAAAGTGCAAAGCATTCTCTAATGCTGATGTTTGGATGACAGTCAACAAACAGGTAAGACAGGCAGACCGACAGAGACACAGATGACAGATTTCTAGGGACATTGTCACTAAGATACTTAATGCTGTGAAGGCAATGACTCTGGAGACTTGCAGAACTCTGGGTCTCATCAGCTCAAGGGACTTCCACTGTTGGAAAGCTAATCCTAGGGCTGGGGAGATGGCACCACGACTAAGAGCACTTGTCAATCTTGCAGAGAGCTTCAGTTCAGTTCCCAACACTTACATGGTGACTCACAACTATCCAAAACTCTAGCTCCAGGGGCTCCAACATCCTTCCCAGACACTGCAGCACCTATGTGGCACATAGACACACATACAGGCAAAACACCCATGAAATTAAAAACAAAATCAAATCTCAAAAAAAGTAAACGTAAAATGCGTTCATTTTTTTAATAGTTAAATATCCACTCAGGTATGTGTGAAGGTTCCACTTTGGCCCAAGTATAAATGCTCACTCAAGACCCCAGGAACCCTTCCACTGCCCAGGGAAGCGTGTGAGATTTCAGTGTTCCTGACCTCAGCCTGAAACCCTCAGGAGATCACCCAGTTATGCCCCCTGGTTTATTAATTCCAAAATACTTGAGATGGGTCCTTCTTTTCTAAGTTTCGTCATTTAATCACACACTTCAAAACAAAACAAAAACCCTTACCGTGTTCTTCCCCCGAAACTAACACTGAGCACTAGTGTGGATCGGAGACAGCAGAACAAAGACACCCCCTCCCCGAAAGGAAATACAGAGAGGATTATCCTTTTTCAAAGGTGCAATAATGAAATACTTTCCTTCCCCTGGACAAGCAATTTCATCAGGGTTCAGGCAAGGGGAACAAGACATCATTGTCTTGACTTAATTGGCATAATATCTCCCCCTCCTCCAAATGATCACTCAGAGGGCTGCTGAACACCTTCTGCCTGCAGATGCAATGCCTTTTAAATGCCGAACCTTTCACCTGGCAAACAAGGCCCCACAAGGAAGAGCTCTTGCTTTGGCCTGGCACAGGCTCTTCTGTGGAATTGCAAGTCCTGTCTCATAGGGCCTGGGAACCATTCCTGGCCCAACTGTCTATATTCATCCTCTTAACACAGAATGGGTACCAAACTGGCCACCAAGGTGAGGTAGTCCTTTCCTTCCCAGGAAAGGTGCAGTTTTGAAAACCACAGGGAGTGTGTGCTGCAGCTCTCCACTGAGACCCCCACGGCTCTCCACAGAGACCCCATAGCTATTGTGAGGGGATCTTAAGTCATGTATGTGCTGTGCAGCTCTCCACTGAGACCCTACGGCTCTCCACGGAGACCCCACAGCTATTGTGAGGGAACCTGCAGGACTGGAGGAGAACTCTGTAACAAAACCCTGACCTTTTTGTCCCTTGGACTAGAGGAAGGGGAAGAGTTGAGCAATCAATCACTGAAGGAATCCTGCTGGTCAGAGCATGCATGACCTGTTTGATCCACCTCTGCGGTCCCTCTTCCTTATTGTTCTTGCCAGACACTGGCCAGCTGTCCCCTCAGCCAACAAAGTCGGCATGGCTCCACCAAGACTCAACTAGGGCAGGGCAGGGCGGGTGGCCACAGCTATTATCTCTACCACCTTCTGATTAAGAGAATGTAGAGGCAAGCTGTCCAGCTAGGTAGCTCCTGCTGGCCCCTCTCGGGGGCTAATTTTCAGGAAAATTTAGAACAAAGAAAAGCCAAAGCAGAGGGGCTGTGTGAGAAGGTCCACATAATAGCTGGAACAATGGGTGCCCAGATGTTTGAAGGACAGACAGCAGGAGACACTTACACAGTGTGTCTTATTCTCTTCCCACATCATATGGGAAGGATCTGATGATAAATGGACATCCAACTTCACCTACCCAAATCATTTTATTGAAGAAGACTTAGTTCTCTTCTTAGAATGTCAGCCTCCTGCATGTACGTTAATAAATTCCAAAGGTCAAGTTAAACAGCTGTGAGATTACCATTGTTTCTATCAACTTACCTCTTCCCTAATCCACCTACCCTCTTCCACAAGAGAACTCAGAGTTCTAGAACCTTCTTCCCCAGATCCAGACCTCCTCTAAGCCCACTTGCCTACAGCTATGCTTCAGATGGCTTCTGTGTCTCTTCCACAGCCCACTCCTGGCTTACTAAGAAAGGCAGAGGAAATCAAGCCTCTGGTTAGGTTGCTACATCCCCAAACAAATTGCCTAAGGGTTCAGCAGCCTTAAATCACAAGAAAAGATGGGTTCATAGTGTGTTCTTACGGTGTTTAGTTTGGAGTTAAATGGAAATAGGTCTTCATAGTGAGGCACAGACTCTCTATCCATCCATCCATCCGTCCATCATCTATCTGTCTGTCTATCTCATCTGTCTGTCTGATCTCTCTCTCTCTCTCTCTCTCTCTCTCTTCTCTATTACCTGTCTATCTATCATCTATTTATCATCTATATCTATCTATCAAACTCATTCTCTATCATCTATCTATCTATCCATCTATCTGTCATCTACCTCTCTCTATAATCTCTCTATCTATCATCTATCTATCTCTCTCATTTATTTACCTTTCAACACAGAGTTTTCTGTGTAGCCTTGGCTGTCTGGCTGTCCTAAAACTCACTCATTAGACCAGATTGACCTCAAACTCACAGAGATCCACCTGCCTCTGCTTCTGGAGTTCTAGATTAAGGGCATGTACCATCACTGCTGGACTCCATTTTGACTTTTTTGTTGTTGTTGTTGTAATTTTGTTTTGTTTTAAACAGGAAATAACTTTAGGTCCAAACTGGTCTGCATCTCACTATGAATCCCAGGTTGGTCTCACATTGGCAAAAATCTTGCCTTACCAACACAAATTCTGGGATTACAAGAGTGTACTGCTACCATTCCTGGCTCCATCATCCCTTGAAAGTTCACTTCATAGCCCTGCCTTTAAAAGATGCTATAAAGAGATACTTCTCCAAAGCAACTCTGAATATACAAAGTACAGCTATGGTATCCAAGGGCCAAGTGCAGCTGTGGAATGAGTCCTCAGACCATCTAGTTCCTCAGGATCACATTACCCATTCCCCAGACTGTGAGACCAGGCTGCTCCCACCGACAAGCAAACACATTCAACCATTCTAGAAAACCACTTATGACCCATCAGATTTATGTCCCTAAGTCCGAATGTATGTGGGCATTTTGTTTGTTTGTTTGTTTGTTTGTTTGTTTGTTTGTTTTAAGAGAGGATCTTGCTTTGTGTGTCCAGCTGGTCTGAAATCTAAAGCAAGCATCTGGCATCAGCTCTTGGAGGGTTAGGATCACAAAGCAACCACTACTGCTTTGGATAGATCTGTTTATTGCCACTTTTTATTATCAAGCAAACAAACAAAACCTTGAGCTACCACTAGCAACACTATAGACAGTAACACTATAGGCTGGCTTCCCCAGTGGGTTTCACACTAACAAGTGGAACATTCCACCTCATGAAACTGATGTACAAAACGGTGTAAACTGCTGTGTTTAGTTACTTTCAGAGAAAGTACAGGGTTGTGTAAAGCATAAATTTTGAATTTACATTGGGATTCTTTTCCAGAATATCCTACTGCATATGGCAAGTCTTCTTTGAGAAGTCCAAACTCCAGGTCACTTGACCCCACGTGCTCTGGTCAAGCCTTGCTCATCATGTACTTAGAGTCACTTCACAAGCAGGCATGCTTTGCTCGCTCCGGCTGTCAGCTGTCATAGCTTCCAGGAAGTTGAGGCTAGTGGCTTCACTGCAGCTCGGAGGCTAGTCTGGACTACATAGTGAATTCAAAGCCAGATTGTACTGCATTAACGTGAGTTTATTCTCTAAAAACAGAAAAATAAGAACAAACAAAATGAGATAAATGTTAGGAAAAGCCTGACTCACTTATTTCTTCTCTTTTCCTTCCCACCTCTGCTGGCTTCTCTTGCTAACGCTTCTTTGTAAGCGCCTCTGCTCCTGGGGGTGGGGGGCACAGCCACTCTTGGTTCTTTTGTGGCTTTTCCTTAGAACAAGAAAGCTTTAATACTCCTTTGTAAGAACCTGGAACTATTGTTGTCTGCTTTTGTTAGCAAGGCTTCCAGGCTTTGGTTTTTTTCCTTTCTTTTGAATCTATTTATTTTATTTTGAGTGTATGGTGTTTTGCTTGCATGTCTACCTTTGCACTAGGAGCATGCAGTGCACTTGGGGGCCACAATAGGGAGTAGGATCCCCTGGCATTGGAGTTATGGATGGTTGTGAGCCACAGGTATGGGTGCTGGGATTTGAACCTGGGTATTCTGGGAAAGGAGCCAGAACCATCTCTCCAGCCTCCTCATGTTTGATCTTTAAAGAATTCTCTGTAGATAAAGAAAACTGAGTTACTAATCATGGACATTCTATTCCTGGTATTTATGGGTTTTGTTTGGTTTTGTTTTTTTAATGCCGAGGAAACAGCAGGCAATAGGAGGGGATGTGATATTTAAGCTGGTATTGAGTATCTATTATGGTAGGCAAGAGCTATATCCCTAAGCTGTCCATTGGAGCTGCATACTCAGTCTTAAAAAAAAAAAAGTAAAAAGAAAAAAATGTGCCCAAGAAGGCTGAGCAGTAACTGCTGCTAATGCTTTTGATTCTCTCTCTCTCTCTCTCTCTCTCTCTCTCTCTCTCTCTCTCTCTTTCTCTCTCTCTCTGTTTATTTATTTGTTTAATGTATATGAGTACACTGTTGCTCTTTTCAGACACACTAGAAGAGGTCATCCGATCCCATTACAAATGGTTGTAAGTCACCATGTGGTTGCTGGGGATTGAACTCAGGACCTCTGGAAAAGCAGTCAGTGTTCTTAACTGCTGAGCCATCTCTCCAGCCCCTTTGATGCACTCTTAATTAGCAAGTTCATAATTAGCCAATTGAATCAGGGGTTTACACTTGCACATTACTCTGATTTGTTCTTTAAAAGGGACAATGCCAGGCATGGTGGCACACACCTGTGACCCCTGCACTTGAGAGGTAGAAAAAGGAGGATCAGGAGTTCATTGGCTGCATAGTGAATCTGAGACCAACTCGAACTACATGAGACCCTGTATCAAAAACAATGACAGGGGCCAGAGAGATGGCTCCGCAGTTAGAAGCATTTGCTTCTCTTCCAGAGGACCTGGGCTCAATTCTCAGCACCCATAGAGAGCTAATAGCCTCCCGTAACTCCAGTTCCAGGGCATCTGACACCGTCTTCTGGCCTCCAATGGCACAATATAACACAGTACACAGACATACATCCAGGAAAAACACCAATACACAGTAAATCAAAATATATAAATCTTAGCCAGGCAGTGGTGGTACACACCTTTAATCCCAGTACTTGGGAGGCAGAGGCAGGCGGATTTCTGAGTCTGAGGCCACCCTGGACTACAGAGTGAGTTCAAGGACAACCAGGGTTACACAGAGAAACCCTGTCTCAAAAAACCAGAAAAAAATATAGATAGATAGATATACATACATATATATATTTAAAAAATAAAAACCAGGACAGTAGTAGCAGAAGAAATGATACACCTATAGTTCAGGCTCTTGTTTCAATTGCCATGGTGGGCAATCATTTTCTTAGGAGGTCTCTGATTTTTTTGTTAATTAAAAAATAGATGTTTTTCTTAATTAAAAAATATGTATTTATTTACATTTGCATTATTGTGAATGTGTGTATATGCATGTATGTATGTGTAGATGATAACTTTCAGGAGTTGGGTCTCTCTATCATGAGTTCTAAGGATCAAACTCAGGTCCCCTTCCTTGGTGGCAAGTGCCTTCATCCATCGAGCCATCTCAGCAGCCTCCTCCAGTAGAGCTTTTCTGTCTACTTACAAAGAAGGATATAACAAAGCAGCTCACAAGGAGTACACTTATCTTCTCATCTAATGAGCATCTCGTGTGGACCAAGCAGACACAGATCCTCTGCTGTGATGGAGATGCTGTGATGGCTGTGGCCCATCTAGCTGCGCCATCAAATGCACCCCAGTCAGGTCAGAAAACTCCACAGGGACATGTAGAAAGGAAGACAC
This sequence comes from Mus musculus, assembly GCF_000001635.26. Lineage (NCBI taxonomy): Eukaryota > Metazoa > Chordata > Mammalia > Rodentia > Muridae > Mus > Mus musculus. The sequence continues at coordinate 10,995,092 of NC_000084.6, read as the reverse complement.
AGAGCCAGTCTCTCAAAGGACCACAGCTATGAAGTCAAAGGCTCTGCATGTCAGCAGGGATGCTTTAAAAGGTTCTGACCTTGGCTGCTGTGAAGGCTGTGCTTACCATTGGCCAATGATGATTAAAGAAAGAAATCATTGTGATCTGCTTTGAAATGGGCGCTATGACCCAAGAGGTGGCTGTCCCAATGTTCCTGACAGGTACCTTTGTGAACAAATTGAATTTATAGTAATTGATAGAAAACAGGCTGCCAGCCCTCTGTATAGACCCAGCCTATTAGATGGTATGGAATATAAAACTGTGTATAAATAAGAAGAATTAGATTGTGAGAGGACAGTACAAAGATACCCCAAACTGTGAAGAGTAGTGTGGAAGAAAATTGTTTTTTTTCAGGGCCAGCGAGATGGCTCAGCAGACATTGGTGGTACTGTCACTGAAATGTCTCCACTACCAAGGTAGTTGCCACTGTAAGGCCATCCCTCCCTTCTCCACTGCTTGCATGTTTCTACACTGTTGGAAGCAATTGACTAATCATGACCTACATTCAAGACCTACATTCAAGACAGGGACGAACTTTGCTTTACATGTTGCTGAGGGGAGCATCCATATAAATGACTTGGCATTCTATAAGAAAAACTGCTCTCTGTGGCCCATGAGACAGTTCAGTGAGTAAAGATTCCTGCGGCCAAGCCCCATGATCTGGGTTCTATCCCTGGGACCCACATGGAGAGACCGACTTTGGAAGGTTGTCCTCTGACATCTATGCATGCTGTGCCATGTGCAAGCACATACACATACACACACTCACAGAGAGAGAGAGAGAGAGAGAGAGAGAGAGAGAGAGAGAGAGGGAGGGAGAGGGGGAGGGGGAGAGAGAGGGAGAGGGAGAGGGAGAGGGAGAGGGAGAGGGAGAGGAGAGAGAGAGAGAGAGAAAGTAAGTACATTACTTAAATATAGAAGGAGTGAAGTAGCAGTGTAGTAGTGACATACATCTTTAATCCCAGCACTTGGGAGGCAGAGATAAGAGGATCTCTGTGAGTTCAAGGCCAGCTTGATCTATAGAGCAAGTTCTAGGAAGGCCAAAGCTACACAAAGAAACTTTGCCTTTAAAAAACAAAAACAGCCGGACGTGGTGGCTCAAGCCTTTAATACCAGCACAAAAAAAAAAAAACAAAAAATAAAAAAAATAAAAAAATAAAAAACAACAACACCCAAAAAGAAAAAAATCTAAAGAAGTAAAGAAGGGATGAATAATGACATTGGTAAATGAAGGAGAATAAAGAATACCCAGTCTCTCCCCTTGTATACAGTTATCTGCAGGAATTCTTCAATACTTACCTCAATAATTACTGTTGCAATCTATTACCACATCATCTATTGCAATATCCAAGTTCTTCTGTCTGTGACCACTGGGCTCTGTGGTTGTCCCCTGTGTGCAGACATGCCATAGTTTCTGATGACTTCCATTTGTTTCATTTAGACACTTTCTGTCTTTCAGACATGACTTTCAGCTCTCCCTCCATGGAACTCCGGTTTTCTGTATCGGAAAATTACTTGTAACCCAAGATCTGAGCATTGGTTTCATTTGTCATTCTGCTCCAATGCTACCATACAACATGGGCGCTCATCAGCTGTCCTGTAGCTTTCTGTGGCTCAGACCTTTTAATTCCAGCGCGCTGGAAGCCAGACAGCAGGATTACCATGAGTTCCCTGGTCTATAAGGTGAGATCCTGTCTCAGAACAATCTGTGTAATTCTAATTGTACACAGAACAAAGTCTGCCTTCTCTGGCTTCCATCAAAGCTCTCTAACAACTCTCCCCAGTCCATCCACCATCTTCAGAAGAATGCTCCCAACTGATACATCACCTTTCCACATACAGACACCTCACACACAATATGATAAATCCCCCTTACCGTACCCTCACTGCTCTGCACGCAGTCTGGCTGTCCTTTCTCTATAGCCTGTCCCTTACCTTGAGCCCTCAACCTTTACAAGTGTAGGAGAATTGTCTCCCTTCTCTCGAGGGTCTTCTCAAAATTGCAGGCATATTAGCTCTACATGAAGAAGTCACACACAATTTACAAATGTTTGAATCTTTAATTACATTTCATCTCCATTCGACTCACTTGCCAGGAGAAACTTGAAGTCTACGAGTAAAGTGACTATATTCACAAAGCCAGGGTGCAACAGCAGAGGCAAGTCTTCCCGTCCTAAGTTCACAGCCCTTGCCTGACAGTGTGCATAACTACAGCCTCTCCCATCGTCCATGTCCTCCGCAGGGATGGAACCTGTGTCTCCCATACATTTCTAGCCTTCAAAAGTTATTATTTTATTATTTTGCAAATGCTCATTAATAATTATATTATTGTTGCATTTATCATTTTATTATTATGTTAATGCTCTTTAATAATTAGGTTCTTGTTCATTTATCGTGTACATGTATATGCAGCACATAGGACTCAGAGGACAGTCTCTGAGAGTTGCTCTCTCCATCCGCCATGTGGCTTCCAGGGAAAGCACTCAGGCAGTCAGGTTTGGCGATGAGCATCTCACTGGCCACCCACATATTTTTATATTACTCTGCTTAGTTCCTAAAATATATTTGATCACCAGAAACTTAATAGCTCGTACATTAAAAGTGAAGTGCCACAATCTATGAATTTTCTACTGGGGTTTATGGGAAGGGCACCTCTTCAGCATTGTGTTTCCTAGTTTTATATTATTTTTTACCTTTGCCAACTTAAGAGGTTAAATATAACATCAACAACAACAACAACGAGACATGTTATTTATTTATTATTTGTTCATTTATTTATTCTCAATGATGAGTATCAAACGCTGGGCCTCCCAAATGCTAGCTGAGAGCATTAATAATCTGAGCCATGTACATAACTGTGAGGTAAGATGATAACGAATAAGCCTGGGATAATAACAAGACTCTATCCCCCAAAATAGAAATAATAACAGAACTACTAAAAGGAATTGGAGAATTGTGTTTTCCTGTTCATTTTTACATTAGGATTTTCATGTGAAAAAAATTAAATTCACTCAAGAAAACACAGATTCTTTGTCTTTCTTCCACAAATAACTAATTTTTGCAAAATTTAACATTTGTTTATTGTTGTTGTTGTTATTATCAACATCTCACTCTGTAGCCCTGGCTGGCCTGGAACTGATTATGTAGATCAGGCTGGCCTCAGACACATAGAGGTCTGTTTATGTCTTAGTCAGGGTTTCTATTTTGCAACGAAACGCCATGACGAAAAAGCAAGGTGGAGAGGAAAGGGTTTTTTGGGCTTACACTTCTATACTGTAGCCTGTCACCAAGAGAAGTAGGGCAGGAACCTGGAGGCAGGCGCTGATACACAGGCCACAGAGGGGTACTGCTTACAGGCTTGCTTCCCATGGCTTCCTTTGCCTGCTTTCTTATGGAACTGAAGATCACTTGCCCAGGGCCTTCCCCCATTAACCACTAATTTTAAAAATGCTCTATAGGTTGGCCCACAGCCTGCTTTTTTAAAAAAGAGTCCTGGCTGTCCTAGAACTTGTTCTGTAGACCAGGCTAGCCTGCAACTCATAGAGATCTGCATCCCTTGAGGTGGGATTAAAGGTGTGCACCACCCTGCCTGGCTGCTCAGTCCAATCTCCTTTTCTTAACTGAGGATCCCTCCACTCACATGGCTGTATTTTGTGACAAGTTAACATTAGTCAGAATAGCCTGCTTTTGCCTCCTGCATGCTAGAATTAAAATGTGGGCCAGTTTTAATGCCATGCTATTTAACATTTTTAAACTTCATTTATCTTTTTAGAGAATTGGGCTCTAGATTTATAGGGCACGAGATGGGCAAATATCCTATAATACAAAATAGCTGACCACAATTCAGTGGGGACTGTCCACTAGGCTGTTGTAACAAACCTTTTAAAAGTACAATACTTTTAAAATAAAATGCATTAAAGGTATATAGCTATATATAAAAGCCTTCCTCATAGTCAGTTTTTTAAATCAAATGTACATTTACACATTAAGCTGAGTATTGTGACTCCCACATACAATCACATACAATCCCAGCACTCTGGAGACCAAGGCAGGAAGATCTAGTTTAGGTTCCAGCATGAGAACCAGTCTCAGACAAGGAAATAAAAATCTACTAAATCATTATCAATGGTGCTCTTGGAATTATAGGAGGTTTTCACCACCATTCTCAACCTTTTCCTCTTCCTGGATTTTGAAAGAGGATATCACACTATCCCCCAGCCTGCCCTAAACTTGTGTTATCTTCTGTCCAGGCCTCTTTAGTGCTGGAGTTACAATATCTCAACATGTTCTTTTCTTCCTTAAACATTGTGATAATGAAGGGTCCTAGTAGATACCTGTTATCACAGCTGCACTTGAGAGGTGGAGGCAGGAGGATCAGGAGTTCCAGGACCGCCTTGACCACATAGAAGATTTGAGGTCAGCTTAGGCTATATAAGACTCTGAGAGGAAGAGGAAGAGGAGGAGAAGGAGGAGAAGGAGGAAGAGGAGGAGGAGGAGGAGGAGAAGAAGGAGGAAGAGGAGGAGGAGGAGGAGGAGGAAGAGGAGGAGGAGGAGGAGGAGAAGGAGAAGGAGAAGGAGAAGGAGAAGGAGAAGGAGAAGGAGAAGGAGAAGGAGAAGGAGAAGGAGAAGGAGAAGAAGAAGAAGAAGAAGAAGAAGAAGAAGAAGAAGAAGAAGAAGAAGAAGAAGAAGAAGAAGATTTTTGAAATTTTTTTCCTCAGATGAACATATACTTATGAATAAGAAAAAAATTACTGTTAAACAGCATAATTTCTGTTTGGGAGAGACACTTGGCCCAAGGCCACAAAGTGTCTCTCCCAAGGTGACCCAGAGATGTTCAGTCTATAACCCTGCCCTTCCAGATCGTTACTTGGACATCCACTGACTCTAGCCCATGTTATCAGAAAAGTATACTCTTGAATATCCCTGGAGATAAGGGAAAAGGCAGGCTGTACAAAGCTGCATTAACAGAGTCACACAACAGCTGTGGACTTGACAGCACAGTATCATAATCAGGTAAGCCCTCACACCCCAGCAGCCCAGGATTCAGCCTTGCCATCTTGAGCCAGACAATGTGTGTCTCTTAGTTATCAATGTCTCTCAGTGACCAGTGTGGGACTTCATAATGCCCAGAACATTCTTAGAAATAGCATTTGCTGAAGCCAAGAGTCCCAAGAACAAAAAAGTAGGCCATAGTCGCTGTCGAGGGACTCCAAAAGTTATTTAGGGATGGATGTTTCCGTGGGAGCATCAGAGCCTGAGAGCATCCCTTCAGGGAGGATACCTCTGTTTGTCCTGCCACAGGTTACTGCTCACCTCTTCTCCTTATTGGATGCTGTCTTGCTCCTCCCTCTTCCTGCTTTCTGGTTTTCAAAGAATGGGGATACCCTAAGCAAAACTCCCACTGCAGGGGCCAAATGCCCCTGCTCCTGTCTGTTGGGTCTTTTGGACAGGTAACAGAGCTCGCCTATCTAGAAGGCTGCTCCCAATACCAGCCACTTGTATCTGGTCCAGCAATGGCTACCAAAAGGTTCTGTGGGGGTCTGGGAAGCTGGAGGAGAACCCTTCCCCAGTCCCCCCCGGGAGAAGACACATCTCTTCCAAGATGGAGCCACAGTGGTCCTGCGTCTACCCGATGGCCCCAGCTCCCAATGTCAAGTAATATTGCCTTTCCTTCTAGCCTGGAGTGACAGTCCCATAGCACCACATATACCAGGCATGGCGGCATACGCCTTAAGGGCCAATCCTAAGAAGATACAAACAGAAGGATCAAAAGTTTAAGGTCACTCTCAGCTACAGTGCTAAGTACAGGACTAGACTGAGCTACATGAGGCACTATCCTTAAAAAAAGGGGGGGGGGTAACCTGAGTCTGATCCCCAAGTAAAGGTAGACACACACACACACACACACACACACACACACACACACGTTAGTTATGTGGCCAACTGGAGATCTGAATAGAAGTTCAATGCTGTATCTTTACCCCTTCTTCAAAAATGCCTTGCTAGAAACATCATTTCTGGCACCTTCCCAAAAAGCTGTCAGAGGTTAGCCAGAAAAGGCTCCACATGATGTCCCAGAGGAAGAAGCAAGGCAGAGGACATCAAGGATCATTTTTTGATGGACTCTGGAACTGAAAATCCTGGGATCCAGACTGAGGAACAAGGCTAGCCCATCACCTGCTAGGCCACCACAGGGAAGCAGGGCTCTTTGGCAAGTGTAGATCCTTCCTCTGCATTGTGAGCAGCAAGTTCAAGATCAAATGAATTTCAGGTCAAGTGAAGGGCTCTGCCTACTGAAGATGTTTGAAGCCAAGGCCCCCAGGGCACATTTGTCAAGCTCTCAAAAACTAGAGACTAGGATCAAAGCAGAAGCACTTTCCAAATATAAACATTTGTCACCTACATTTACTTTTGATGTGCCCCATTTTAAATGCATTTCTCCTTTATAAAAAGGACAGGTTAATCTTTCCGTGCACACACTCCGGGCCCTTCAAATAGAGCCTAAGGACAATTTGGGCTAGATGCGGGAGTGAGAAAGGAAGTTGAAGCCAGACAAAATAAGAGAAGAGGAGAAAAGAGCATTCCAGAAGAGTGAAGCAGGAAGCCAGAAAGGAAGCTAGCACGTACACAGCTTCCCACGCTGGGTATTAATTCACATTTTCCTGCAGATTAACTGGAAAGGGGCATCGCTATTCCTGATTTGAAGAGCTTTGGAGTACATATGCAGACCAGGAAGAGTTGGTTGGAATTTTCTGTAAATATCCGAGTCTGAGCTAACTATGGATCTTCTCGTAAGGTACCTCAGAGAAGTGCATGAGTTCAGATAAGTAGAACATCCACTGGATGCTCAGAGTCCACTCATGCCCACATCTGCGGAAGGAAGGATGCTCCAAGTCCACATCTGTGGAAAGCACCATGCGTTGGAAGCCTGGCAGCATCCAGATGATTCTGTCATCCTGCAGCTACTTGAGTTCTGCTGCCAGACCCCAGGAGCTCTGATTGTACCTGTAACACCACCCAGCTCTGTCACAGGTTCCTGCAAAGTGGCACAAAGGGCCAGCTCCTGCCAAATGAGCATGCACATGCTGTGGGATATTTCTCTTACCTGTAACACCTTATTCTTATGTCACAACTTTAGCCCCTCTCAGAGAATCAAATGTCACCAGCTCCATAAAGTCTTTTGGAACACATGAGCACCCGTGTTCACCTTTGAACCTCTTTTGTCTTATGAACTTGGGCCTCTCAGCCACAGCATTCATATTGTGTTCTGTGCTGTAAGCAACCTAAAGATGGTTTAAAATATACAGACAGCTGCTGCAGCTGCAACTTGGTGATAGGGTGCTTGCTTAGCCACATGAGGGGCCGTGTTCAACCCTCAGTACTGCAATAACAATAACAACAACAACAACAACAACAACAACAATAATAATAATAATAATAATAATAATAATAATAATAATAAATCAGAGGATATGTGTAGGTCTCAGGCAAAAGCTGTGTGGCCTTATTTCTTTGTTGGTTTTTAGGAGTAGGAATGGTTCCCAGGGGCTTGTGCATGCCAGGCAAGCTCTGTACTGCTGAGCTACACACCCCTAACCTCATGGCATTTTATTTTACTTTAAGAATTATTAACATATATTAATAGCACATATATTGTTCCATTGTAACATTTTGTACATAGATGTGATGTATTTTGATGGCTTCTATCAGTCATTTCCTTTTCTTGTCCCCTTCCCAACTGCTACTAATCCCTCCCCCTTTTTTTAAGTTTCCCCTCAATTTTTAACATACATGCACACACATGTATGTGTGCCTTAGACGGTGAGGGGATTGTCTGAATTTCTACAGGGGCTTGGTCACTTACCAGTGTCTACATTATTGAAGAAAATCTCTCTCCCCTCCTAGCAACTATTTAGTGCCTACACACTCTCAGAGAGGATAGGGTGTCATGAGTGCCCCTCACTCTGTGACAGCATGTTGGCAAGCCCAGTCTCATGCAGGTGATAACAGCTGCTGAGAGTTCCAGATTGTGTTGTCTGTGCCACACCCAGAAGCAATGTTCCACAACACTCTACCTGTCCTTTCTTACTTAGATCTTCCTGTCCCCTCTTCTGTACTGGTCTCAGCCTGGGAAGGGTGAAACCCGCATTATTTACATGGGACTTGAGTGTCCATAGATTTTGGTATTGACAGGGGTCCTGGAATCCAGGTCCACTGATACAAAAGTTAAAGTCTGTGCTTTAACTGGGCCATAAGCAGCCTGAAGTACTTCGAGTAAAGGGAATGTTCATCCAGGGACACTGCCCTCAGGACAGACTGCGTTGTTAGAAGCTGAGCTGCTGTTGAAGGACTGAGGACACCATTGAGTTCAGGGCCCTCATACTCACAAGTGGCTGGCTTTATCCACCCGCCTGGCCAAGAGATGAAGACAGCTGAGTTCTGTCCCAACTCATGAGCCCAACAACTTCACTTTAAAAGAAGAGACCAGGAGTCAGGAATAAGCAGAAGGAAACGTCTCCCAGCCTACTCCTCTAACTGGGCCCCAGCCTGGTTCCTGCTTCCCCAAATGTGAAAAAAACAAAAAACAACCCAAAACTTACTTTTGCTTCCACAGACCTAGGAATCGACATTCAGATTCATGTAAGGCCACCCAGAGAGACTGACTCACTGCCTCAATGACAGATTCCTCGTGATGAAATTTTAAGATCTGTCATTACACCCAGGGCTCAGATTTAATTTAGGAATTCTGGTCATTGATGAGCATGAGGAATCACCATCCAAACTCTCAGAGTCTTCGTGGGAAGGTCCATTCCCCTGTGGTGAGTAGTATCATGGAACCTGTGGCTAGGTCCTTGGCAGAGTTTCAAAGTCACCAGGTTACAGTAGGTGAGACGAGTTGCTTACAGCTACTGGGATTTATGGAAACGCTGGCACCCAAGAGACACGTTGGATAATCTTTAACAGAGGAAGTAGGCTGGTGCTTTCTCTTTGTTTCAACCACACTTTTGTATCTGAGAACCCTTGTGATAGAACTGCTCTTCACAGCAGGTTCTCAGGCCATCACCAGGTCATCACAGGCAGGGCTAGTGGATGCTGGGCAGACATGAGAGTGGCTCACCACTAACTCTCCTTCACTGAAACACCACAAAACTCCGCAAATTGTGTTCTCACTTGGTAATAGTTACCAAAGGCTGTGAGGAACATATTTTAAAAACATATTTTATGGGTTTTATTTTAAAAATACGTAGTCTAGCTGGGCAGTGGTGGCACATGCCTTTAATCCCAGCACTTGGGAGGCAGAGGCAGGCAGATTTCTGAGTTTGAGGACAGACTGGTCTACAGAGTGAGTCCAGGACAGCCAAGGCTACCCAGAGAAACCCTGTCTCAAAACAAACAAATAAATAAAAATAAAAATAAATAAGTAGTCTAACTTCTCCTGTCTCAGCCTCCCAAAAGCTGTGACTGGATGAAGATTACATTGTTGATTCCTTGAAGACAGATAATAAGGAAGAACTTAGGAGATGGGTAGATGCCCTCATGGTCAAAAGAAGCCTTTGGATATCAGCAATCAGGAGGCTGAAGCAGGAGAAGTGAGAGTTACAGGCCAGGCAGAGCTGTAAAGAAAAGAAAGAAGAGAAACAGGAATTGTAGAGACAGAGAGAGGGAAGGAAGGAAGGAAGGAAGGGAGGAAGGGAGGGAGGGAGGGAGGAAGGAAGGAAGGAAGGAAGGAAGGAAGGAAGGAAGGAAGGAAGGAAGGAAGGAAGGAAGGAAGGGAAGGCTAGTGAACAATCCTAGTATTCTTAGGAAGTAGAGGCTAGAGAACCAGAAGTTCAAAGATTAGCCTTGTCTACATGGTAAGTTTAAGGTTAACCTGGTCTACATAGTGAGTTCTAGACCAGTTTGAATTATGAGACCCAGTTTTACTTAAAAAAGAAAAAAAGCCCACCACCTTCACCTCCCTTCCCTCCAAAACAAAGCAGAATGAAGGAGAAGAGGGAAGAGGAAAGGAGGTGGGGAGGGAAGGGAGAAAGAAAGGAGACTTCAGGAAAGTTCCTAGGACATAAACATGTTCCATATGAAGTCTGTTTTCCTGCCCTGTTGTGTGTGGAAAAGGCTTTGAGATGTATGGTATAGACATGCATATTTTCACTTAGAGATGTGTGGTATAGACATGAATATTTTCACTTAGAGATGTGTGGTACAGACATGCATATTTTCACTTAGAGATGTGTGGTACAGACATGCATATTTTCACTTAGAGATGTGTGGTATAGACATGCATATTTTCACTTAGAGATGTGTGGTATAGACACGCATATTTTCACTTACACTTTACTTTATCCAAGCTTTACTTTATAATGGCAACAAGAACATCAAAAAATGGTTTTGATGGGTTATCTTTCTCCTACTGCCCCATCTGAGGAGGATGAGGGTCTATAAGGCCATGGTTAGCAGTGTGTGTGTGTGTGTGTGTGTGTGTGTGTAACAATTTTCCCACTTTCTTTTGTTGTCTTGATTAACTGCAAGTCTTCTAGAACAGTCATCTGTTATTGTCTCTGCTCTGGTGCCTACATGTAGGGCCGGATTCTTGTCTCTTCACTAGAAGTGCCTGAAATGAGAGATGGGCTTCACTCTGTGTAGCTTTTTTATACACAAATAGAATATCACTTCATACTGTAGCATCTTTGAATTGCCCACTTGGGGTTAAACACAAGGCTGCAGAAATTGAAGAAACATGGTCACTGCCTTTAAAGAGTTCTCTGGGGGAAGGAGTATCAGGAAGCAGTTATGAAAGAATGGCTTTGTGCTGTCCAGGTCAGGAATAGGAGAGTGGCAGGGCTGCCTCTCCCTAGAGGGAGAGTATGGCAAAAGAATCAATCCACCAGGAGGCTTTTGGGTCTTTGGTGATCACTCTTCTCACAGAGCAAACCCCAGGAGTGTTAACCACCGAGGCCCAGGATTGTGCCAGGAAAGAGCCAGAGGCTTGTCAACAGTTGCAGAGCCAAGTGGAGAGGAAGTCAGGCCAGCTTACCAGCCTGAGCTTTTAGCCCTGGGCTCTGGGCACCAAGCAAGCCTGAAACAATGGTACTGCCATCAGGATCTGCAATGGTGACCCCCATGGCATGCATCCCCAATGCTCTGCACTTCACATCTGAAACCTTGCAATGGATTAAATGATTCTGCCCCTTCTCAGCCGTACATTGAAATCTTAGTCCCTAAAGTGGCAACATTAAGAAGTGGAGCTTTTGGAACTAAATTAGGTTATGGGGGTGAACTCCTCATGGATAGAATTAGTGTTCTTTTTAATTGTATTTTAGATACAGTCTCACTACATAGCTTTGGCTGACCATGAACTCAACATACAGATTGGCCTCACACACAGAGACTTCTGCCAACTTCTGCTTCCTCCACACTGGGACTAAAGGCATGTGTGCTAAATCTGGCCAGAATTAGTGTTTTTATAAAAGAGACTCCAGGGATCTGACACCTTTGTTTAGCCTTCTTGAGCACTGTGTATGTGCGGTACAGGAAGATAAAAGGCTCATAGAGAGAATACTGATGGGGAGGGGTCTCAGAGAGCGCACCAATCTGCTCCCACTGCAAGGACACCAGGTCAAAGCTGAAGAGAGGTGGCAGGAGCCAGGGAGGAGAATCTAACTGCCCAGAAAAAGTGAAAAGGCCAAGAGAAGAATGAGACCCAACAGTACAGAATTCACCAAGTAGTAAACTGGATGCCCAAGGCAATATTGACTTTCCCTGGAAAAATTCTGACTTCCATAGCAAAGAGAATAAAGGCTGCCATGGAAGTAAGTGAAGGACTGCTTTTCTTTTCCTGAGACGGGCAGGGCACCTCACATCAGATCACCTTGTCACTTGCTACAAGACCCTGACTGGCCTCAAGTCTGAGGTCTTCCACCTCTACCACCCAAGCGTTGACTTTACAGGCAGGAGCCACCAGGCCAGCAGTTTTCCTTCCCTAGTATGGTGGCTCACACCTGTTATCCCAGCACTCAGGAGGCTGAGCTAGGGAGACTATTATGAATCTGAGACCATCCTAGGCTGCAGAGACTCTGTCACAAAACAAAACACAGAATGGAGGCTGGGACTTGCCTTAGTTGATATAGAGTACTTGCCTAGTTTGCACAAAGTCCTGGGTTCAATCGCCAGCCCTGCATAAAACCAGGCATTTGGTACCCAACTGTAATCCCAGCACTTTTAATTTTAGCTACATAGGGAGTTTGAGGCCAACCTGGGCTATATGAGTCTCTGTCTCAAAACAGACAGACAAGCAAATACTCTCAAGGATTTCTTTCTAACATAGTTTTCCCCCCAATAAATTATCAACTCTGTAGAACATTTTGTGTATCCCTATGTATCACATAGAAAACATTGTCTGGGAGGGAAATTCCACAAGATGAGGCTTTGTGTTTCTACAAACTATAATCCTGTGTAGGATCCATACCCTCAGGTGTGAAGGGAAATACTAACCCCTAGGACGTCTGAGGCCTCACATTTTACCACTGGCTTCCCTGGCCTAGCATACTGCTCTCTATCAGCAAGCCCAGCTCTGGCTTTTCATTCACTCACTGTTTGTCCTCCTTGCCAAAGGGCCTCTCTCAAAGAAAGGAAATTAATAAGGAAAGAAAAACTAAGGAAAAAAAGAGAAAAAAACCTAGTTGGGTGCTTTGTGTAGAGCAATTTTTCTGTTGTATTTAGATTACAATCACCCTGTAAAAGACATGCTATCAGCTTGTTCCTGCTCCGGGACCTTTGTCCCCAATATTAGAGAAGCTATAAATACTACATAAGAATGTTTACATTTTACAAATCCATTTTCCTCGATCATTAGTTGAAACAGAAAAAAAAAATCCCCAAATTAATACATTCTTTCATCTCTACTTTGCAAAAAGCATTCTCTCATAGAAATTATATTTTGCACAAAGCCACCTTCCATTCAGTGTTTCGTTCAGAGACAGTTCAAGGGCAATGTGAACTTAGTGAGAAACATGTCTTAAGATAAAATGCATAAAAGAGGCAGAGTGCCTGCCCAGCGAACGATCAATCCTAGGACCGCACCACATATAGCAGACTACATGGCCTTTATTTCTGAACAGCCCTTGGGAGGAGAGACTGTAGAAAGGGATTTCATCTGGTTTAAGCAAAAGGAGAGGTGGTGCGAACCTCAGAACTGGAAAGACAAGTGTCCAAAGCTCTTCTTCCCTGCCCTAGTCTGCCCTAGCCAGCACTTGGCAGAGCACATATGTTCTCTTTTGAGTGACCATCCTTGGCCTGCCCTCAAAGTCATGGACAGACCCCCCAAATTATGTCCAGAGGTTGTGTTGGGATAGCTCAGGGTCATGCTGATCCGCACAGGACAGACATCTGAGCTAGACCATATGTGGTTCTCCTTCCAGGCAAGGTAGAGGAGACACCAGGGACCAAAGCAAGTCAGACTTAGCTGAAGAGGGCTAGTGAGCAGTTTGAGGCACAAGTGGAAGTTTAGTTAAGAAGGCAGAACCAAGAGTTCCAAGGATGAGAAGGGTCTGGGGATAGAGTTCAATGGTATACTGCTTGCCTTGCACATAGGAAGCCCTGAATTTACTGTGAGAGAGAAAGGAAAAAAGCAAAACAGAGTGAGAGAGGGGACAGGAAGAGGAGGAGGGCAAAAAGAAAGAAAAGGAAGGTAGAGGGGAAAGGAAAGGAAGAAAGGAGGAACAGTGAGAAACACTCTCGGGGGACCCCGTCTGGGGCATTTGAGGACCTGGCATTTACACTGAGACTGGAAGCTGGTTTGGCAGCATAGGGGCAGGTGATAGCCATCGGTCATAGTGAGCCACTGTAGTCAAGTAAAGTACAGAGGAGGGGTCAAGAGGCAAGGGGCCCCGCCCGGGTGGAGGTGAGGAGCAGGGAGGCTGGAGGTTGCACGGGAGGCAAGTAGGCACCATGTGGGCAGCACCAGCTGCCATGTTGAGTGCTTTCTCCTGTGGTGGGTTGGATGGAGGAAAAGGACACCATCTGGAAATTGCTTCGCCACGTAGGGAAAGAGAATCCTGGGGGTGTGGCCTATGAGGAGAAGAGAAGTATCCGAGAAACATCTACGATAGCCAGACAATAAGGAATCACTTGAGGCTCCAAGGAGGCCATGGGGACAAGAGGAAAACAGGAAACCAAGCAGATCTAAAGACCAAAGGAAGGATGTACAAATGCTGGAACAGGCAAAGCAGGACTCCAGGGTCCACTACTGGATTTTACCCCAAGCCAACTGTAGATGACCTTGACCAGAGCAGACCCAACAGAGTGTTGGGTCTAAACCAGATCCCAGGGGTTTGAGGTATAAATGGCAGTGAGGAAGTAGAGACCTGAATGTAAACAATTTTTGCCTGAAGCTGGCAATTAAAGGGATCTGAGATAACTAGGAAGCTTGTTGTGAGGTCAGCCGAGATAATGAGGGTGGAAGGGTGGTAACCATGGTCTTCCTGAAGACTTGCTCATGCTATTAGAGCATGAAGCTGCACTCAGGCCCACACTGCCAAGAGCCTCCACCCTGGGTGCCAAGTAGGGCTCCGTGCCTTGCATACACCTCTTCCTTTATTCTTTACCACAGCTCTGTGAGATTGGGATCAAGAGTTCAGTTCAATGGTAACAAGTGGAGGCTAAGAGAGGCAACTTGCCCGTGGCCAGTACCAAGTTTGAGTCAGCAAATTAAACTAGGTGTGCCCCTATCTGAGGCCCACAATCTTGCATTGAGCCAGACATCTCCATTGTGTATGCATACATCTTCCCTTAGATGTCCCCCAAAAGATCTTCCCTGAAGTCCCAGGAGATAGAGACTACATTCATTAGGCTCTGTTTATTCATGTGATAGCCTGACACTGCTGGAAGATTGGCTGAGTGCCGGGGAGCATGAATACAATGTAAGTTTAAGTGGACCTTGGTTCAAATTATGAACTGATGACTTACCCAGGAGCTCTCATTTCTTTTCAGTAGAATAATAAAGTTCCATGCCACACAAGGCTACATAGCAAGATCTTGTCTCAAGAGAGGAGAGGGAAAAGGGAAAGGGGAGGGAAAGGAAAGAAATAGAGAAAAAAAAGTCTATTTTGGTGGTACATACCTGTAATCCCAGCCCTAGAGAGCTGAGGCAGGAGGATTGTGAGTTCAGGGCCAACCTTGGCTATATAGTAAGCTCATTTTTTTTTTTTTTTAAAGAATAAGCTGCTAGGGATGTAGGTCAGTTGGTAGAGTAGTTGCCTAGACTACATAAGCCCTGGATTTAATTCTCAGAATCAACTAGCATTTTGAGACATGGAAGCAGGAAGGTCAGATGGTTAAGTTCACTCTCAACTATATAAAAAATAGGGCTATGTTGGAAGTGGAAGACCAGCCTGAGCTTGAGACTTTGCTTCATTGTAAATAAATAAATAAGAAAAAAAAGAAGGAAGGAAGGAAGGAAGAAAACGTGGTAGCCAGTGATATGGCATATGGCCTTTGCCTTAGGTTCAATTCCCAGTGCTATCAAAAAGACAAAATACAAACAGCCTAAAGGGAGAAAAACAGCCCACCCACACATACATCACATGTGAAATTTGCATAAAGACACATGAAGATGATGTTCTTCAAGTCCTGTCTCCAGCATGAGAGCACAGAGAGCCTCAAATTCACGGGTTACTCAGTTTCCAAGGGCTGCATTTTTTTTTTCCCTGCAGTAGCAATAGCCCCAGTTCTTTGAACCAACAACTCCAATATTTTCTCAAACACTGCATGTCCATGAGATGGAATCATTTGGTCCAGTTTGTTCTTTAAAGCTGGAAGTTAATACAAAATCGCCCTTGGGTTGGATGTGGTACAGACACATGCCTATAGTCCCAGCACCCATAAGGCAAGAGAATCACTTGAGCAAGTTTGGGCAAGTAAGATCAGGTCTTAAAAAAAAATGAAAACAAACAAACAAAAACCCCCAAAACAGTCCTTGAGCAAGCTTTTCCTTTTTTCCCTCATTAGAACTCTCAGTTTTCACTTGGACTCTACATTGTCCCATTCAGGAAAGCAACTAAGAAAGTCTCCAAGTGCTTACATTTTGTTAAGATCAAGTTTGAAAAGTACTTAGAGCGTATTAGTGAGATTTCCACTTAAAATGACTCAGCAAATAATTACAGATAACAGTGGTCTGCCTGTGGTCTGCCACCTCTATATGCTACTAGGGACAGAAAAATAAACAAAACACCAGATTGTTGTTATCCACAATCTGGAAGAATGTGCAGAGACTGGTGGGGAGCCCCAAGGGGCCAGGAGACATCATGGTCAGTTAGGAGAAATTGGTTGCTAGGGAGAGAAGGGCTTAGGAGTCCAATGCCATATGAGATGGCATGCAGATCTAAATTGTTTCTATCTGTCATCTATCTTTCTGTCTATCTGTCTATCTATCTGTCTCTATCTATCTATCTATCTATCTATCTATCTATCTATCTATCTAACTATCTATCTAACTATCTATCTAAATGTGCATTGGTGTTTGCTTGCATGTATATCTGTTTGAGGGGTGTCAAATCCCCTGGAACTGGAGTCACAGACAGTTGTGAGCTGCCATGTGGGTTCTGGGAATTGAACCTGGGTCCTCTGGAAAAGCAGCAAGTGCTCTTAACTGCTGAGCCAACTCTCCAACTCCCAGATTTGGATTTTTAGGAAACTCACTGTGGGGCTGAGGTGTCACTTGGCAGTGTGATGGTGCTTGCCAGCTAGAGAATGGATTAATAATAGGCCATTAGCTAATGAGTAGGGAGACGGTGTCTTAGAGTTCTGCAGAAAGAGACCCAGCAAGCTTTCAAGGCAAAAAGGACAGAACAGTCACTGTGTCTTATTCCCCTGGGAAGTAGGGGCTGAGGAGGTAGGGCTGTAAAGGTTAACAGGTTTCTTGAAGGTCACCAGGAGCTCTTCAGATTTCATATTTTTTTTTTATACTGATGACCAAACAGAAGTTGTAGATCCCTCAGAATGAGAAAGTTTCTTGGAAGTGACACCTTAGGACATAGCCCTGGGGTGAGGATAGTCCCTGAAAGAACACCGAAGGGGTCTACAAGGAGCTGTCCTTGGCTCAGAAGGACTCTCCCTGACCCTGGGCTCTATTTGCCAGCCTCAGGAAGGGTCCATTGTGTGCTGTGTAACTCCCTTAGCAGCATTTGCAGGTGTAGGGGGAACAAAATTACAGCAAAATGTTACCTAAAGCAGGGCATGTTAGTACATGTCTGCAATTTTATTACTAGGAAGCCAGAGCTAGGAGTGAGTTCAAGGCCATACTAAGCAAATAAATACCTCCTCTCCCTTTAAAAAAAGAAATAAAACAAACAACACAACAAAAGCCAGCTGCCTTGGGACACACCTGCAATTCCAGCACTCCAGAGGCCAAGGAAGACCTTTGAGAGTTCAAGGTCAGTTTCTGCTGTGTAAGGAGTTAGAGGCTAGCCTCAGCTATGTGGCACTACATTTTGCACTAGGCAAATAAACAGTTAAAGTTCTTCACTGTCCTGGTGATGTAAGGCTGTAATCCCAACACTTCGAGGGTGTGTGGTACAAGGCCATTTTTGGCTACAGGGCAAACTGGAGACTAACCTAGACTGCCTAAGACCTTGACTAAACAAAACAAAACTTTCTTCAACAAACCATGACTATGACTTATTTAAAACAAATTTTGGGAAAACCTCTATAATAAGCTCCCAAATAGGAATTTTTCACATATATTTTGAGTGACACCCAGACTCTCAAATTTTCCAAGGAGTGTACTCTTGACCCATTCCCCCCAAACAATAGACTTCTTAAAGAAGCCTTAAGTTTTTCTCTGCCCCCAACACAGTCAGAAACGTGTTTTCTGAGGTCTAGAAATGAGCTCACCCTGCAGGGGTGTAATTCTGCATCACCCCAACCAAAATGCATCCCAGGACACCCTCCAGTGTCGGCTCAATGCTCCCAACAAACTCCAGAGATTAACAGAGGCCAGCATTGTCGTCCCCATCCCCCAATGAATCAATACAGGCCGGTTGGTGTAAACAGATCCTCCTCTGCTTCAGTGAAGCCACACAGGAACATCTAAGGGGAGCTAACAACGCCACTTTGTGAGGCTGCTGGCATGACGCCATCTTACTCCCAAGAGAGCAGTGAACAGCTCAGGCTGCTGTGTGGGGGGCTCACTACACATTTGGGAGACTACCATGAGCTATTAGAATAGATCTCTGGGGCTACAGGTTCACCCCAGGCAGAGGGGAAGACCCTGAATAGCAGCGTGTAAGTGTTTTCTCCTCTACTTCTGAGGTAAGCAGAAGAGGGCTTAGTCTCAAATGAATGAAGCGAAGCAAAACCACATGTGTCAGGGGGACCTGAGTGGCATCCTGTGTTCATTTCCCCTACACACCTTGAGCCTCACACAAAGACCCTCCTTCAGGCTGCCAGTCTGAGCCAAGCTGGCTCTGTTTTCACACCTCTGCCCAGAGATAAGAGGTAACACTTGGGAATCACATAACCCAGTTGCGAAATGAACCTGATCAGCTAAAATTGACCATTTTGAGTGCCAAAGCGGGAGCTAGCATGGTAGGCACTCAATGGGTCCCCTGTTTTCCTTCCTCCTCAGCCAGAGTGGCACATTTCTGTTGGCCACATATTGGCTGACCCATTGGCTAGGGTTTAGAGCAGCCAGGGCCTTGTGCTCAGTCAAGTGCACCAATTCTGACTCGGTGCCTTTAGGAAAGCATTGGTTAGCTGACACCAGGAAGCTGCCTCTGACCCTCCCAACAGCACAGGTAACTGCTCTGTTTGGCAGCACCTGTCAAGAGCTCCAATTCCCAGACACTGGGAGTTTCAGGAGATGAAGTCTAAGTGTTGACAGGCCCTTGGGTTTTAGTTTCCTAAGTACAGTTCCTGGGATTCTAACAGCCTAGAAAAGGCAGGTAAGAATCCTGCATGCTCTCTGCTGCACACTCCATCTGCTTCTGAAATAGGATCTGGGTTCACCTATGCTTACCTGTGGGGCAGAAGCTCTAAGGGAGCAAACTTCTTGGAAGGACAAGTGTCATGGGCTGGTTCTGTCCATGCTGCTTCCTTCCTTCTTCTTCCCTCCCTCCCTTCCTCCTTTCTTTCATTCATGTTATTTATTATTTATTTATTTATTCATTCATTCATTCATTCATTCATTTACATCCCCATCACACCCCCACCCCATTCCTCCAGTCCTCCCAGTCCCACCCTTACAAATCCTCCCCCAATGACTCCCTTCCTTTCTCCTCAGAGAAGGGAAGTCCCCCTTGAGTGCCACCTCACCCTGGGACATTCAGTCACAGTAGGACTAAGCACATCCTCTCCCACTGATGCCCAAAGAGGCAGTCCAGTTAGGGGAAAGGGGATCCAATGGCAGGCAACAGAAGATGCATCAGGTCATACCAAAATAATTCTCTTTATACCTTTAATGATGGGCTGGAGAGATGACCCAGTGGTTAAGAGAACTGACTGCTCTTCCACTGACTGCTCGTCCTGAGTTCAATTCCCAGTAACCACATGGTGGCTCACAACCATCTGCAATGGGATCTGATGCCCTCACACACATGAAATAAATAAATAAATCTTTTTAAAAAAACAAAAACAAAAAACCTCTAATGACGAGGAACTTAAAGGCTATTAGACTTCTAAACAAAACACAAAATATAAACAACCAAACACCAAGGAAATCTGTCCTTTTTCCTCTGCTTAGCATGAGCATTCTCACAACAGACAGTCTCCACTTCTGTCCCCACAGTGGCTTCTTTTCTCCACTGTCCTGGTTGGTTTTGGACTCCTTGCCTGTGTCCGGTGCTGCAGTCTGTGGGCCAGAGGGCTAACTGTCTGGAGAGCCAGTTTCCTCCTCTCCTGCACATGGGACTCCTTTGGGACTCAAGCCCACAGGCTTGACTTGCCCCAAAGTTAGGGCTCTACCTAGGCTCAAGCCTAGAATGTATGCCTTTTTTGTCCTGAGTCCTTGGCAGAACATTCACTGGCCTTGAAGATGAAAGTGTTGCTCTAGAAGACCAGACTTTGGTTCCCAGCAGCATCTGAAGTGAAAATTTTTGGTTTCTTTGGAAACTCATATGATGTTTTACTTTCTTTCTTTTTTAAGATTTATTTATTTATTTATTTTATGTATATGAATATACTATGGCTGCACAGATGGTTGTGAACCATCATGTGGTTGCTGGGACTTGAACTCAGGGCCTCTGCTTGCTCCAGCCCAAAGATTTATTTATTATTATATGTAAGAACGCTGTAGCTGACTTCAGATGCACCAGAAGAGGGCATCAGATCTCATTACTGTTGGTTGTGAGTCACCATGTGGTTGCTGGGATTTGAACTCAGGACTTTCAGAAGAGCAGGCAGTGCTCTTAACTGCTAAGCCATTTCTCCAGCCCAATAAGATGTTTTTCTGAAAACTGTCTTATGAGAAGATGTTTTCCTGAGGCAGGCACATGAGAGGATGTTTTGCTGAAGCAGACACAGATGATAGGATGTTTTGCTGAAGCAGATACATGGGAAAACTTGTGTTTAGAAAGACTATAACTATGACCCCATGACAATGGGCAGAGGCTCTGGCATCAGCTCTTCTTGCCCAGCGTCGCTGATCTTCACTTGTTATGACTTCATGGAGAAGAATTCACCAGAGAACATCTTGTATTATTCCAGCGGCTTCTTGCCACTTACACAGACTTGGCATAGCCTCACTGTTTTTTCTGGATTGAACTGCCATTGCTGATTCGTTAGTGGTGTCTGCCGAGTGAACTGGACTGCAGCTGCTTATTCCTGTTGGTGTTTTGCTGGTGGACTGGACTGCTGACAATGAAGATTAGAATAGCCTCAAAAAACTATTTCTAAACAGGTCCACAAACCTGTTTCCTATTAACTTTTCTTTTTCACTACCTCTGACAGGTGATGGGATAGAAGGGAGCTTCAAAGGCTTTTTTTTCCTGGTTTTCCGTGACAGGGTTTCTCTGTGTAGCCCTGGCTGTCCTGGAACTCACTCTGTAGACCAGGCTGGCCTCGAACTCAGAAATCCGCCTGCCCCTGCCTCCCAAGTGCTAGGATTAAAGGCATGCACCACCACCACCCGGCTAGGTTTAAGAACTCTTATTAAAGTACATTTTGAAAAATCTAAACGGAGCATCAGATGGCGCACAGCTACCTGCAACTCCAGCTCCAGGGGAATCTAACGCCCTCTACTGGCTTCTGCAGGTACATGTACACAGTGCCACACAGTGCTACACAGACACACAGAGACACACATTTCATATAAATAAAACTAAATAATAAAAAGTTTAAAGGGGCCGGGCAGTGGTGGCATATGCCTTTAATCCCAGCACTTGGGAGGCAGATGCAGGTGGATTTCTGAATTCCAGGCCAGCCTGGTCTACAGAGTGAGTTCCAGGACAGCCAGGGCTACACAGAGAAACCCTGTCTCAGGAAAAACAAACAAACAAAACAAAACGAAACAGAAAAAAAAAATATTAAAGAAGTGATAGTAGCACGAGGCATGGGAAGAGATGCTTGTCATGGCAGCAGGGGAAAGGTAGAACCAGGAAGTGATGAGTGTGAAGCCAGCCTGGGTTAAATAGCCAGGGCCTGTTTAAAAGCAACACGTAAGTGTATAGCTAAGTAATAAGTAGAACACGATGGCAGGCTGGGGGCTCAGCGACCTCGAACCCTTAAATCCCCCACCCTGGGAAGTGGCCCGTGTGGGTGTTAGGTGTGAGGAGACTGTCTCACTTCAGCGCGGTCGCGGTCGTCGGTCGGTCCTGTGTCATTCTGCTTCACAGCAGGAGTCACAGACTTGATGCTTCGTTCCTGTTTTATTTGTGTAAATTACTGCAAGCTCCAAATGCCTGTGCTGTTTGCCAGGAAACCCCAGTTCTCTAGAAAGGCTCATCTGACTGCGGTCTCTGAGACAGAGAAGATCTCATGCATGAACTTGTGCCGCTGCCAATCAAATGAATCCTAATCTCCAACCCTAGGTCAAATGCTTCTACACAGAGCGTTTCCAACAGGCCAACGTCCAAGCTCTCATCTGCATTTTTCTTTTAACATTGAAAAGGTGAGGAGATTATTCAGTAAATAATTGTGTCTTGTGCCCGTAGAGGCCAGTAAATGACAGGCTGGAGAGGGCTCAAGTGAAGGCATTTGCCACCTAGCCTGAGTTTGATCCCTGGGACCTACGTGGGAAAGGAGATAGCTGAGTCCCAGAGACTATCCTCTGACCTCCATGTGTGTGCCTTGGACAAGAGTAGCTATATACATACAGAAAATATAAATTAAAATGTAACTAAAAGACAAAATAGGGGCTGGAGAGAGAGGCTTAGAAGTTAAAAAGTATTTCTTGCTCTTGCAGAGGACCCAGGTTCAATTCTCAGCTTCCACAATGAGGCTCATAACCACCTGTAACTCCAGTTCCAAGGGAGCTGATGCCCTCTTCTGACCAGATATACTTTTGGTGCACATACATGAATGCAGGCAAACCACTCACACAATACAAATGTAAACAAAAGATTAAAAAAAATAAAATGACCCAGACACTTGTGTGGCTCTTCAGTGTGTTTAAACACCAAAACATGCATGTAATAATGTAGACTTCCAACAGTTGTCAAATGATGTCCTGCTAGCCTAGAGCCTGCAGCATCTGGGGTGGATTTCTGCCAGGATCTTGCTGCAGCTTGCACTGAAATTAGCAGATGCTTGGGTACCTATAGGAAATGGCTGGGGATGTTGGTAGATGCCATCCTAGCACACACAAGTCCTGGGTCCATCCTAGCATTGCACAGACTAGGTCTAGTGTTGCATAGCTGTAATCGGAACCCCAGGCAGGAGAGTCAGAAGAACAAGTTTGTCTGTTGTGGGCTTAAGTGGATTTGGGCCAGCATGGGATATATGAGGCTTGGCTTAAAAATTACAGGGGTCAGCGACAGAGCATATGCACAGCATGTGCAAGCCACACAGCTTGATCCCCACACACCAAACCCCAAAATGCGAACAAATAATAATGAAAGTGATTTGAAAGTTATCAGCTGTACACAAACTAGTTACCAAAGAAAGAATTATAGTTGATTTCACATCATAGACTCAAACCACAGATTGATTCAAAATATTCTTATTTTAGGAAACTGTATCTGGGGGTCTGAAGAGGTGACTCGGTGGTTAAAACTATTTGTTGCTTTCCCAGAGGATCCAGGTTTGATTTCCAGCTTACAGGCAACAGTTTACAACCACCTATAACTCCAGTTCCAGAGAATCACATGGCCTTTTGTGGCCTCCATGGATACAAGACACAAGCACATGCATGCAAATCACTCATATGCATAAAATAAAAATTAAATACTAGAAATAATGTAAGAGAAAGACAGAGAGAGGGGGAGAGAGAGGAGAGAGAGAGAGAGAGAGGGAGAGAGAGAGAGAGAGAGAGAGAGGAGGGAGGGAGAGAGGAAGCAGGGAGGGAAAGAGGAGGGAGGGAGGCAGAGGGGGGTAAATTATATCACAGACTGGAAATATGGCTGAGTGGTTAAGAGAGCATACTGTTCTTCCAGAAGACCTGAGGTTTCAGCTTCACATGGTCCTGAAAGGCAACCTCTAAAATTGTCCTCTGACCTCTGTGCTTACTTCACGACACATACATGCCCATACACATTCATACAAACATATGAAAATTAATGTAACAAAAGTAAAAATTTAAAAAGTTTGCTCAAGTCTATTGTGTACTTTAAGCATAATCCCCCTCCTGTTCCCTCCCCCTCCTGCTTCTTCCCCCTCCTCCTCCCTCCTCCTCCCTTCACCCCCTCCCTTCTCCCTCCTTCTTCACCTCCTGTGCCCACCCTCTTCTCCCTTCCCCTTCCTCCCTCTCCCTCTTCTTTCCCCCTTCTCCCTTCTCCCTCTCCCTCATGCTCCCTCCCCCTCTCCCTTCTCCCTCTTGTGCCTCCCCCTCCTGCTCCTCTCCCTCCTCCCTCCCCCTCCCCCTTTCCTTCTCCTCCCTCCTCTTCCTCCCTCCTCCCTTCCCCTCCTGCTCCACCCTCTTCTCAAGCAGTCCTATTCTCATGCCATGTGTGTTTATGTTTTTTAATTTCCTTACTTTCTTTTTAAATTTTTAAAAATTATTTATTTTTATGTGATATGCATTGGCATATTGCCTGTCTATGTGAGTGTGCTGGTTTCCCTGGAACTGAAGCTATAGACAGTTATGAGCTGCCATATGGGTGCTGAGAATCAAATCCAGGTCCTCTGGAAGATCAGCCAGTAACCGATGAATCATGTCACCACCTCCCCTTTACTGTCACACATGAACACACACACACACACACACACACATATGTGTGTGTGTCTATGTATGTATGTATGTATATATATATATATATATATATGCATCTATCTCCTATGTTTTATATATTTATATGTATATACACACACATATATAGATACTAGATTCCCCCATATGAGAGAAATGCATTCTTATTTGATCTCTAGATATAATTTCCTACAAATGACATGCATAGCTGACCTCAAACTCAGAACAGTCCTCCAGTTTCACCCCTCCAGGTGCTAGAGTTACAGGTGTGATCCACTATATCTAGGAAAAATTTTGAATATAGAAAGCCCAAATGCCTATTCACCTCTCTTTGAGCTTCAAAATGGATTTTCTGAAATATTTAAGCCAGAATTTCTTCTTACTTCTCTGGAAAACAAACAAACAAAAAACAAAAAACAGTCCCAGAAATTCTAGTGTCAATCACCTTTGTATTCTCAACACTCATTTCTTGCTGACATAATTAAGTGTTCTAGAACGCTGAAAAAAGATCTGGACGAAAATCCATTTCTTCTGAGACCCTGTCTGGATAGGACAGCATGGGCTGAGCCCAATATCAGTACTGATATTCACTGATGGAGTAATGATTGTGATTGGTCTGCCTGTATAGTGTGCTGCTTCTCTGTCTGTCTGTCTGTCCTAAAACCACACCAGCCCCACATTCAGTCCTCTTCCTGATGAAAAAGCCAGATCCATGCAAAGATAGGGGTTTGACATGACACGACACATTTGCCTCCCTCCAAAGGCCCTGTGCCTAACTACTGAAAGACACCGTCTCCCAAGGGAAAGTGGGGGTGAGAGGAGGCATATGGGGGATGGGGAAAGAGTAACAGAAGTTCCTTCCTCAAACATGTTCTGAATGGTCCCAAAATAGGTTCCAAAATGGTACATATTATCAATAATATTTTATAATTATACAATAATTATACATCCCTATTCTAATCCCCAGAAACAGAGATAAAAGAGTCTCCCACCAAGCCCCATCCCAAGCTTCACACTTAAACTTTCTATCCTTCTGCCTCAGACTCTGGAGTAGAATGCTAAGCATCCACTACTGTCTTGTATGCAGTAGGTTCTGTTTGGTTGTTTGAGGCAGGTCTCATACAGCTTTGAAGTTTATATAAGTAGAAAGCTTTGAACTCCTGATTCTCCTGCCTTCACCTCCCAAGTGCTGGGATTCTTGGGGGAGGGGGAGCAGGCTGCCATATCTTGCTAACTAGCTGACTCTTAATGAGTATAAGAGGAGAGAGTAGGGTGCTTGCTAAGAAGCCTGACACCCTCTGTTCAGTTCCTCAGAACCCACATGGTAGACACTGAGACTCCTGACAGCTGTCCTTTAACCTTCACATGGGTGGCAGGTATGCACACATGAACAATGTTTTTTTTTTTTAAAAAACATAACTGGAAGGTGAACTGAGTAAGCTAAAGTATTAGTGAGGGTCAATGCTGAAGGAGCACTAATCAGTACTCCCACTTGGATGTTTCTACAGGAAGAAAACAGATATTCAGGTTAAGATCACAAAAAAATCCCAAAAACCAGTGGAAAAGGACAGGGAAGATGAAGAACAGCACAGCTAAGACTGTTCCATAAAAAAGTCTGTGTGTCTGTGTGTGTGCCTGTGTGTGCATGTGTGTATAAACATGTGTGTGCACATGTAAGCACTATGAAGAACAGCACAGCCAAGGATGTTCCAGAAAAAGTCTGTTTGTATGTGTACATGTGAATGTGTGTGTGTGCACATGTAAGTGTGTTTGTGTGTGTAAGTGTATTGTGTGCATGTATGTGTGTGTATGTGAAGCATGTGTGTGCATGCACATGTGTATGAGTGTGTATATGCACATGTAAGCATGTGTGTGTAAGCATGTGCATGCACATGTAAGCATGTATGTGGGCACATGTATATGCATGTGTGAGCATGCGTATGCACATGTGTGTGTGTGTGTGTGTGTGTGTGTGTGTGTGCGTGCGCACGTGCACATGCACATCTGTGTCTTTGTATTCATTTGTTTGTTTGCGTTTGATGTGTTTAGTGCACTGCTCCCTCATAGTCTGAACTTGCTAGTTAATTTCTGGTCATCTGTTAGATTTAGAATCACTTAGTTTTAAGTGTTTTTTCCTTCTAGTGCTGAGGATCTAATCCATTACATTATTGACTGAGCTACACCCATGCCCCAGTGGCAGAAGATGGCCTTCCTGGAGCTGGGGGACTGGCTTAGTGGGCAAAGAGCTGATTGTGCTACAAGGAGGACCTGACTGAGTTAGGATTCTCAGAGTCTTTGGGAAGCTGGGAGTCATGTGATTGGTAATCTCAGCGCTCCTGCTTCAAGATGAGAGGCAGAGACCAGAGGGCTCCCAAAATCTCCTATGCCAGCTAGGCTACTGTGTGCACTGGCAAGCAACAGGAGACTGTCAAACAAGGCGAGTAGAGAGGACCCACACCAGAGGCTGTTCTCTAACCTCCAAAGTTCTCTGGCACAAACACGCACTTACACACACATATACACACATCATACACAGAGTCTTTTACACACACGAAGTAATTTTCTCATAAATATTTTATTTTAAACTGTCATGTCATGATACAGTTTTTTGAAATTATAATATCCTTGGAATATTGAAGTCAACCCCCTCTCCACATATACTTTTTTCACATTCTGAGTTGTGTGGGGACAGTGGGGACCAGGAGTGACTGCCTTTCTAAGTCCCGGCCTCTGAAGTATGACAGAGATAATAACTCCTACCTACTCCCAACTTTGTTCCCAGGATGCTGGAAATGACTAAGGCATCAAGACAGTAAAATATAATCCCTGGGAGGTTAAACAGTTACTTGTGTGTCTAGAATCACATAGAAAACAGACAGAAGTACGTACTGGAGACTTTACCATAGCTAAGGCCTCGCCTTTTTATTGGCCTTTCATCAGAATGGTGTGAAATGGGGAGGATGGATTGGCTATGAGTTAGGTCCACATTCTTCTAGATTGTACATTCCAGGAGTTACTGAAAAAGATGACCCTGAAAATAGGAATTATGGGAAGTGTTATAATGTGTTTTACCACAATAAGAGATGTTGAAGAAGTTAGGCATAGCTAAGTGCTAGGTATTGTGCTTATTCTGTGTAAAGCACCTATACCCCCTCCCCCCAAAACCACCCTTAGAAATATGTAAGAATGAATAAGATCCTCTGTAACAGAGAGAAGTGTTGGAGAATGTGGGGCTTTGAACATATGTACAAGACTATGGTTGTGATAGATTGTTCACAAAAATGACCAAGCTAATGCCTTCCATTCCTGTTCTTATATCATTCAAAGGGTAACTTTGTCACATCTCCCATTTAGGTGTGAAGTTTATTTTCTGACCCTTTAAGTCTGGGTCAGGTTTGAGATTTAATTCAACCTAGAGAATGTATCAGAAATTGGATACTTTCTGAGCCTTGATCTTAAGTTGCCTTTCAGAGCTCGGATGAAGCCCAGTAGTTCTCTTTCTCTCTCTCTCTCTCTCTCTCTCTCTCTCTCTCTCTCTCTCTCTCTCTCTCTCTCTCTCTCTCTCCCTCCCTCTCTCTCTCTCTCTCTTTTTGATGCTGAGAGAGCAGGTAAACAAATATGCCCAGTAGTGGCCTACATTGATGCAGGCATGTGCCTGAAGCCATAAGCCCAGCCAGGCCACTGCTGACTGCCACTAGACTGCACTCACACAAGTGGCCCAAACAGAATTAGTCCAGTCCTAGAAGTGACACATCTGGGGAGGGCTATTAAATAGGAATAATCATTATATTACAATAATCTGTAGTAAAAGTGAGGTG
Organism: Mus musculus; assembly: GCF_000001635.26. Classification (NCBI taxonomy): domain Eukaryota; kingdom Metazoa; phylum Chordata; class Mammalia; order Rodentia; family Muridae; genus Mus; species Mus musculus. The sequence goes on along the minus strand of NC_000084.6, from coordinate 10,966,903 downwards.
CTGCCCTCCCTTAAACCTAAAACCTCATATTATTTGATCATCATCATCAGCCTTATTTGAATTATTTATTGCATCGTCTAATACAACCCAGACTGGCCTTGAATTCATATACTGGAGAATGACCTAGAATGCCTGATCTGCTGGTCATTACTTCCCAAGATCTGGGAATCCAGGTGTGGGCCAGCATAGCAGCCTCCACACAGCTTTTAAAGGACTTGGACTGTAGTGGACTAGACTGAAAGGGGCACAGTTAGTTTAAAGTGCAAAGGGCAAAGAGAAAGCTATTCATCTGAAGCCTGGCAACTCTCAGAGGAAAGGACATAACATTTCCGAGGGTTGAGCGAAGAACCAAGAAGGTAGAATGAAGAGATAGGTCACGGACAATGGAACCAATTCCAATAGCAAGAATGGGCCCTAATCAAAGGAAATTGATTCACTTTGTTAGTCAGCATCCACCACTGTGACAAGTGCCTGAGAAAAATCAGTCTACGAGGAGGAAAGTAGCCGAATAGCTTCAGATGGTACAGTCCCTGGTCATGGTCCTTGGTGTTGTCATTTTGGACTGGTGGCAACATGGAAACCATGAGAGAATTGAGTAGTGAAATAAAGCTACTATCTTGTGGTGACCTGGAAGCAGGGGCCAGGGAGGTGATGAGGAGAAGCCGAGGAGGGGCCTGGTTCCAAGGTTCCACCCAAGGGCACACCTCCAATGACCCAACTTCTTCCCAGTTTGCCCCACTTCCTAAAGATTTGTTTTTATATGTGTGTGTGTGTGTGTGTGTGTGTGTGTGTGTGTGTGTGTCTATATATGTCTTTCTCTCTGTCTATCTGTCTGTCTGTCTGTCTGTCTGTCTGTCTGTCTGTCTGTAAGTCTGCAAACATGTGTACAGTGCCTGGAGAGGCCAGAAGAGAATGCTGTATCTCTGGATCTGGAATTACCCATTATTGTGAGCCCCCTGTTGTGGGTCTTCTGCAAACATGACAAGCACCCTAACTGCTAAGCCATCTCCCTGGCCTGTTGCCCTTCCTTTCTAAAGATTCCCATCTCCCAAGCCAGGAGCAATCCTTTAATGGGACTCTGAGAAACATTAATCCAATCTGTAGCATTCCCCTTAGAGAAGAGACACTTGGAAAATGTGTCCCCAGATGGGTTTCAGAATTGTCATGAACCAATGAGCACTGAGAATCTGCAGACCTTCCTTTTTCTGAATAGAAATTTCTAGTCATTGCTTTTGGCCCTTTTTCACTATTCTGTGTTTGGGGGCAAAATGGTACAGACTTCTGTAAGAGGGAAGAATAAGTCATCTGCCCTTTTCCTTTAAGAATTGAGATTTTATTGGTTGAAGATCAGTACAGAGATATATCAAGTCTGGTATATGAGAGAGGCCACACCCATATCTGGAACTAATTATGGTGACCAAATCCTAGCCATTAAGCTTAATGCCCTAATGAGAGGAGTGTTTAGAGATTCATGTTTCTCTTAAAGGAGTGATGTGGTTTATCGTGGTTACAGGTGAACGTGCATGGTGGACTTGCCAAGATAGAATCAGTAACTTCTAGCACTGAATGCACACCTTCCTAGGACACCTTTGCTGCTTCCCCATCAGGAGCTGGAGCCTCTTTACCCAGTCTGTGAATCAGAGCAGGTTTCAGTAGATGTCACAGAAGAGACCTTTTGCAGCATTAAGCCCAGGCTTCAAGACTTAGCTTTTGCTCTAATCTCCTTGGACCCCTGCCACACATAAGAAGCCCAGGCTGGCCTCTATGATAATGAAGTACCCTGTGAAATCAGTAGCTGGCCCAACCCACAGTATCAACTGCCAGACTCACTAGTAAAGCCATCTGAGACCCCTTATTCCCTACCAATTGATCCAGGCAAGAGTAGCCAAGCTATCCAGATGGGCCGAAGCAAATCACTGACCTGTAGAGTCATGGATAAATAAAAACAGCTATTATTCTGGGTTGACTCATTTATGCAGCAGAAACTGATATGATGGAGACATTTCTGCCGTACTAGGAAAACATAGTTCAGGTGAACTGTTCAAGGTAGTTCCTGCTATATTCAGTGTGGGTAGAATGAGGACGGCTCAGGTCCAGTAGCATGGCTCTCACTGTATAGTTTTTGGTTGAATGATTTGGCCTTCTGCAGAAGAGGGACACCTGTGTACATATAGAGTGCTCTATTAGCTACCTTTGAGCTTGGAGTTTCTCAGGGGTGGAGAAGGTCAATGGCAGTGTGAACACTCAGTATCAGACACAGTGCCTGCCAAGTATTAGCCTTGGAGCCCTAGTTTAACAAGAGAATCCATTGTAACTATTTTCATTTGCAGTAACTGAGCCTTGCAGAGGGGATTTTGATGAAACTCAAGCCTAGTCTCATTCCAGAGAACTGAACCATAGGGCTAAGACTTCCACCTTCCCTGTAATACTGAGTGTTACAGAAGCAGACAGGGGTGCTGTGTGTGGCAGAGGGGCTGAAGGTAGAGTATGAAAAGGAGTTGATGCTTCACAATTGAATCAAGGGGGGAATAAGAAATAGGAAATGGATGAAAAAGAAATTGTGCCAGAAAGTTAGAGAGGGTCTAGAGATGAACCTTAGGAGACACAGTGCTGGCCTCTCAGACCTGAAGCTATGGCTATGGTCCCTAACACCACAGAAACTCAGCATAGTTTTGCACTCCTATAATCCCAGCACACCAGAGCAGGAGGCAGAAGGATCAGAAGTTCAAGGTCATCTTTGGCTACACAGCAAGCTTGAGGCATGCCCAGGCAACATAAGACACGGTCTCAAGAAAAATGACAAGATCCATTAGAAGAAAGGATCCATCAGAGAAATGTCTAATGCCATTGTATACTTGTAACCCCAGCCACTGGGAGATGGGCATAGGAAGATCCAAGTTCAATATCAACCTGAGGTGCAGGGGTTGAAGGGTGAAATAGAGAAATGAAACATTTCACACACACACACACACACACACACACACACACACACACACACACATGCTCACAGGCCTACCCTTGCAGAGAGCAACAGGCCATCAGATAATCTATAGTTTGTTCTGAAATTCCTACTACAACTTCCCTCTCCTCCTTATTTTCTTAAAATGTTGAGAGCTCCCTCAGTCCTTTGCAAAGGGCAGCCTCTGCTCTGTGCTGAGCCTCTCTGATGTTCTCTTCTAAACATTACAGGAGCCAGCCAGTTAGGCACCTGCCTGTCTCTAGAACCATAGCAGTAAGAGGCCCACTGGGTTTGAATCTTGATAGAGGACAGCAAAAGCATGAAGGCTGACTTTGCACAATCAAAGTTGCTCCAGGATCCATTTGGAAAATGCATGGAGTTCTGAGGGAAATCCCAAACATTTTCTAAGGAGTCTGGTTCCCTCTTCTGGGTTCTATACCATCCACAACTTCCATTTTGTGGTTGGTTGATCGGTTCTTGAATGGTTAGTTATTTGAGTCAGAGCTCAGCCTAGGCTGGCCTGGTACTTACTTTGTAGCCAGGCAGGTCTCAAATCTAAAGTAATCTTCCTTCTGCCTCCCAAGGGCAGTGGGACAGGCAGCAGCAACCACACTCAGTGATGTTAGTAAAACACTGGGAGGTTGAGGGGGAATGGGGAAGCAGGGATGGATGTGGGTCTAGTTGGGGACGCGTAGAGGTGAATATGATCAAAATACATTGTATGAATGCCTCAAAGAATTAGTAAAAAAAAAGGGGGGGGTTGTAATTAAAGGAATTTTTTGTCTCTAAAAAATGCTGGTGTATTTTCCAAGATGAAGACAAAACCTGTATATTAAAGAGTCATGCTACTAATACTACTACTAATAAAAACACCAGTGAGAGAGAACAGTGCACACAGTGGCCCCACTATCCACCTTCCGCGTTGGCAAGGCTAATGAGCACTGAAGTTGCAATGTGGTTTTAAACTTACCTTGAAGTCTTTCCTTCCTCAGACACATTATCCATCCTCCTCTTCCAGCCCTAGCCTCATGCAGGCTAATGTTGGACAAAGTGAGTGATCTGTAGGTTGAACAAGACCCTGGCTTTGGGATGAGACCATTTCCACTATCTGAGTGCTACCTAGAGGTGTGACACAGGCATTTGATGGAGTGAGTTGAGGTCATCAGACTTAGCAGCAGGTGCCTGTACTATCTTAGCAAGCCAGTTGTTTCTCCCCCATTGTTAAGCTTTAGTAAAATGCCAGTTGAGACATAATGATCAGAAAGAAACCAGGAGTCTGTGAGAAGTGACATAATTTGGGAGTTAAAGTTTTCCACCAGTTCTTCTAGTTCATAGACAATTTTGCAAGACGAAGCCAGTTCTTTTTAAAAAATATATAATTTATTTTTAACTGTATGTCCACTGGTGTTTTTCCAGTACACATGTCTGTGTCGTTGGGTCAGAAGCCCTGGAACTGGAATTACAAGCAGGTGTGAGCTGCCATGTGGACTCTGGGAATTGAACTCAAAACCTCTGGAAGAGCAGCCAGTGCTCTGACCTCTGAGCCATCTTTCCAGCCCTGCAAAACCAGTTCTCATCATGAAGCAGCACCTGTGAACTCTGCCTGCTCTTTTCACATTTAGGACCCCAGATGTTTGTGTTAGCCCACCTAGTCCAGGTACTGGATGATCCTAGGTCTCCACATGCTAGGCAAGGCTCTACCATTAAACTGTAACTCTGCCCTCCCCCTCTCTTGGAACTATTTATCATTCATTATTTTGAGATACAGTCTCATATAGGCCAGATTTGCCTCAAACTCCCTGTATAGCCAAGGACAACTTTGAATTTCTGATACTCCTGCCTCTCCCTTCTGAGCTCTAGAGTATAGGAATCACACTGCCATTCCTATGGCTTTGTCTAGGAGTCTACCCAGGTTCTCTGAAGAGCATCCAGGGTGGTAATTAGCAAGTTAGCTTTCCAGCCCTTCCAAACCTTTTGAGGGAGGGAGGGAGGGAGGGAGAGAGAGAGAGAGAGAGAGAGAGAGAGAGAGAGAGAGAGAGAGAGAGAGAGACTGGCTGTAGGTAGCCTAGATTGGCTTGTTTGTTTGTTTGTTTGTTTGTTTTTCAAGACAGGGTTTCTCTGTATAGCCCTGGCTGTCCTGGAACTCACTTTGTAAACCAGGCTGGTCTCGAACTCAGAAATCCACCTGCCTCTGCCTCCTGAGTGCTGGGATTAAAGGCATGCACCACCACGCCCAGCAGCTGACCTCTTTTTAACATTTTGAGCTACTGAGTGTTTTACTTGCCTGGTTCTGAGCTTTCAGTCAGTCTGCCTCAGCCTCCAGACCAGCCAGACCACAGTCTTCACAGCCATAACATATCCTCTTTCCTTTCCTTTCTGGAGAGCAGGGGATAGCAAGCGACTGCCAGCCCAGAGCTGCCGCTTGGTGGGAAGACCTTCTTGCTGTTGCAGTTCAATCAGCACACTTGCTTTGGACAAATCTACCCATTTTTGTAGCTCAGTCTGACTACATTTTTGTGTATGTTTAAAAAAAAGTTTCTAAAGGAGTCTAGATGAGCTAAGAAGACAAATCTGGTTTGTGCTGTTCCTTTTCCCATTGAATATTTATGGAACTAAAAATTTTATTACATTTATTTATTTTATTGTATGCACCTGCCCCGAGTGGGTGTGGCGGTCAGAGGACAACCTGTGAGAGCCGGTTCTCTCTCTCCACTATGTGAATCCTTGGGATTGAACTCAGGCTGTCAGGCTTAGTAGCAGGAGCCTTGCCTGCTGAACCATCTTTCTGGTCCTGGAAATTGTTTTGGTTTTGTTTTAGATAGGATCTGTCTATGTAGTCTTGACTTGTCCTAGAGCTCACTATATAGATCAGGTTGGCATTGAACTCACATAGATCCTCTTGCCTCTGTCTTCCCAGTGCTAGGATAGCAAATCCCAAAGATCCACTTGATTCTGTCTCCCTTGAGCTGGGATCACAGCAACCAACCACATCTATCTTTTATGTGGATGCTGAGGTTCAAACTCAGGTCCCTCATCAATGTGCTCTGTGCTTAATTTCGACTGAGCTATCTTCCCAACTCCCACATGTCCTATTTTCTTATGTCTACATAACCAGACCTAAAGTGACTTTTACCTACCACAGATAGGACCTTCTGACTTGCCATTTTTTCTAAAGGCATATATTTCTTACTTGAAATTCCATTAAAAGATTTCTTACATCCTTGTGAGGCTTGAACTCCTAGTTTCACTAAGATGCTAAACCATGTCCAAATCAAACCCAAGAGAAAGCTTGCCAGGAAGCCAAAGGGTATGATTGTAAGGTTAGAGAGTACACAGCTGTTATGTCTGTAGAAAGAGACTGGGCAAGGACTGGAGGTGAAGCCCAGTGGGTTAAGTGTTTGCTTAAAATGAACCTTCACCATCCAGTGCCAAATAAACCAGGTGTGGTAATGCACACCTGTAGTTCCATGAACTCCAACTCCCTATGTAGGTGAGACTGACCTGGAACTCCTATCCTCCTGCCTCTACCACACCAGTGCTGGGATTACAGGTTTCTATCTCCACATCTTGTAAGCAATTTTTTCCTTGGGTTTTGTTTTGGCAAGGTCTCGCTATTTATCTCAGACTGGTTGAGAACTTATGGCAATCTTCCTGCTTCTGCCTCCTGGTACCTGGGACACAAGCACGGCACACTACTACCTCTATATTATGGGAAATTAGTTTCTCCTCTTATGTCCACAGAACAGAATGTGGAGCAGGGAAGGCTGGAGTTACCACTTTTTCCATCATGAAGACAGGCTGATAATATCTACATTAGGGAGTTGGAGAGATGGCTCAGTGGTTAAGAGCACTGACTGTTCTTCCAGAGGTCCTGAGTTCAATTCCAGCAACCACATGGTGACTCACAGCCATCTGTAATGGGATCTAATGCTCTCTTCTCATGTGTCTGAAGACAGCTACATTGTACTCATATAAGTTAAAAAGCAAATAAAAGAGTATCTACATTATACTGTTTATGGTCATCTTGAAAGAGCTTGTTTTCCAGAGTCTCCAAAGACACTGTTAGGCTATAGAAGTCTTAGTAAGTGTTAGAGACAATGCTGACATCAGGGAAATATGCTTGGAGAAAGCCAGGTGTCTCTGCCTTTGTGGACTGAGCAGAAGAGGTAATGGGGTACACTTGCAGCAGGACTTGAGTGGCATTTGACAGGTGTTATCTTGAGTTATTAATTGTCTATTTGCATGTATGCCTTGTGCCTCTATCAAGATGTACATTTATGGAGGGAGGAGAGCCTGGATCCAATTTTGCTGCATCCCTTGCACTAACTGTGGTATCTTATATACGATAGACATCTGACAATACTTATTACTATCTAAAGGATTGGGACTCCTGTCATAAAAATTTTATCATAAAGATCCTATTCCTTGACGGAGTTTCGTGTTGATTGTAGTTTGATCAAGTCAATATATGAAAAACCAACATATAACCACTTCCACTCATAATCTTTTCAACCACTTGTCTTTCAGGGATAGAGTTCTGATACCATGAACACACAAACTGAAGTTACTCCCACAAGGAAAGCATTGTTACTGTCCATACTTCATAGATAGGGAAACAAAGCACTGAAAACCAATGTTATTTGTCTAAAGCCACAAGGAAGAGGTGAAACTGAGATTCGAACCTAGGACAGCTGACCCAATGGGGGAAGGAATTCCCATTCCTAGGTAGCACTACTTGATGGGTTGACAAAAAGATCACTTGGCCTCCTCTGATAGGAAAATCCTGGCATATAAGAACCAGTAACACGGCACAGTTTCCTCTGCAAAGTTCCCAGGGAGGCTATGTATGGTGACACTCCTGCGTCTCAACCATGTTGAGAAAGGCATCTGGATCCAGAGGACCATTTTCTCTGGGGCTCCTGGCCTGCCTGTAGAACGCTGGCTCAATCTCTCACCAAAGTCCCTCAACTAAGACCCTTTAAGACCTCCTCTGCTCAAGGTCCCTCCACCTGGTCCTTTTCTACTGTAGCACCACAGATGTAGCTCTCACTACAGGCCACCAGCAAAGGTTTCTTCCCTTCTTCTCATGGTGCTGTTGCTTGGTGACTTTTTTTTTTTTTTATGATTTTGCTCAGCCTGTTGTTAGCCTGCTGTGTTTGGAGATAGTAGATGATTAAACCTCCTGGACAGGTGTAAACGCAACCTTTGTCATCTAAGGCTGAGAGAATTACCTTGCTGAGCTACCTACTACCTCCCTGAAGCTCCTGAACTTTCTGCCTCCAGCAGATCCTCTCCCAGGGCTAAGGTCTGCAAAGCTTGGGCCCCCATGAATGATTGCCATGCTCTGAGCCCAGCACAGAGAGCCTAGCTGAAGTCAAGGGCCACACAGACCCTGAAGATACTCAAAGCTTAGGAATACATTTCTCTTTACCTCTCTCTGTCTCTCTTTCTCTCTCTCATTGTGTGTGTTGGAATTTTTACTTGGTAAATAACAAAATATGCAAATATGTATTTATCTTATATATATATGATGAGTCCACTGTAGCTGTCTTCAGACACACCAGAAGAGGGCATCAGATCCCATTACAGATGGCTGTGAGCCACCATGTGGTTGCTGGGAATTGAACTCAGGACCTCTAGAAGAGCAGTCAGTGTTTTAAACCACTGAGCCATCTCTTCAGCCCTTAAAATATGCAAATATATAATAATTGACTACTATTTCAAACCTGAGTGGTTTAATATTTGCAGTAGTTTTCATTCCTCCTGGTCCCTCACTTTGCCTCAGTTGCCATCTGCAGGCCTCAGAGTTCATGTATCCACTCGATGAGGCTTTTGAGTTCAACCACAGAAGCTATAATCCCATAGAGAAGCAAGAGCAGACTAATGAGCCTCTTAGCAGGATGGATCTATAAGCCTCTTCCATCAAGGGAGACCCTTTGGTCCACACCACATCTGACCACAGGCTTGAAGCTGTAGAGACCAAGCCAGAACTCCCAAGCTGGGAACTACTAACTTAAAAGACAGAAAGTCCTGGATCTATGCTAAATGGACTACTGGCAGCCCAGTGCCCAGGAAAAGCTGCCAGACGCCCTCTGTTGATTTTGTAAGGCCCAGTTCTCACCAACAGAGCCACTTTTCAGGAAGGCTGGGGCTGAGCAAACACCACCAGGCAAGCACATTTTCTGGTGCGTGTTCCCAACCTCCTGAGCCTGGCTGCTGCTCAAGGTGAGCTCAAGGCAGTGGAACCTGTTCTCAAGAAGTTCTCATTTGTCTGTCACTGGCCTCTCTCAGGCCTGTCATGGCGCTTACTGGGTATTTTTGCAATTGAAGCAAAGAAGTAATAATCAAATTCAACTTCCTCTGTAGACAGTTAGCTAATGTTTGTCAAACACCAAATGACCAGCTCAAGAAATCAATCAAAATATGTTTAGTGGGTGTCAGCCCCCTCCCTGCCCCCAGCACAGCCCTGGGTAGCTTGTGAGGGGCTTGATCACACCCCCAGCAGTAGCAGCAAATGGAGGATTTATTTGCAAACACACTAAACCACTATTCCTGCCCTTAGAAATTTCCTTCAGGCAAAGAGTACAGGACATAGGTAGAATTAAATAAGGGAAAGTAAGTCAGAGGGGGGACAGGGGAAGAAAGAAAATAATTGCTTTACTACTTTGTGCCTTAGTCAACAGATCACAAGGCGCTGTGGGTTTTGAAGAGGCTTCTGCACATTTTGCCCTGCAATAGAACAGCGACATTTCCAGCAGCAGAATCACATTGAGTATTCGAGTAAGGAGGCAAGCCCTTTAATAGATGGTAGGTGACAGGTTAAGTGGAGGGGATGAGTTCAGCCCATTGTGGGAAACGAAGGCCCCGACTGGAGACAGTTTGGGGGTGGGGGTGAGGGCGGTTAGAATAAGAAAATATGACTCTCACCTTGCTGATTTCAGGGATGATATATTAATAAAGTATGATCTTTGCTAAGCATTGTGCCAGAGTGGGACTTATCGATTCTTTCAAGAAGAAGAAAACCTAGTGATCAGAGTAGAGGCTCACATATATAATCCCCACACTTCAAGAGACTGAGGCAGGGGATCACTGTGAGTTGGAGGCCAGCATGGGCTACAACAGAATGAGCTCTTGTCTTAGGATGAGGAGGGGAAAAGGAGAGGAGGAGGGAGGACAAGCAGAAAATATAACCCTGGGACTTGGGGGATCCACCATGAAATAAACAGATACATGCATGGCAACGTAGTGTAAACAAGAAGGAGGAACAACGGTTATCAGGATCACTTACTTCTTTCCTTACTTTAATGTGAGAGTCTCACTATGTAGCCCAAGCTGACCCCAAGCTCCAGATCCTCTCCCCAGTTCTTGGGAGAGTTGAGAGGGTTCCACGTATAGATGAGAGTTCAATAAGATCAAAGATGTAAAAACTCAGACACTCAGGTGTGTGCACATACACACATACATAGACACATTCAGACAAATATATATGTACATGGAAAGATATCCTCAGACACACACAGGTTGACACACACACACACACACACACACACAGGCAGACATACACTCAGGCACACACACTCATTTTTCATTTTTTAAAGATTTATTTATTTTATGTATATGAGTACACTGTTGTTCTCTTCAGACATGCCAGAAAAGGGGTCAACCAGTAGCACCTTCTACACTTGATCTTAGCCAAAAGGCCGAGAAGTGATCAGTAGCACCTTCTAAAATGTGGCATTCTTAACATAAATTATAAAGGGGAGACTCTCCACTGGGAAGCCTGTACATTCTTGCGTCTTACTTTCTTCCCAAGTGCCTTTCTCTCTCTTCATTGTAGTGCATAAAAATCTATATTAAAATTATTAAATTCCTACTCTATTTTAAAATAGAATGGTATAATAGAGGCCTGAACATGTAGCTTAGCAGTGGAATGAATAGCTCTCAGCAGTACAACCCTCTGGGTTTGATCCCCGATACAGTACTGAATAACAATAAGATGTTTTATCAAGTGTTTTGTAGGGCCCTAATCGTTTGTTTTCTGGCAACTCCCTGCTTCAGCCTTCCTAGTAACTGAAACTACAGACAAGCACCACAATTTACCACAGCTTTTTGGGGGAGAGCAGGGTCTTATGTAGCTCAGGCTAGCCCCTAACTTACTGAATAGTCCAAATGACCTTGGACTTCTGATCTTCCTGCCTTCAGTTCCTGGTGCTGGGATTACAGGTGCCTAGTTTATACACAGCTCAGGATGGAACCTAGGACTTTGTCAAGTTAGCTAAGCACTCAGCCAACTAAGCTGCATCCTGACAAGGGGTTTTAATACATATGAAGAACCTGACACACACTGGTAGGTATTTAACACCTATTTATCAAGTGAATAACATTGACACTAGGGCCTGTGTGACACATTCCCAAAAGCAACACATAGTGCCCACCCACAATGTATCACTGTCTAGTAGGAACTGCAGGTGTGTGTGTGTGTGTGTGTGTGTGTGTGTGTGTGTATGTGTGTTTTGGAGGGCACACTTTAAATCTCAGTGCTGAGGAGGCAGAGGCAGGTGGATCTCTGAGTTCAAGGCTAGTCTAGTCTACAGAGTGAGTTCCAGCACAGCCAATACTACATGGAGAAGACAAGACAAGACAAGAACTGCAGACGTGTGCACACAGTATGATAATGTAACTGCCAGCCTGCAGGACAAAGTCCAGACACGTAAGGGATATCATTCCTGTTTGTTTTATTTTATTATGTGATATTAACTCTGTGTGTGTGTGTGTGTGTGTGTGTCTGTGTGTGTGTGTGTGTAAGTATGTATGTGTGTATGTATGTAAGCATGTATGCATGTGTGTATGTATGTATATGTGTGTATGTATGTAAGTGTGTATGTATGTGTGTATGTATGTGAGTATGTATGTATGTGTATGTATGTATGTATGTGTATGTGTGTGTATGTATGTGTGTGTATGTATGTATGTAAGTATGTATGTATGTGTGTGTGTATGTGTAGCATGTGCATGCAATGCCTGCAGAGGTCAGAAGAGGGCATCAGATCCCCTGGAACTGGAGTTTGGAAGGTTGTGAGATTCCATATGAGTACTGGGAACTGAACCTGAGTTCTTTAGAAGAGCATGGAATGTTCTTTACTGCTGAGCCACCTCTCCAGCCACACAGGAAGGGCTCTTTATAACTAAAGAACAAAGAGCAAGGAGACACAAGGCTCAAATCAACACAGGGACAGGGTGCCAAGCCAAGCACTCTGATCTTTGTTTGGAAGACAACATGAAGTCACTGTGCAGTTGGAAACTTGACATTATCAAGTTTCCAAAACTTGGCATTATTCCCCCAAAAGCTGTGGTAAATTGTGGCACTTGTCCGTAGTTTCAGTTACTAGGAAGGCTGAGGCAGGGAGTTGCCAGAGAACAAACGATTAAGGCCCTACAAAAACTTAATAAAACACCTTGTCCCCTTTCGAGTACATTCTGGAAAGGTCATTGTGGCAGCTGTACAGATATTAGCTTAGTTAAAGGAGACTAGGGAGAGGATAAGTCAACTGGGAGGACATTGCAAAAGCCTGGATAACAGCTGCTGGCTCTCGAAAGTAAGGGAGCATTGGGGTGGGACAGAAACAAAGCACAGCTTCAAGGGCTGTTTGCAAAGTGATCCATAGTCCACTGGAACCGATCTGGTCCTGGAAGCACAAGAGAAGAGCACATCAGAGTATCCTCTGGTTTTGTGTTTGGGTAGCCTAGATCACTAACTTGCTGTGTACCTTTGAGCCGTTGTCTCAACTTCTCCAAGCTTCAATCTTCATGCAAGTTACAGAGAAGACTTGTGTGTGAGTCTATGGAAGGGTAAGGAGTGCCTGTGTATGCCTACGAGCCAGGTTTCCACTGAGCAAGACTGAAAGAGTGTGTGTGCCCTAGACCTACAAACTCCTCTCCCACTGCCACACAAAGGGTATTCACCTACATCTTCCCAAGGATGCCAGAATAGTTACACTCAGTTCTGATGGCAGTCTTGAGTCTCATGCCAGCTTCAGGAGGCTTCAACCTGGTGCCATCTTTAATGATTCAAGCCCTGAGCCCCTGGAAAGCTTCTGTAGGACTCCCCTTTCCTCTCCAGTGGGTACCATTTAGCAATGAAGAATGTTGCTCCCTGCCACACACGAGATGATTTCAGTGAAGTAAAAGCTTTCTGCAGCCCTCTGCAGACTCATCCACACAAACTCCAGCAGAAACAATCCACATTCTCTGCTGACCTACTAAGGAATAGACATTGTAACTGTCTTTGTGTCTAACAAGCAATGCTAGAACAATCAAATAGCTATGTGCCAAACACTGAAGTAAGACTTGAACAATGCACCAGACACAGAGTTTAACTTGAGCCAAGGGGGTGTGGGGAAGGCTGAGGGTGGCTTGGCTGGTAAATGACTTGCCTTGCAAGCACAAGGAGCTGAGTGTAATACTCAGAACCCATGGTAGTGGAGTGGGGGGGGGGTCAGGCATGTGGCACACACCACTACAATACCAATGCTACAGAGTAGGAGACAGTAGGACCCTGGAGCTCACTGACCAATCAGCCTAGCCTACCTGGTGAGTTCCAGGACACAGAGAGACTTAGTGTCCAAAGACAACATCAGAGGCTATCCAATGGTCTACACACACACTTGGGGGGTGGGTGAGGGAGGAGCAGGAGGAAAGAAATGGCAGCAGCTATGTCTATCTCATGGCTGTTAAGAAATTAAATGGGATGACTTACATGTAGCCGTCAGCCTGGTTCCTGGCCTCTTGAGAGCTGTACTGTGCTTTCTTTCTGTTGTCTACTACAAACTCACATGTTCTAACTCCAGGACTTCAGACTGTGACCCCACCTGAAGCTAGGGTTTGTAAAGAAGTACTGTAGCAGTAACTTTTATTTTCCTGCAATAATTGTCATCTTGGAGGCTTACTACCACTGTCTGCTAACTTGTTCCTAGTCCTGGAAGCGTCTAGCCTCCACACAATCTTATCTAGGCCTAGAATGTTTTCAGTCTCTGAGGCTCACTGCTAAATAAGCTCATCCTTCCTAGTTTTTTCAAGCTCCGGCTGGTTGGTCAACTCATCTGTTCTGACTCAAACTCTTCTCCAAGATGACTGATTCAATCTGGCTTTTCTTTGGGTTTCTGACTGAATTGCTCTGCTTGGCCTCATACTGACTTTGGCAATCTGTTTTGCTCTTCTGGTTCCTTCTCATTCTCTGGCTTGTTCTGTCTTCATCTGTTGTAATGGTTTGTATATGCTCAGCCCAGGGAGTGACATTATTAGAAGGCGTGGCCCTGTTGGAGTAGGTGTGGCCTTGTTGGAGTAGGTGTGTCACTGTGAGTGTGGGCTTTAATACCCTCATCCTAGCTGCCTGGAAGCCAGTATTCTCCTAGCAGATTTCAGATGAAGATGTAGAACTCTCAGTTCCTCCTGCACCATGCCTGCCTGGATGCTGCTGTGCTTCCTGCCTTGATGATAATGGACTGAACCTCTGAACCTGTAAACCAGCCCCAGTTAAATGTTGTCATTTATAAGACTTGCCTTGGTCATGGTGTCTGTTCACAACTAAGATTGAAGTTGGTTCCAGCAGAGTGGGGTATTCCTGTGACAACCTGACCATGTTTTGGGGAGGACTGTGGAAGGACTTTGGAACTTTCGGCTGGAAGAGCCATTGGGTAAGAGCTCTGTGTGATGTTCTATAGGACCTTGGAAAAATAAGAACAGTGCAAACAATGGAAGCCTGGCTTGTGAAATTTCAGAAGGAAGATTAAAGATTCTTATCAGGGCCATTGCTGGTTTTTTTGTTTTTGTTTTTTGTTTTCGAGACAGGGTTTCTCTGTGTAGCCCTGGCTGTCCTGGAACTCACTCTGTAGACCAGGCTGGCCTCGAACTCAGAAATTTGCCTGCCTCTGCCTCCCAAGTGCTGGGATTAAAGGTGTGCGCCACCACGCCCAGCTACCATTGCTGTTTTGATTGTGAAGAGTCTGTGGTTTTGGTTAGCTGGAGCTGAAGAATCAGCTGTGATTAACAAGATACCTTTGTAAAACCTTTGCATTACTGGGATTATGAATGCTGGTTAGCTGGAACTAACTAATGGTGATTAAGACGAGACCAGCACCATTGAGGTGAAATCTGGGAAGTGTTTTCTGAGAGCACAAAAGGCTGTGTTCCAGAGATAGCCAAGGTTGTACCTTGTGCTGCAGCTGGACTTGGTAATGTGTAAGAGTTACCCAGGTGGTACTGGTTTTGAAGGCATGAAGGGGTCATGAAGAGCAGCTGCAGCCTGGCACTGTAAGAGGCCATTGGTGAAGGTACAGCCTCAGATGCAATTGATGGTCCAGGACTGAAGGAGTCATACAAAAGAGTTGAGGGTTGGCACCATGAAGAGAGCCTATGAGAGGCTATTGGTGAAGCCTAGTTGCAGCAGAAGATAGCAGTGTCTTGGAGATGCCAGTACCATAAGATGACCACTAAGAACAGCAGCAGCAGTGGAGTACAGGCAGCTGGAGCCTATAAGACAAGCTGTGTGCTACAAAGGGCAGAGCTGGAGAAGCGACCCAAGCCCTTGGAGGATCCTAGAAGATGGTAAATGTATCCCAGACATTGGACGGTTCAAGTTTGATTTTTGCCTTTGATTGTGACTGTGCTCTGATATTTTTCTTAAAGCAAGAAAGTATTTTAGTGGCGCCCACAGTTAAGAGACTTTGAATTGTAAAAAGTTTTTGAATTTTAAAAGATATTGGATATTTTAAAGGGATTGGAATTTTAATATGTAAAGACTGGGATTTTTAAAGTTATCTAGGTCTTGGGGATGAATAAGAAAGTAAGGGTTAAGGCTTAGTAATGGTGTGTGTGTGTGTGTGTGTGTGTGTGTGTGTGTGTGTGTGTAGTTGACAAGGAGTCAATTGTATACAGGCTGGTTTTGTGTGTTGACGTGACACAAGCTGGAGTTATCATAAAGGAGCCTCCCTTGAGGAAATGCCTCCATGAGATCCAGCTGTAAGGCATTTTCTCAAGGAGTGATGGGGGTAGGAGCGTTGTGGGTGTTGCCATCCCTGGGCTGGTAGTCCCGGGTTCTATAAGAAAGTAAGCTGAGCAAGCCAGGGGAAGCAAACCAGTAACACCCCCCCCCACCATGGCCTCTGCATCAGCTCCTGCTTCCTGACCTGCTTGAGTTCCAGTCCTGACTTCCTTTGGTGATGAACAGCAGTGTGGAAATGTAAGCTGAATAAACCCTTTCCTCCCCAACTTGCTTCTTGGTCATGATGTTTTGTGCAGGAATAGAAACCCTGACTAAGACACCTGTGTCTAGTTTGTTCTCTCTTCAACGTGTCTCTGTACAACTGTCTCAGTAAAACTGCCTATTCTCTCTCTGTACTGCCCCTCAAGTAGCTTCCCTATTCTATTTTGTCAAATCTTTCTCTGATTCATCACTTTGTCTGCCACTCAATTAGACATCAGTTTCAAACATGAGTGCTTCCTTCTACAAACTTGTTTTATCTTCATTGTTTGGAATTAAAGGTATGTGCTAAGGGTGTGTCTGTATTCCATCCAAAGGGATTGAGCCACACCACAACTAGAAACAGGGTCTGTTTTTTTTTTGTTTTTTGTTTTTTGTTTTTTGAGTAAATAACACAGTCTTGGGGTTAATAGTGTGACCAAATGTCTTGCAACAGTGGTGTGTTAAAAATGAGTCCATTAAGTTGGACTCTGTTCAAGATCACTGATGTCATTAGAGGAAGGGATCAGGACACATACACATCACACAGAGAGGGTCACATGAGGATGATGGAAAAGATGCCCCAGGCTAAGGAGAGGAGCCTCAGAGGAACCCAAACCCCTCAACACTAGGTTTTGAACTTCAAACCTGGAAGGAGCACAAGCTTGAGATTTAAGTCATCCAGTCTTTGTCACAGTAACCCTGTCACGTCTGTCAAGTAGAACCGGTTACATATATCTCAATGTAGCCATACAATAAAATGCTACAAGCAATTAAAAACTGGGTTCCATATGTATTTACTGACCTATAATAAAATAGTAGTGAGGAAAAACAGGCTATTAAATAATACATATAGAAAGCCACCGTTTTATTTGCATGTGTATAAATAAAGGGTAGAGAACATGATTATTTTTTGGTTTGATACATTTCCTTGTGCTGCTGGATGTCAGGACAGAGCCTGGAGATCCTTCCATGTTAGACAAATGCTCTTCTACTGAGCTACATTCCCAGCTATCATTTATTTATTTAGAGATTTTTGTTGTTGTTATTATTGCTATTGGTTTTAATATAATGTCTCACTATGTAGCCCAAGCTGGCCATTTGCCTCCACTACCCAGTGGTGGGATTCTAGATTTCCTGCATCGCATCTGCTGATGATCAATCCTACAGGAAAAGTCATGTAGAATTCTTTTCAATTTTGTTTAACTGAAATTTCTAATTTTTCTTCCATGAACAATTATTTCTTGAACATTACAAAACTACTACTACTACTACTACTACTAATAATAATAATAATAATAATAACAGTAATAATAATGCTAAGTAGAAACCATTGGATCCAGACACCCTGGGAAGGTCAGAGCTCAGGTACCTCACCAGGCAGCTGTGGACAGGAGCTGGAGGAATTCTGGAGCCTCAGAGCATACGTGCCCTTGGTGATGGGCACAGATAAAACCAAATCAATTCGTTCTAGAAATTTCATTTATGACCAAAGCTTTTAAGGCAGATTCTAAATTAATCTCCCTCAATCTCCTCCCTGCTGCCAGTAGGCCTTCCATTACACACACACACACACACACACACACACACACACACACACACACACACACACACAGGCTGTAAACACAGTGTGTCAGCTCTAGAGCCCAGAGCAGCCTGCAAGCCATTCAGATTCACCCAGGGATTAATGACTTCAAAAGGCACTTTCCAGGAACTCTTCAAAGCTGGAAACAGAAGCCAGGAGCATTAAATAGAAATAAATACTTAGTTGATTGGTTTCTTCCCTGTGTTTCAAAGGGCAATCTACTTCCTGGATTATCATCATAGTAGTCTGTCCTCTAGAAGCCAGGATTATTTGAGTGCCCTGGTTCAGGGCCGGGGCGGGAAATCTCTAAAGATCACCTTGTCATAGTTCTGCTATGCTATGCGCTACTGTGTGTTTTTTCTTGTGGAATCTCTGTGGGGAGAACAGAAGCCAGAGCCCATGGTGTACGCATGCTGTCCAGGGATAGCTGCCATTGCCTGCTCACCTGACCAAGTCTTCTCCAGTCTACTAATTCCCTAAAGTCTAGTTCACCTTTTACTATGGTGATTTTAAAACAAAGCCACTGTCCCTGCTGGGAAGTATTTAGTGAAGTTCTAGAATGCGTCAGAGCCTGTGTTAAGAGGCAGGAGCAAACCAAGATAATATAAGACCTGATTCCCATTGTCAAAAGAGGGGCCATTGTACAGACAAAATGTAAACAGTGCTGTAAGATATAGGACAATAGTTGTCACAAAGGTGAGGATTTTCTGTTTTGTTTATTCTTTTGGGGTTTTTTTTAGGGGGTATGGCTTGAAAAGTGTCATGTCACGCATGTGGAAGTCAGAACAGCTCAAAGTACTCTGTTCTCTCCATCATGTGGGTTCCAGGAATCAAACTGACATCACCAGGCTTAGCCACCCGCGCCTTCATCTCTGAAGCTGTCTCTCCAGACTTTCCCTTTAGTTTTGAAGGCAAGGTCTGGCTATGGAGCCCACACTGGTCTCAAGCTCATGGCCGTCTTCCTGCCTCAGTCTCTTGAGTGCTGGAATGATGGGCTTTCCCTGAGCATTTAACTGAGACCACTGGGTGGGGAACCATAAAGCTATGACAGCACCGGCAAGTGTGCCTGTGTGTACCTAGAGATCTGCTGGAACTGAGGCCCACGTCACCCGTGAGGGCTGAGATTACAGCGATGACGGGTGGAGAGAAACATTCTAATAGCTTCCTTCCCAGGGCTAGTGGTGATAAAGTGAAGAATTCTGGAGGCAGAAACCAGAGGGATGTGACTATTCATTTGTGTATTTAAGCCAGTTTTCTTCCATTTTTTTCTGATCCAGTTTTCTCTCACATTTTCACCTTCACGGGTGGTTCCCAGAGCTGTCACCACGGCACCCAGTCCTGAACTTTGGATGAAGTGCCCGTGTTCACATAGAAAGACAGGGAACTTTTAAAGCACATGTCCTAGACTCTCCTGGCAGCTCTTCTGCTGTTGGGACAAGTCTTCCTGTCTATAGTGGATTTGCTGTTTCTCATGGAGTTCTCGCCTATGTGGAAACCACATTCTCAGAATCACAAGGAGTTTGTCCACGATGCACAATTTTATGCTGTTTTCTTTCCTTTTCCACCTCCTCCTTTAGTGGTGGTTTTGTTGATGGTTGGTTTTGTTTTTGTAGATAGGGGCTCACTCTGTAGCCTATGCTGGCTCAGAGGTCACTCACTGTGAAGTCCAGGCTCTGCACAAAAATCACAGCAATCCTCCTGTCTCAGCTTCTGCTGAAGCTGTAGACCTTCATGCCCACCGGTTTTCCCTTTGTTTGTTTGCGTAGTATGGAGATGGAACCCAGGGTCTTTCACATTTGAGATGATACCCACAGCACTAAACCACACTACTTCCTGAGACAGGTTACTTTCCTTACCCCCTACAGTCCTAAGCACACTTCAAGGAGCAACCCCCAGCTGGCCCTAACCCCTGCAAGCTCCATCTTCCTAATATGAAATGGCATGGGCTGGTGATAGATACGTATTATAATCTAATTGGTGGGGACAGGAGACAAATCACAGCCCCAGAAGTACTCACTGGGGAACTCTAACTACAAAGAATTCTTGACCTTCTGTGTTGGGAAAACTGGCTTTCCCGTCTCATCACGTCTATTTTTCATTCTCCCACTAGCAACTAAAGACCCTTTCTTTGGAGATTTTCCACAAGTTATTTCATCTACCCAGAATGCCTTGTCTCTTCTAACACCTTGTCTTTCAATGTCTGACTGGGAGTGTTCTCTCTCAGCACACACTCCAAACACAGCCTCCGCCCCCATCACACCCAGCCTTACATTCCTGGAAGGGTCATGTGCACCAAATTCACTATGAGTAATGATTCAGACATATCACTCATTCACATGGATACCAGGGATTGCATTTAAATACTGTGTCAGTCTTACAAGGGAAGATAAGCATCCCATAAAGGGATGCTGGTTATGACGTTGCATGCCTGTAGTCCCAGCAGTAAGGCACATTGCCTTAAGTTTGAAGGTAGTCTGAGCTACAGTGAGACCCTGCCTCAAAACAGGAGCAGAGGATCTTGAGAGGTTGCTCAAGAAGTTAACTCAGAGGTTAAGAGTACTTATCATTCTTCCAAAGGATTCAAGTTTGGCTCCCAGCTGTACCAGAAAACAGGAATACTTTTTTTTTGCCTCTGAAGGCACACATACACACATACATACTCAAGGACACACAGGGACACACACACATTAATTTAAAAAAAACTTGAAAAAAATTAAAAATCACAAGGCTTTAAAATCTGTCTAGGCCAAGGATGTAAACTGAGGTTTGATGAGCTTCCTAAGGACCAGGGTTTGATCACAGCACCTCAAAAAGTAAAACAAAAGAAGAGGCAAGGGGGAGAGAGAGAGAGGGGGGGGGGAGGGAGGGAGGGAGAGAGGGGGGAGGGAGGGAGGGAGAGAGAGAGGGGGAAAGGGGAAGGGAGGGGGGAGGGGAAGGGGAGAGAGAGAGGGAGAGAGGGAGAGAGAAACTGTCTTAATTACACCTGGAATAAGGATTTAAAGCTATAAAGGCCCAGCTGTAAAAGCAGCCAGTGCCTGTGTGCTGGGGACTGGGAAGGAAGGGCTTCACCTGTAAGCTGGAGACTGGGGGGATGGGGAGCTTTGTCTGTGTTCCTTGACTGCTTTATAAGAACTCTACAAGACATGCAAGGTCTTTACCCTTGGTTTACAGATGAGCAAACCCAAGCCCAAGGTCACAGAGCTACCACCAGTAAGGATGCGCTTTACACCCAGGCTGGTTCTTTTAAAACGTATGCCTGTAACCACGGCTGCCTGGAAATAAGGCTTCAAAGTTCATCCTATTCTTTTGAACCTCAATAATAATTTACACTCAATTTATTGCTCTGTGAGATAATAAAGTTCTTTTATCTCACATCTTTGTCTCCACAACAAAACCACATGTCTGTCATTGATTTTTCTCCTTTAACAAGCATTATTAAAAGTTGACATTTGACCAGTCTTTCTGAGGCTGGGAGGGCTAGAGTAATGAGGGGCTCATGCAATATAGGGTTACACACCCCTGTTTTATACACTGAGGTCTCCCACAAAACTTAACAGGGAGGGGTTCAGAACACAACAGGCCCATAGAAACCTTTTGAGTCAAAAGCTGATGGCTGCAAGAAACTATAAATGAAAGGGAAATAGAAATGTGTTGGCCATTCCAGGGCCAGGAAATTTCTAATTTTGTTTTTCTTGAATAAGTGTTTCCTCTTAAAATGCAAATTTTTCCTATTGTCTCCCTGGGGTGACAAGGATAGAGAAGATCCATATTTGCCACCATCTTCAGTCAGCTTTCTGTCACTAAGATAAAAATACCTGAGGTAATTAAATTAAAAGGAGGAAAGGGTTATTTTGGCTTACAGTTTCACAGGCTTTAGTCAGTGGTCACATGGCTCTGTTGTTTTGAGGCCTGTGGGGAGAACATTGAGGGGACAGTGTGCTGGAGCTAAGTGGCTTGTCTTCTGGTGTCAGAGAGTCCCAACATTTCATTGCAGTCATGACCTCCAGTGACCTAACTCTTTTCCAATGGGCCACACCTTGTAAAGGTTCTGCTACCTCTCCGTAGCACCATTGGGTTGGTGGGCAAGCTTTTGACACAAGGCCTTTGAGGGACAATTAAGGTCCAGCCCATAACAATATTGGTTCAAATTTCAATGTCCAACCTAGAGTTTCCATATTTGGAGAACCCATGCACAAGGCAGCCTCCTCTTCTGTGGTCTCCTCAAGTGTGAGCCATAGTTTACTCAACACGCTCACTCTTTTAACCAGTATCCACCCGGCACTGCCTCAGTACCACATACAACTAGAGGAACTAGCAACAGCAGTGAGCAAAACAGATAGAGCACCGGGGAGTTCACTGCCTCACAGGGGAGGTAGCCAGCACCGCATCAGCGTTCTAGCATGGAAGGTGAGGAGGTGTGCAGAGTGGGGGCATGGCTATGGGGCAGAGTGGCTCTTGCATGGAAGTGGGTCAAAAATTCCTATGGAAGAGTTGATATTTGAGCAGAAATCCAAAAAAAGGCTCTGGGCAAAGGACATGTGAAAAGTAGGTCCCTAAATAAACAGTGGCAAAGGAGGGATGTCCAGGAAGAATGTGTTCCCTGCACAGTATGGGCCATGGGAATAGGGGCAGAAATATGGTCTGTCCTCACTAGGTTGTAAACTGACTATGCGGTGCCCGTCCCCTTCCCCCCACCCATCCCTAAGGACCTGGGGATCACCTATTCATTACCCATTTTGGTTGGTTGGTTGACTGGTTGGTGTCTTTGAGATGTAGTTCAGGCTGGCCTGGAACTTTGTAAATAGCCCAGGCTGGTCTAGAACTTTCAGTCCTCCAGCTGCAGCCTTCCATTGTAACCCTATGATTACCCATAGGCACCAGCATACCTTGTTATTTTCTTCTCTACTTCCTGCAGACCCTTACTGTTGTATGTACTCCTAGACAACATGCAGTTCAGTCAGTAATCATTTTGGTCTGAAATTTACTATTGTGAGATATATATGAATGAATATGAGAGAGATCCAATAATGGTGCTTAACTAGAATCCAGACCTAGCATCTCCCAGAGTAGAAACATGAAATAAAATCTAAAAATGAAACTGTTAGGGGAGAAGTTCACAAATGCCCTGCATTAAGGTCTAAAACTAAAAGCTTACTCGAACCAGAGTAAGGATAACTTGGTTTAATGGCAACTCCTGAAAATAAAAGGGAGCTCTGCAGCAACCCCAGGGCCTCTGACAGCAGTAAACCTGTAAGGGGCAGCTGCATGGCATCACCATGCACACAAATAGCCACTGCTTCATCCCAGTCTGGGACTGACACATGGGAAGCAGGTGGCTGACACAGTGGAGTCTTCTCAAAGGAGGCTGGCCGGGAGAGTAAGGGGCAGCAAACCTCGTCAGATAGACAGATTTTCAAAGCCAGCCTGAATGAAGTGTGTCCTTAGCCATCCCAGGCCACAGGTGCATCAGGAACTTTAGCTTCAAGGTTGCCGTCTGTCCAGGAGTCCCCGTGCTATGCTCTGTAGCTCTTGTGTCCTACAACTCTCCAGCACGCTAGGGCTTTCCTCTTTGTCATAGACATTATTTACCTTCCCTTCTGGCTTATCACAAAGCAGACACCTTAGTTGTCTTTGTTCAGTGATAAACAATATCCAGCACTTGGTATTTATGTGGTAAGTATTTGTGTATATGAGACTATATGAAAAATTATCTCACATGAAATTAGCCCACTGACTTTACAAACTCTCCTTTTCAGCAAAATTTAAAACATATCTCCTATGTTTTATTGCCCATATGGTTGCTTAAAGTATTGGATGGCCTGCTTAAGATAAACGATACTAGTGCCCTAAAAAGTACATACAGGAGGTTCATGGAACAACACTAAAGTAGCAAAAGATTGCATACATGTCAATTGAACAGGCCTGGTATGCTCAGATTATAGACTCTGTAGTGGCTATTCCTGATTGTCAACTTGACTATATCTGGAATGAACAATCCAGAAATGGAGGGCACACATGTGATCTGGATATTGAGTCATAATGGCCCAGGCAAGTAGCACATGTCTTTAATCCCAGGGGACAGAGGAAAGCAAATCTCTGAGTTCAAGACCAGCCTGGGACAGACCGGCCTGGGACATGCCAAATTCAGGCATGGTGGTACACACCTCTAATCTAAGCCATATCTACATAAGACAATGGAAAAAGGGAGGATTTTTTTTTCTTCTTTGCTGGCTTGTACTTACTTGCCAGCACATCTGTTGGGACCTACCTCTTCAGAATGCCAGCTTATACAGAAACACCAAGCCTCATGGACTACTAGCCTCTTGGACTCCCACTCACAGCTGCCCATTGTTGGGTTAGTTGGACTGCAGACTGTAAGTCATTCCAATAAATTCCCTTAATATAGACATTCCATAAGTTCTGTGACTCTAGAGAACCCTGATTAATATAGAATCTCATATAGGATTGATTGATTGATTGATTGATTGATTGAGTGATTGATTGATTGATTGATTGATTGATTGAGACAGCCTATAATATAGCCCAGGCTGGCTTCAAACTTACTATATAACTATGTGAATGCTGGGATTCGAATCCAGATCCTCTGGAAGAGCAAATGTTGCTCTTAATTGCTGCTGACCTATCTTTCCAGAATGCCCTACCTTTTCTGTAATCCTCCTGCCTCCACACCTCAATTCTGTGATTACATATGTATAATCCTACATCCAGATCCATACCAATGGGTTGTTTTTTTAATGGGGCAGGTATTAAAGGCACTGACTTGCAATGGTCTCCAGGTAGATCACTAGTCAGAAAACAGACAATAATAGTATCTGTGACGCTCCCATTTGTGTTTCTAAAACACCCTGGGAGAATTTACAGGGCAGCCTTGCCCTGGCTTCTCTGTTTTGCTTTGGTTTCCTGGTTGTGGCTTTGGTGGTTGCATGAATATTTATATAGTGGGTTTGTTTGGGGAATGATTGACAGTCATAATTAGAGCACTAGCTGTATGCCAAGCAAGTGCTGGAACCCAACCCAGCACATCATTCCCTGTAGCAGATGACACTGTGGTTTCAGCTCCTACTTCACTGTCACCGAAATTGAGGCTCTGGTTTGCATGAGACTGTCTGCTCACTCCTGGCTTCTGCTTGATCCAGAGGAACCAAGCCTTCTCCTTTGTACCAGAGGAGCACTGCCACTAAGGAGGACTACCATCCATTTCCTGCCACCTTTTCATAGGTCTTATGGTGGCACAGAGGCATGCCACTGAGCTGGTATGGGCTCTGAAGCCATCTAGCTTCCTGGCTTTGGAAGCCCTGACCAGTTCATCTCCTGCAGAGGAATGGAGTGACAAGATATTGTCATAGCCCTGTCAAAGAATAGACACTGGCCAGTCTATTGCTTGCCTGTCCAAGAAACAGATTCTGGCAGACAAGCACAGCTAGCTGCCTACAAAAATGACAACCTTGGTGGTAGCTTGCTCCAGTTCCCTCTCTACCAACAAGAGAGCTTCTGCCCTACTCTGGGGCCACAGGAATGGGAGAAGCTTGAGCCACCAGGGCAGTCTTAATATCAAGTCAAGCTCTGTTATGTCTGAGACAGAGGCCAGAACTGAGTTTACTTTATCACTCTCAGAGATTCAAATGTTTTTAAGAAAAGAGAGGACCTTCGGGCCTGTGGCCTCACAGATAAGAGAGTGTGGAAAGCAGTAGCAGATGGGTGACCTTGTTCAGCCTACTAACTCTCTTCCTTCCCCTCTGCCCTTCCTCACCCCTCCCTTGACTTCAGTTTCTAGTCCAAGGTTTGCAGAATCCAGGGGAGGAACAATTAGTACAGCTAAACCTTGGGAAAATGCTGCTTCAGGGCTTCTGCTTGTGCTTCATGGGTCTGTGGCCTTCAGGCAAGGCCCCTGCTGCGTGCTTGCCAAACCAACCTCAGCATCCCTTAGGGAGGAAGGCAGCCAGTCTGGCATCTGCAGTAGTGAAGGATAAGGCAGGATGCAGAGCCAACCTGGTGCTCTACGATGAGGCATGCCAGGAGATAGTAACCCAGGTGGCTCAGGAACTCAGCAAACTGAATTCTACCCATGCTAACACCATCTCCTCCAGCAGATATTTATCCAGTTAGAAAGCAAAGTCTGTGATAGGGGCTGGGGCGCTGGAAGAAGGAGACCCATTTTTACTGAAGAACGAGCTTGTAGTTAGTTTAGTTAACGAGGCCTGGAAGTCACGAGGGAGATACTGAAAGAATGAAGAAATGAGATACAGGTCTAGAACTTTATAGAGACCACTTGACCCCCAGAAGCTCAGAAGTGTGCTGAGAATTCAGAGGCCTGGAGAGCCAGGGTGGGGTGGGAAGGGCAGGGCTCTAGATCTTAAATATTTCATTTTTATCACCTTAGCTTAGTTAGATTTCTCAAGCAATCTATCTTAGCCTGCCTTCCTCCCTCCCTTTCTTCCTTCTTTCCTTCCTTCCTTTTTTATGGAGTCTTGTGTAACCTCAAACATACTATGTATCTGAGAATCACCTTAAATTTCTGATCCTCCTGCCTCTATGCTCCAAGGCATATGGCACTGTCTGAGCTGAGGATTCAAACGCACAACCTTGTG
The DNA here is from genome assembly GCF_000001635.26 of Mus musculus. NCBI lineage: Eukaryota > Metazoa > Chordata > Mammalia > Rodentia > Muridae > Mus > Mus musculus. The sequence goes on along the minus strand of NC_000084.6, from coordinate 10,940,513 downwards.
TGTGCCACCATGCTACTAACCAGTCTATACCTCAGCCATCTTTTTCTTTTTCCTCTAAAAATTTTTATTTTACTGTATATGTATCTGTGAAAGTGTATACACTTGTGCACTACAAGCATGCCTGGTGGCTTAGGTGCCAGAGAGAAGCTTGTATACCTGGAACTGGAGTTACAGTTGGTTTCAAGCCATGTAGGGGCTGGGAACCAGATCCAGACCCTCTGAAAAAGCAGCCGAGCTCACTCCTCCCTCCCCTTAGTTGTTTGTTTGTTTGTTTGTTTTTGGGAATCTTTTTATATAGTTCAGGATGACCTGGAGTTTACCGTGAAGCCCAGGCTAACCTGATATTAGATATTAGCAATTCTCCTGCCTCAGTCTCCCAAGTACTGGGAGTACAAGGTAATCACCACCAGGCTAATTTTCAGTTTGAAAATACACTTTCCTCAAGGAACATTACATGGCTCTGTGTGTGTGTGTGTGTGTGTGTGTGTGTGTGTGTGTGTGTGTGTGTGATTAACATACTTTGAAATGTTCTGTCTTGAATCACTTAAGCCCATGAGTTTGAGGCCCGCAATACAGCAAGATCTTGTCTCAAAACAAAGATTATGGGTGGAGCTCAGTGATACAACGCTTGCTTGCTGTGTAAAGCCCTTCAACAGTGAAAGATCCCCAGTGTCGAATCAACTCTGTCTCTTATACCCTGAAATGTTTAATAGACTTTTCCATTCTCCCCACCTACCTGGGAACTCTGTGAGGATTTCACTGATTTAAAGGGTCCTATGCCTGTTTAAGGGATGAGAAATGGGGCTGGAGAGATGAGATGGCCTCATGATTTAGAGCACATATTGTTTTTTAAAAGGATATAGTTTGATTTTCAACACCCACATCAGACAGCTCACAACTGCCAGCAACTCAGCCTCCAGGGGCTCTGGTTCCCGCCTCTTGCCTCCACACATCCCTGCACTCAAGTGTATACCCTCCTGCCCCTGACATACACATAATCTAAATTTTTTATATAAATAAAACATGAGACAAGCCAGCTGGGCATGATTGCACATACCTATAGTCACAATACTTGGGAAGTGGAGGCAGGAGGATGAGAAGTTAAAGTTCTCTTCTGCTTCATACATGAGCCCGTCTTCAAGAAAAAAGTAAAAGCACTAAGATAAAGTATGGATTCGTTTCCTTTCATTGGCTTCTGCATCAGCCGATTAGAATGTACTCTGAGTGGAGTTTTGCCAATTGAATCTCATATGTAATTTATTTAGTATGTACCCAGTAGCATCTGTTTGCAATTGGTGGAAGGCACACAAGTGCCTGCTTAGAAACTGGGCGAGCGCAGTCTTCTCTGCTGGCTGTGGCCGGTGTTCAGAACAATCTTAGTACAGGTGCTGACATCATCGCCATGGTGACTACACTGCAGTGCTGACATCATCGCCATGGTGACTACACCGCAGTGCTGACATCATCACCATGGTGACTACACTGCAGTGGTATCCAGCTGCACATCTCAAGTGCTGTCCACGTTCATCCGTGCTCTCATTTACCTTCACACTGATTATTGTGGGTTGAAAGACTTTAATATTTATAATTTGTTTATCTATACACACACATATATTCTCTTTCCTAATGGACATTAGGTTGTGATTTTTAAAAATTGCTTCCATCCAAACACAGTGGCACACTCTTTTAATCCCAGCACCTGGGAGGAAGAGGCAGGCAGGTGTCTGTGAGTTGGAGGCCAGACTGATCTACAGAATGAGTGTCAGGACAGCCAGGGCTACATAAAAACAAACAAATTCACTTCCAAAGTTCCAGTTTATAGCATCGTCTCTCTGCTGCTGATATTGACAGCAAAAGTAACAATAACATTAATAGATTTTATATGTGAAAGAGGCAGCATTTCACTCTACACCCCAGTCTGGCCTTGAACTCAGGTGAAGCCTAGGCTGCTTTCAAATTCACACCAATCCCCATATCTTACCTTCCTAGTTCTGGGACTGTGGATGTGTGCCACAAGGTCCAGCTTATGGTAAATATTTAACAAATAGCTAAGAGCCCCCTTCACTTCAAAAAGATAACTTGGGAAACTCTTTCATTGGTCAAGTTTCTGAAGGCTAATGAGCCTTCCCTTTGCCAGACTTGTCCCACAGAGATTTCAAATGGCTACCAAAGTTGTAAGTGAGAAGCCGGCTAAGGACCACTTTCCCCTGGAATAAAAATGTGGTCCATTCAAGTGTCCCCTGTCCTTGCAGTGTGCTTGGAAAGGCAGAGCAGCTCAATAGCATGCTGCAGGCAGAAATGTCTACAGCTTCTAAGATTGTGTGTATTTTTATGTATATAGGTGTTTTGTTTGAGGGAACACAAGTGGACATTGGATCCTACGGGACTAGTTACTAGAAGCTTGTGAGCTGCCCTGTAGAATTGAACTCACAACCTCTGAAAGAGCAGCCAGTGCTCTAAACTGCTGAGCCATCTCTCCAGCCCGTTTTCAGCTTTACATGAAGCTAGAGAAAGCAGACACCAAGCAGAGGATCCCCAGACTCACCAATGCTCTCCATGTTCACGCTGACTCCAGGATTTCCTTGACCCAGTGTCTCAGATGCAGGGGCCTCTTGGCCCTCAGAAGCCCAAGGTCTGGCCAGGCCCTTTTTTTTTTTTTTTTTTTTTTTTTACTTTTTCCATGATGTCCATAGTGCTAATGGATGATGTGAAAGGCCTAGTGACAGACACCAAAGGTGGCCTTCTTTCCATTCTATCATTCAAGGAAATACAGGCCAGGTCAGGGAGGTCACATAGGCAAGTGGAGGAGGTCACAGTCTTTGCCTTCTTAGTGAACAACTCCGTGGTCCAGTTGTTCAGGCCCAGGCCCTAGGTACTGTTCTCTCATGAGTCATTTCCAACCCACAGGAAAGTCTCTAAACCCTCCCTTCAAGGTAGATCGGAGTCTGATGCCTTCCCAGCAGCTCCTTTGCCTCCACCTAGCCCACCCACCAGCCTGTGTGGTCGTGATGACATCTGTCACACCTGGATTCCCTCAGTCCGTCCTCTAGCAACATGGGGACCTTGATCTGTCCTTTCCTCCCTTGTTTCTTCTCCTTCTTCTTTTTCCTTCCTTCTACATTCCTCCATTTATTTATTTATTGCTGGTGGGAACTGTAGGGTGTGTGTGTGAGTGTGTGTGTGTGTGTTAATTAACTTAAACTGTTTTCCTCTTCTTGAGCCCTTCATATGACCTCCAGCTCACACAGAGCCAGACTCAAGGTCTTTCCCTAAGCCTGTACCTAGCCATGTTCTCCAGGCACCCTGGCCTCCTCCAGAGCACACACAGATGGCAAGGGGGCAGATTTGGGTTTTGCCTTTCAGTCTTAAGTTTCCCCTTAGAAATTAGCACTGGATATTGCAAGGCTGCAGCAGTGCCTGGCTTTCCTCACTCCTGGACGGGTCTTTGCAGGCCACCTGGATGACTCTGTGTGAACTCCAAGATCCTTCCTCCAGCAGGTGTTTCTGCTCCTCCCACCACCCCCACAGGCCTCAGCAAACACACAGGGCCACAGTGAGGACACACACTCTTTCTATTACTGTAGGTGGCAGAGCGCCCAGAGGCAGAGCAGTGCTGGCATTTAGGGAAACTACAGCCTGAAAGAGACACCAAGGCACAGAGGTCCCGGCACACTTGCAGCTCGTACTGAGAAACAATCTGGAAACCGAGTGTGGCAGGAGAGTATGAAGCCAGCTTGGAACCAACGCCAGGAAAAGTGGTCATCTGTTTTGACCAGAACCAGGCCTCTGGCCTCCATCTCCTTCACAGGTTGGGGGCTCTACATGTTATGGCTCATACCTGGCACAGACAACCCCAAATTCCTTCTCCTGTGCCCTCACTTTCTGGTGGCCTGGGCTCAGGAGGGCCTGCTCGGTCATTAATACAGACAGCCAGTTTTATAACCCAGCTCCACCCCACATACAGATTGCACACAGTAGGCGCCTCACCCCCTAAGTACTTGCAGAAATGAGGTACACCTGCCAACAAGGCCCTTCACTTCCTGCTTCTCCACCTCAGCTCCCTGTTTCTTTTGATTGGAAGTACAGAAGACACATTCTGTGTGCTCAAGGCCTAGTCCTCTAACAGTATAAGTGCTCACTTCCACTTCTTGCCTTCCTGTCCTTTTGGAAGGACAAAGGGGTCTGACTCCAAGAAACAGTCTCCTGGAGTCAGGAGAATTCCTGGAATGGGCTGGGGTCCAGCCTAAAAAGGAAAAAGAATTCTAGGTGAAGGCAGAGGGAAGCAAGGGACAGATCAAAGAGAGCCTGGACAGGGTCAGACATGAGGAGGGCCACAGGGAGACAAATGAGACCTTCTAAGGGGTCAGCCCAGGGACAGGGTGCCGGCACAGAGCTCAGGCAGGCACACTGGCCAGGAGACAGCTCATTGCAAGGAGACACTAGATGGCAAAAGATAAGAGGTGTAAATTAATGGAGAAAAGACCAACCAGAGATAAGGGTATCACACTGTAATTAAAAACGTATAGCCTTGCCATCTCCAAGGTTGGTGGCGCCCCATACTCTCCGTGTCTGAGATGAGAGGTAGCTGAGACCTAGGTGGGGCAGAAATGGGGACAGTTAATTATTAGCTCCCAGCAGGAAGACTTGGAAGCTGACTCATCCTCCTCCCAGGCAGGAAGAGTGCCTGAGCTAAAGTCCCCAGATGAGGTGAGTGGCCAGCGTAGCCCATGAAGAGCCCTGCACCCTCTGGCTTTTGTCAGGGCCGAGCCTCATTTCTTAGGCTGGCCAGGTTCACCAGGCTTTTATTATTCTTCGAGTTGATGGCAGTGGTTGCTCCTAATCTGGGTTCTAACATTTTAACCTCATACAGTGGCCTATGCCTACTACAATCCCAGCTGTCTAGAGGCTGAAGCAGGAAGATTGCCTTGCATTCAAGATCAGCCGGCCAGCCAAGTCTACATGGCAAGGTCCTGGAGCTTTGGGAGATTTTGTTCTCATTGTTCTATACCACATGCTTACCCGGTGTGAATGCAGCCTGGCAGTAATTGTGAGAACTGCCCTTCATGGACAGTGGAGAGAGGAAGGAATCATTTGATCCAAGAGAAAAGAAAGCAAAAAGAGGGGGACTAAGACAGAAATTTATAGATCAAAAAGTTGTTTTCTTATTATGGGGGTTGGAGAAATGCTTCCATGGTTAAGAGCACGTCTGTGCTTTCAGCGGATCTGAGTTCACTTCCCAGCACACACATTGGGAGACACTCAATGACCTGTAACCCCAACTCCAGGAGGTCGCCTTCTGGCCTCAACTGCACACATGTGGCATATACTCAGACATGCAACACACATGCACACATAAAGATAAATCTTTTTAATTTTTTTATTTTAAGATGTCTGCATAAAGACACTCCCATTTCTTTTTTTAATATAGATTAAAAATCCCCAAATTAAGAAGAAATTAGCATAAATTAGAAAGTTCAGTGAAAGTGAAAGATCCTAAAACCCAAACAAGAAAAAAAGAGAGCAAGAGCCAGTGAGTAAATGCCAAGGGACACGAAGAGGAGGTGAGCAGGTACTGCAGTGTGCACTGTGTGGGTGGGAAGAGGAGGTGAGCAGGTACTGCAGTGTGCACTGTGTGGGTGGGAAGAGGAGGTGAGCAGGTACTGCAGTGTGCACTGTGTGGGTGGGAAGAGGAGGTGAGCAGGTACTGCAGTGTGCGCTGTGTGGGTGGGAAGAGGAGGTGAGCGGGTACTGCAGTGTGCACTGTGTGGGTGGGAAGAGGAGGTGAGCGGGTACTGCAGTGTGCACTGTGTGGGTGGGAAGAGGAGGTGAGCGGGTACTGCAGTGTGCGCTGTGTGGGTGGGAAGAGGAGGTGAGCGGGTACTGCAGTGTGCGCTGTGTGGGTGGGAAGAGGAGGTGAGCAGGTACTGCAGTGTGCGCTGTGTGGGTGGGAAGAGGAGGTGAGCAGGTACTGCAGTGTGCGCTGTGTGGGTGGGAAGAGGAGGTGAGCAGGTACTGCAGTGTGCGCTGTGTGGGTGGGAAGTGATCTATTTGCTTGGTAAAATTCCAACAATAGTCAGGTAGCAGAGTCAGCGACCAATGAGGAAGACAGGTGTAAGACTGTGCTAAAAGCAGAGCTGCTTGATTGTCTCAGAAGCCATCAGGCAAGTACTAACCACCCTGACCTGGTTGTGTTACCTCACACGTTCACTTAATAAAACATGAGATTTGTTTTCTAGAGAAGTCACATGACAGAAGCTTGATCCAGAAAAACAGTCTACAAGAATTCCAGAAATAGGTAAAAACAGAAAAGGAAGCGAAAGAGAGGTATTTGTGAAATAACACAAGAAGCCTTGAAGGGCCTGCGCCTTGGGTTTGAAGACTGAGTTCAGCCACAAAGACTAAAAGCCCTTATCCAGACCCATTACTGAACTCCTCAGCATCCCTTCACTGGACAGGATGCTCTTAGCATACGTGCATAGGAATATTACATTTTTGTTTTTTTTTTAATTAAAAGGCCAATATTCTGTTTATACTGACCTCAAATGAAGATAGTATCTTTGAAAATAATTAAATGAGGTGGGGGAATGAACCTTAATCGTTTTCTTTTCAACTCAAGCATTCTGCTGTTTAATTAAATAAACTTCTTGTTTAAAAATATATAAAATAATACAAGGAAATGTGAAGGGCGGCAGATAGGAGTGTCCTTGAATTTTGAAGCTCTGAATGATGCTGTGGTGCACAAGGGATGTCTGAGAGATATTGTCAGGACAGCTCTGGGCACGGGAGCCCAGGAGAGACACTGAAGACTGGACAGAGGCGATTGTCTGCAGTGAGCCTGAGAGCTTGGGAATGCGAGGCTTCCAGCTGAGACAACACAAAGATCAGCCTGGTAAAGCGGTAAAGCGGTACAGGACTGGCACAAACGATTCAACTAAACAGTAAACTACCAGGCCCAGGCTTAGTCAGGAAGATGCAGACACACAAGCACGGTACCAGAGTTTAGATTCTAGCACCTACCTAAAGCCTGGCGTATTGGGGGCTGGAAAGACAGCTCAGCAGTGAAGAATGTTTGCCGGAATTCATTTCACATCAGGTTGTTTCCAATGGCCTGTAACTCCAGCTTCAGGGAGTCTGAAACCCTTCTTTTGGCTTCACTTGCATGGCAGTACCCATACACACCAGACACACAAACTTACACATGAATAAAAGTAACATCAATCTTTTTAAAGAGAAAGAGGGTAGGTGAGTATGAAGTGGCCTAAACTTTCCTAAATTTGGTGGGAAAGAAACAAAGCTCCTGTTATCTACCCACCAGTCGCTATGAGCAATAACCCGGACAATGACAAAGCCAGCACTAAGTACACCATGCCCAACTTGCTGGAAACAGGACGAAGCTCAAAACATGGCTGAAGGTTGACGAACAGCAGAGAGATGAACCCCACTTTTGCCATCTCCAGCCTTATGTCTGACTTTTAGATATGTACTTGAAATGTTTATTTAATTTTGAATAGATGATGCATGAATATGCTTTTTAAACAATCTAATAATTCTGAATTAGAGTTCATTCCAAGAGCCATCAGAGTTACGTACACAATAAAGGATTTGTTGTACATAGTGATCTAACACAGGGGCTAGTAAAACACTCTATGTAATGCTATTATCTCAAATCTGATGGTAGAATCTGAAAGAAGATGAATAGAAAGTGGGGACATCAAGGATAAGCTGAAACCTCAAGTCTGCTTCAGCGTCAAAGATGGTGAAGCAAAGATGTCTGCACTCAGTGCAGTGACCTTCCTGTGCTGCAGGAGGCTCAGAGCTGTGCCCTTGGGATACCACAGGAGAAGCTGGTGTACTCTTCCCAACAGAAGAGTCAGAACCGGTCAATCAGTCAGAAAAGCTAAAATTTCTACCCGAGGGAAAGTACCCATTGCAAACTCAGACAGAGCTGCCTCCTATCAGCTCTGGAAGCCAGCAGGCAACAAAGCCAGAGGGCCTTTGCTTCTCCCTTCCAATCCCTTTGGAGGCCTACTCTAACTGGAAAGGTACAGCATAAAGCATTCTGGGAAATATGGTTGAGCTGAACCAAGTCAACACCCTACAAAGGGGCATAACACATAACAGGGTTCCAATTGGAGACTGTCTCTCACAGCCTATCCTCTCCATTTCCCTGTCCTTGAACGGTAGCCAACATCAGCTAACAATTTCTTATATTTCATACCTAAAATATTCAACATACAGCACATACATGTACACACATGCACACAGTTGGAAAGCATATGTTAGGCAAAATAAGCCTAATTTTCAAATTATCTGGTACTTGCTTTTACACTAAAGATTACTTACTGGACCAGCAAGATGACTCACAATGTGAGAGCCCTTGCCACACAACCCGAAGCTGAGCTTATGCTCCCAACCCACCTCAATTAAGCCAGCTGAGATGGCTCACTTCTATAATGCCAGCCCAAGCCCTCTTACAGTGTTATAGGAGGCAAGGCAAGAAAGTCAGCCTGTACTTGGCACAGTGGTGGTAGCAGAAATAACAGGAGAGACCCTGCCTCAAAAACAAGGCAGATAGAACCAACTTCCAAGAATTTGTTCTTTGATCTACATAGTCTCAGTAGCACCCCTCTCCCTCTGCCCCCACTCTCACTCACACATACACGCTCCCACACATAATATTATATATATGTAATATATACAATATCTGTTTTATTCCAAGGACTTTATTGAGAGCAGTTTTGCAATTTAGATTTTACAATTAACATTTTACAAATCAGAAATGCCTCAGCATAAGTTAGAAACACCTCAGAACACATTAGACAATCCTTCTTTACTTCTTTGGATTTTTCTGCTCCATGCTGAGCTCCTGAGAGCATTTTTCTTTTCAGCTTCATTGTCATCTTCCTTAGAAGATGACGAATCACATTCCTGACATAAATATCATAGCCTGTTTGTTTAGGAGATTTTTTCAAAGGAGGATCTAAGTAGTGTGCATTCATCACATCTGACGAGACTCTCATTATCTCCAGCTCCTTTGCAAGTTGAACATTCAGTTCTTAAGTCCTCAGCCTTGGCTTCTTCTGTAGCACAGACTGCCTCTGCCTCCTTTCCCTAGGAACTCTTTCCTCTTGCTTCGCTTTCGTCCTCTGGTTCTCGTGTTCCTGATTAGAATCTGCTTGGGTTCTGGTAGCACATCCTGTGGAGCAAACTTCGCTGGCTCCTTAATGTGTTCCCTTGATCATTTGGTTCCCTCTGGCAAAATTTCCATGGCCATCTCTGCTCCATGTCACTGCTCCCTGCCTGGTCACACTCTGAGCATTGCCAATAACTGTTTTTCGTCTTTCTCAGCATCCTTGTAAGAGGAGGACCAAGGCAGCTGAGATGATAATGCAGTTTACAGGTGTCACACAGTAAAAGAAGATGGTGATCATGGTTCTTCTTACTAAGTCCACAACTATAGCACTGTAGGGAGAGTAGATGTCCTTTGTGTGCCTCCTGCTTTCTTACTTGGTTTCCTTTCCTTAGGTGCTCATAAGATTGCTAGTATATCCAACTTCTGCCCTGTAATTGGGCCAAGTAAGACCCATATCCCTTGCCCTTCACTTTGAAGTTTCCCATTCAGATTTTGCAGTTCCTCTAACGGTTCACAGAGCTTATTATATTCTACATGAAGCTTTTCTTGCTCATTATCCTTTATATTCTTTTGTTCAGTCATATTTTCCTCAATTTGAATAATGTGCATATTTCTCTCAAAATAGTAATTCATAAATTCAGCAGTGAGAGCTGGCTGCTATGCTTCCGCCTTCCATCCACACTAGAACTAGTATCTGAGTTGTCCACTGGAAAGATATCCTTACTTATTCCTAGCAGTTCTGCTTACAAATGGCCGTAGCACTACTTGTGAGTGGCCTGGGTAGCTTTTCCCCTGGAACCCAGGCTTGTGGTCTGGTAGATTGAGCCAGCTCTGCCTTGGCATGATATTGCTATAGTTGGGCATTGATCCTTGCCTGTGCTTCAGGGAATAGCTGTTCTCTCTCTCTCTCTCTCTCTCTCTCTCTCTCTCTCTCTCTCTCTCTCTCTCTCTCTTGCAATGACATTTTACAATAGGATTGTAGAGCCAATAGTTTTTTATAGATTTTTCTTTTCCATTTTCTGGATAACCTATCTGCATGCTGCTTACAATAAACAAAAAATGGATCTGCTATATCCTCTTCCGCTGCTGCCTCTGAAAGCAGACCTTCCTTCTGGGCACAGGTAACATGAAAATAGGTTCTACACATGCCTGCATTACAGCTAATGCAAACCCCAGTTCTAACAAAGCGAGGATCTTCACAAAAGCTACACTCCTTGGCACCATATTTAGAATAGTTCATTTCTGTTAATGTTACTGGTTATAATTTATCAGTATCTCCAAAGGCTACTTTAGGAACATATAGGGCACAAAAAATGTGGACCCACCTTCCAGCATCCATCTCCTTGAAAATCCCATCCTGATTAGGACATAGCTCACAGCTAGGAGATACACCACATTTATAGGCATCACAAAAACAAGTCTCAGTGGCGTTTTCAGAAGCCAAACTCATAATAGACTTACTCTCTCCATCGACTCCATAAAACCTTCATGAACTGTAATGCCACAATTGTCACACTGAGTTATTTCATCTGCATCTTTACTATTCTCTCCAAGATAAACACAGCAAATCGGAATGTGGTCCATTTTCTGAGAACTCCAGTTCTGACTCTTCTCAAGAATCAGCGAGTCCTCAGTGCTCTTGCTTTAAGATAGGGTCAGGCTATCATTGGCCAGTTCCTCAGCAGCAGCACTGTTTCTGCTAAGAACTTTACTCCTCTTCTTCTTCTTGCCACCTGCTTCGCTAGCAGGGCTGCTATGGTCTTCATCATTGCCCTCATCATTCTCATCTTCCTCACTCCTGCTTCCCTCATCTTCATCATCTTCAATGTCTCCATCACTGCCCTCCTTCTGAGATGCTGATCTCCCCTTTTTCTTTACTACAGTAGGTCTCCAGTCATTATCATCCTCACTGTCATAATCATCCATAGCATTCAGTTCTTCCATGGATACAAAGTCCAAGAGGGGACGGTTCCGACGAAGATTCCATTTGGGCTCACTGACTTGTTCCTACATGGTGGTGGTGGTGATGGTGGTGGTGGTGGTGGTAGGGACAGAAGGGGAGGTGACAGCAGGAGGGCTTGTGGCTGGTGCGGTCAGCAGCAGAAGCAGCTGCACTATCAGATACTGTTGCTTTCTCTTTGTCCTTCTCCCTTTCCTTTTTTTTCTCCTTCTCTTTCTCCTTTTTCTTTCTAGGTCTTTCTCCATTTCCTTCTTCTTCCTTCTTTTCCATTTTAATTAACTGTTTGTCTGATGAAATTATTTCCTCTGAAGAATTTTTAAGCTGTTCTTCTTTTACTTGAATATCTTCATTCAGTTCTTCTAAAATGTTTTCCTCGGAATCACTACAGGAACCTTTTTCACTGTTCACTTCTATTACCACACTCTTCAGAATCCGAAGCATCTCCAACTTTAAAATCACTGTCATCATCATAATCAAGAGCTTCCAGGAGAGAAGCGGCCAAAGGCTTCACCTGCCTCCTCTTGGAGCTGCGATCCATAAGGAATCCGTGAGATGGTCGTTTGAAGACCTAGGGAAAGCTGCAAGAGGCAAAGCAGCAGGGACATGCAGAGGGTCAAGGAGACAAGTTGGAGAGCAGCTATTTAGGCAGGGCAGTGCACCAACCAAGCAGGAGTGACCCCAGGGGCGGGCTACCATACCTCCCCCTACACCCTGCGCTCCCCAGCCAGGGAGCAGCGCCAGGCCCCAACAGGCCGCCCTGCGAGGAGAACTGCCCAGGTATATATATCTTAAAGTAAATACATAATTGTATTATACCCACTGATCAGTATCTTCTCCTTTTCCTTTGAACTAAACAATGTGTTTTAGAAAATAGTCTATGTACCACGTTAAGGCTGATGAGCTGAATGGCCAGCCAACACTTGGAGAAGGATTTGACATCCTTAGCCTTCTGGAAAACAGAAGTTAAAACTGCCCTGAGATTTCATTTCAGCAGAGTCACAATGGCTGTGATCAAGAAGATAAAGTATCACAAATATGCTGAGGATGTGGAGAAGGAGACACTGAATCATTTCTGGTGGGAGAGTAAACGTGTGCAGCCACTGTGCAAATCAATAGAGATTGCTCCAAAACCTGAAATCAGAACTGTCGTATAACCCAGCTATTCCACTCCTGGGTATATGCCCAAAGAATTACAAATCTACACCCCACAGAAATTTGTGCATTAACGTTCATGGCTGCATTAGTCACAATAGCCAGAAAATGGAGCCAGCATCCATCAACAGATGAATGGATACTGAAAATGTGATATATATACACAATGGAATATTGTGCAGCCATAAAGAAAGACAAAATCATGACATTTGCAGCAAAGTGGATGCAGTTGAAACACATGTATTAAGCAAAATAGGCAAATATAAAAAGACACAGACTGAGTGTTCTTATATGTTGCAGCTGTATTTAAAATACCATGCGTGTATACATACACACACACATATATATGTATATATACATATACACATATGTATGTATATATGTGTCTGTTACAAAATTAGAGAGGGGAGCATGAGACAGGCGGAAGGGCTCTTAAGGAAGAGAGGAAACAAAAAGAATGGAGTATGTGGATAAGAAAGCTGCAGGGTACTAGCTTCGTGCTACAAATGGAGGAGGTGCCACTGGGAGGACACAGGGCAGAGCAGCAAGGGAGAGCAGAATCTGATGGCACATATGTAGGAAGATGCAGTGGAGAAACCATTAAACTGCAGTTAACTGGAAAACTTAAAGTGATGTTTGGGATGAGAAATGTCCCCCATAGTCTGGGTATTTGAATACTTGGTCCCCAACTGATATAACTCTTTGGAAGTTTTAAGAACCATGGATTTTTTGGAGAAAGTGTCACTGAGAGCAGGCTTTGAGAAGTTGAAGAAAACCATTTTGAGTGGGCCCTCTATTCTTCCATGACAAACCCTAATCCCTCTAGAACCCAAATCAATTCTTTTTTATAAGTTGCCTTGGCCATGGTGTCTTTCACAGCAATAAAAAAATTAACCAACACACTTAATGAATAAATAACATAAAAATAAAAAGCAGTAAGGCAGGAAAATATGTAAAGATGCCTTTTTTCTTCATTAATTGAAAAGTATTTTATTGTAAGTATGTGTCATGATCTCTTTAACCAAACCCCAGCCCGGTTTATTTTTGAAATGTTGCTGTTTGACACAGTCGAGAAAGAGTAACCTTGTTGCTCAGTGTCAAGCTGGTTTGATATCAACCAGAATTGAGGTCACAGTAAGAAACCTATGGTGTGGGTGAGATAACCCACACTTGCAATCAAGTCCACCACTTAGGAATTTGAAGCAAGTTCCAGGACAGCCTAGTCTATCCAGTGAGCCTGTCGCAAACTACAACAAAATATGAAAACAGTACTGGTCAGCAATTATGAGATGCAAGAGTGTGTGGCTGCTTCCTACACCCAGTGGCCACTTGTCAAGTTTTCACCTGTGGATCTAAAGCTTTTCTCTTTGACCTTGGCCAAAGATGACAGGCTATAGCAACTGAGGATGTTGTAGGGTAAAGTATCTTCCTGGTGAACAGAAACCAATAAGTAACTCATTGTTCTTAGGATTGCTCCCTGAAAAATGCTCATCAGGAAATATCTGTTCCATACCTTACACACAGATATTGCATGGAGTAGAGAAATCTCCTGCATGTAAAATAGTGGCTGACAAGTTGCAAAGCCATTCATTGCTCCACAGCCTAATGTCACCCTGTGACTCTCAAAGGGAAGGCAAGCTGCTTGAGCAAAGAAAGGTGACACCCACAAAGTCAGATGAGCAGGTTCTTTTCTCAAGAACATTTTCATTGATTTTTCCATTATTGAATATTTGCTTAAAGGCCCTTTCACCCTTCATCCTAAATGGTTTTATAAAGGCCACAGTTGCTTCATTTATGCTTCTGAAGATTTGGCCCTCTCTGGAGAAAAAAAATATGTGTCTCTTAGGAGTGAGTGCAGAATAAACATTTTGACTTTTACAGCATAATAGTGGAGAAACTGGATGCACATGGAAGACAAAGGTAGAACCACTAACAACAACCCATCTCAAAGCAATGTGTAGTTCTGCTCTACAAGAAAAGCACTCAGGACCCAGAGAGGTGGTTCAGCAGGCAAAGGCATCTGCTGCCAATCCTGAGGACCTGAGTTCAATCCCTGGGGCCCACCTGATGGAAGATTTGTTCCCACAAGTAGTCCTCTAATCAAAATGTGTATGCTTAGTGTACACGCACACACAATATGATAGATAGATGATAGATAGATAGATAGATAGATAGATAGATAGATAGATAGATAGATAGGACAGATAGATGGGTTGGTGGACAGATGGACAGCCAGGTAAATATAGGATGAAGCAATGACTAAACAAACAAAAAGTCTTCAAGAACCAGACAGGGCTCTTGATCACAGAGCCTTCTACCTAGGGTCCCATCCCTCTAGAGAAAGAAGGCACCTTCTTGTAGCTATAGAAAGCAGTGACTGGACAACCCATAGTCTGGATTCCAAGCAGGCTTTGGTGGAATACCAGCCTGGAACCCCAGTACTAAGAAGGCTAAGGGTCATCACAAGTTCAGGGCCAACCCAAGCCAAAGAGATTCCATCTCAAAGTGGGCAGAGATGATGAATAGATTGACAGGTAGAAACTTGAGCCCAAACATGATTCCCAAGAGAAAGTATGTCTTTCACCTAGGACAAGCATAAAAGCAGGAAACCCTGGCAGGTGAGATGGCTCAGTGGGCAAAATGCTTGAAGTACAAGGACTGAGATTGATTCTCTAGAACCTGAGTAAAAGCACACGTGTATAGTGCCATCAGTCTGGCAGTGAGATGAAAGGTGGAGACAGAAGAATCACCACCCTCTGTCTGATGTAGCTCAAAGGTCTGCTGGCCTCATGGATGCAGTGTCGAACAACAAAAGGGAGACTGGGTCTCAAACAAGGCAGAGACCAATACCACGATCACCCTCTGACCTCCACATGGCACACAGGCACACTCACACACATACATGCACACAAATACACAGGTACACTCACACACATACATGCACACAAATACAGAAAGATTTTTTTAAAAAATGTATTTATTTATTATACGTAAGTACACTGTAGGTGTCTTCAGACACTCCAGAAGAGGGAGTCAGGTCTCATTATGAATGGTTGTGACCTACCTTGTGGTTACTGGGATTTGAACTCAGGACCTTTGGAAGAGCAGTCAGCGCTCTTAACCGCTGAGCCATCTCTCCAGCCCAAGATTTTTTTTTAAGTAAGCATTAAAATAAGGCAAATCAGTTGAGGGTCACATTAAAGAGACCCTGAAATGCCAGAATTATGAGAAAAAATTAAAGTTATTCAAATAAGGTTGAACCCAAAGGATAACTCTGTATGAAAATGCCTGGTAGGGACCCTGGGAAAGAGGTAGTATGGAGTCTAGATGGGGAACACTTGAATTAGTATTTGAGAATGGCTGGTTTCCAGGTCTGAGCTTAAGCTAGCTTATGAGCCTGGCCACTTACAGGGTTCAAAAGACTTACAAAAGCATTAGGAACTCTCTGCAGAGCCAGTCACTAGGCATGCGCCCCGCACCAAGGCTGGGTCTCGTGGGCTGCAACTCGGCACTACTGGCCTCTGATCCCCATTGCAAATCAACTAGAGCAAAATCCAAATAAGATTCACAGGGTCTGAGAGACCAATTCCTAATTAATGAGCTCTTGGCCCACAAGGAAGAGTAAAAACACAAGCAATAACAAAAGGAGGGGTAGATGGGGAAGGGAGCTGGCCAAAAGCAACGGTAAAACTACGCTGGGAGGACGGCCCAGGTCTAAAAGTAGCCCGTGGAACAGTAACTCAACCTTTCTGCAGGTTACCAAGTCAGTTGTGAGCAACGAACGGCTCTCTGGTTCCACGGTTTTAACTCAGACTGGCCAGCAGAAGATGAGATTACAGCTCTTACAGCTTTCCAAAATGACAGAAGAGTCCCCATCAGCTAATGCTTCTAGAGGGCTAAAGTGACGCGAAGCTAAAGCCAATGTCAGGGAGAGCCACACCAGGGTGACATGGAAGGGGAAGTCTCAGATGAAAGTGTCTGTCATGACAAGCTGGCCTCTGCTTCCATCGCTCTGAGTCCTAAGCACGTGGGGACCTTTTCTTTAGAGATCTCACAATCTAGAGAAGGTTTAGGCTCCTGTCAACCATGGGAACGTTAGAGAAGCAGGCTTCCAGGGCACAGCTGAAAAGCAGTTTAATCAGGAGCGAGAATTAAGAGCATTTGATAACTTCCATCTGCCTTCATATTTGCTATGCGTCCTCTTCTTTAATTCTATTCACTTATCTGTTTGTTATTCACATGTGTGGACCCGAGTGCTGAGGCAGTCCTGTGGCCATCAGAAGATGGCTTGTAGACTCAGTTGTCTCCTTCCATGGTCGTGGCAGGGATAGAATGCATGTGTGTCCTGGGCACCAGGTTTGTCAGACTGAGCCAGTCCATGGGCCCTGATGTATGTTCTTGCTGCTGATCTTCTTGTGCATGCTTTCTGGTACACCCTAGCTGGGTTATTACCTCACCTACAGGACAAACTTGTAAGAAGGAACACTAGTTAATTAAACACTTATTTAGAGCATTTACTTTATTAATGACTTAATTAGTCAATCAGTCTGTTAGCCAATGACAGACTCCTATCAACATGTGGTCAGTGTTCTTGAAATGTTTAGTGTGGCTTTGGGAACCTGTAATACCTCTTGTAATAGAAACAGTAGTACAGGGCTAGAGAGGTGGCTCAGTGGTTAAGAGCACTGACTGCTCTTCCGAAGGTCCTGAGTTCAAATCCCAGTAACCACACGGTGGCTCACAGCCATCTGTAACGAGATCTGATGCCCTCTTCTAGAGCGTCTGAAGACAGCTA
Organism: Mus musculus; assembly: GCF_000001635.26. Classification (NCBI taxonomy): domain Eukaryota; kingdom Metazoa; phylum Chordata; class Mammalia; order Rodentia; family Muridae; genus Mus; species Mus musculus. The sequence goes on along the minus strand of NC_000084.6, from coordinate 10,923,473 downwards.
CAGTGTACTTACATATAATAATAAATAAATAAATCTTAAAAAAAAAGAAGCAGTAGGATAGATAAAGGCCAGTTTCCTGTGCCAGCTGGTAAAGTCTGTAATAACGCCCCTAATCAGCATGTGTGCTACTTTTAATAAAATGATATATATTAGAATTTTTAGCAAATTATTATTTTTAAACTATGAGTTACATTTGGCATATAATTACAAAGGCTACTATGACAAATTAACATGTGGTCATCTTTTTTATGCTTTCAAATAATTTGATGTCATCATCATCATCATCATCATCGAGACTGCACCTTCAGCATATGCCAGAGGGCAACCTTGTAGAGTCTGTTATTTCCTTCCATCTTTACATGGTTACATACAGCAAACTAAAGTCATCTGATCTCACCGCAAGAACTACCCACTGAGCCATCTTTGCTTGAGATGTTTCCAAGACAAAAGGTATGCTGAATTCTATTTTAGAACTTGATCTTAGAAAAAAGGTTAAACACACACACACACACACACACACACACACACACATAGACACATATACATACACATGCAGAAACACACGTACACACATACAAAAACACATATACACATATACACATATATACACATGCATAAACACATACATTCATAAAATACATATGCATACATATACATACATGCATACATACATAAACACATACACACATATGCACACCCTACTTGCTGCGGTAGAGTATACCTCCTTGGAGAATATTGTTTTCCGGGATGCCTCTAGTAAGAGAAAAAGCAGCTATTGGCGCCTACATGCAGGATGTTCCCATGTCCGAGGTACTTCTTGTTTTTGAAACAAGGTCTGACACAGCCCAGGCCTTGCTAGCCTCCTGAGTGCTGGAACATAGGTGTGTTCCCTCACATCCTTTTCCACGCTTGCAAGTTTTAACTTGAAAAATAAAAAGCCCACATAATTTCTTAAACAGTTACAGAACTTTTAAGTCAAATTCATATCCTTTAAATCGGATTATTTTCCAAAGCGGAGACTTGGTCCTTCCATCAAGAGTGTTGGAAGCACAATGGTCCTGTGTCTGCTCTGCCATTTGCCTGATGTCAGATAGGCAGCCTTCATGCCATTGTGGTAAACATTAAACACTAGAATAAAGACCAGCTCTGCCTTCCCCGCTCCTCTCTCTTTTCAAATGGGTCTCACTATATAGACCAGCAGAAACTGATCTTCCTGCCTCAGCCTTCCGAACCCATGCTACTGTAATGTGGCTGGTCCCACAGCCATCCTTTCATGTAAAACTTCAGTTCTTAAAATACATTCATTTATCTTTCTTTCTCTCTGACTTAGGATTAAAACTCTTTAAGCATGAAGCCCTCCATGGAAGCAAAATGGATGAAAGCAAGTAGAAATCCCAAGTCCCAGGCAGGCGATTGCCTCGTGCTCACCACTGCTGTCCTGGCCCCATTTCCCTGGGCTTGAATTCCAGCAGGCACAAGGGAAGCACTGCATTTCTTGTTTGCACTTTGCTAGCAGGTTAAAATTCTTGTTAGAAATCCAAAGTTTTGACTTCGGGAAAAGGTAAACAAAATCTTAATCTTCATTCAAACACTGTCTCAAATAATTTAATCTACCTTGCCAGCTCTATCCAAAGAGCTCTATCTTGCCAGCAGGACCTAACCCAGTTATACCCATTGGAGGGTACAATGTCCTTGGGGGGTGGGGGGGAAACCCAAAGAATTCCTATCTTCTTACTGAATGGCAGGATGCAGGGATACCCAATGCCCAGTGCTGAAACATGGTAATTTCTCTCCTGATTCTCTTCCTTTCGTCCTCCTTCCCTCTCTCCCCTCCCCTCATCCTTTCTCTCTGTCTCTTTCTCTCTCCCTCTCTCTACTTCCCTCTCCCTCTCCCTCCCCTTACCACTCCCTCTCCATCTCTCCCTAGCCTTCCCTCTCCCTCTTTTCCCTCTTCCTCTCCCTCTACCCCTATCCCTGCCCCCTCTCTGTCCCTCCGTTGCCCTCTCCCTCCTTCTCTCCCTCCTCCTCCCCTTTCTCTCCCCCACCATCTGTCCCTCTCTCTCTACCCCTCCCTTCTCTCCCTCTCCCTTTCTCTCTCCTTTTCTCTCCCTCTCTCTCCCTCTCCCCTCCTTCTCTTAGTCCTCCCTCTCCCTCCTTTCCATGCCCCTCTTCCTCTCCCTCTACCCCTACCCCATCTCTCTCTGTCTCTCCTTCTGTCTCTCTGTTTCCCTCTTCTTCTTCTTCTTCTTCTTCTTCTTCTTCTTCTTCTTCTTCTTCTTCTTCTTCTTCTTCTTCTTCTTCTTCTTCTTCCTCTTCCTCTTCCTCTCTCTCTCTCTCTCTCTCTCTCTCTCTCTCTCTCTCTCCCTTTCTCTCTGTGGTTATTCACAGAGGAGCAGTGGCAGCAGCAGCAGTCAGTGAAACCAAATAACCTTGGAGTCATCAGTTAATCATAAATCATTACTATTCTCTCCCAGACCTCAAGACCAGAGTTCGTCCTTCCCAGAGCAAGCCCACGTCCTCCTTTCGAGTAATGGATCAGACAGCCCCAACTCAAACACGAGTCATGCAGACTTATCAGCACTGCCTGGAGTAGAAGTGGGAGGGCACAGGGGAGAGAACAATCGCGCCCTGGCTGGAGGGACAGCGATATCAGGCTACCATCAGAACAGGGCCAGAGCTTGTTTTCCTTTCTGCGGAGCCTCTGAGCTGGTTGCCGTGTACAGTACCAGGCAGTGTAAAAGGTGGCCGTGGGGTTCCTCTGTTTGTGAGGCCTGTTGATACAAGGAGGGGTCCAGGTGTGGTCAGCTGATTCCACCCTGTTTTTCTGATAACCATAAATGAGAGAAACCCCACAGGCCCTTTGGCCCTGAGTTTGAGAGCTCCGATTTTCTGAGAATGGAGATATCTATCCCCCAACCCCTGTGCCAGTTTGTGGAATGCTATGCAAGGGGAATTTTAATAAGAAAAGGTATTTTAGTGAAATATTACAAAATGGAACATCATTAAGGACTGGAGTTGCTTCACCACATGAGGTCACAGCCCCTTACCTACCTAACCTTTGTCTCCTCCTGACGACTTGACTGCACACTATACCTGAGTTTCAGTTTGAAGGCTGGTCCATTTCCTGGTCTATCCCCGGTTTTCTCTAGTAATTCATGTGACCCAGGAATTTTGGAAAGGATCTACTGGAAGTTACTCTGACTTTTCTGTTTTTAATCTTTCTGGGAGTAATAAATCTTCTAGTCTCATTCATAATGCCACACTGGACTGGGTCATGACTCAGTTGATAGAGGGTTTGCCTTGATCCCCAGCACCGTATAAACTGGGCATGGTAGTGCATGTCCATAATCCAAGCCCTTGAAAAGCATAGTCAAGTTCAAGCTACTGAGTTCAGGGCCAGCCTGAGCTACGTTAGACTCCATGTCCAAATAAGAAGAACAAAGCCCTCCATATTCTGGGCCTGGTGACACGGATCTATAATCTCAATCACTGAGAAGCCTGTGAGACAGGACAGTTACAAGTTCAAGGCAGACCAACGGAGTGAGTGCGAGGCCAGCCTGGACAATTTAGTGAAACCTTATCTTAGCATAAAAGGTAAAGGAAAACTGAAGTCTGAGAATCCAGCTCAGGAGAGTGGGAGCCTGACATGTCAGGTTCAATCCCCACAGGCATGCACACTCACACAAGCAAGCCAAGCTTGGTGGCTGGGGCAAAATGAACAGCTCCATTTAAGGTCAGCCTGGACTATACAGCAAGATGCCTTCTCAGACCAAAAGGAAGAAAGCCACATGAAATGCTGCCCCGCTAGCCTCTGCTAAGGCAGGGCCACTCAGCAACCATTTTAGCAGCTAAACTTATCCCTAGGTGGGAATGTCTACCAATTCATATTGGATACAGAGAGTCTTAAGTAATAGTCAAATACTTGTAGAAAGGGGGGATATGTGTATGTCCTTGGCTTCAAACACATGGGAAAACAGCTTCAGAATGCTTACATACTTAATCTTGTCTTGATACAGTCTCACTGTGCAGCCCTGGCTGGCTGAGTTACAGAACTCACTTGTAGACCAGGCTAGCCTTAAACTCACTGGGACTCACCTGCCTCTGCCTCCCAATTGCCACCTCTGGTGTTTATAGGTGGAAAGTTTGGAGGTGGAATCAGGTTTTGAGGACTTTGAGAGATAGACATGGGTGGGTTTGGGTTGTTTTTTAGGTGAGAATGTAAGCTGCTAACCAGGTAGAGTGTGCATGCTTTCATCTCCAGCACTAGGAGGAAGAGCCCAAAGAACCAGAGGGGGGATTATATAATTATAAAATCAAAAAGTAAATCTCTTGAAAAAAGAATTGTTAGTACACAGCTGTCTTGGATTTGGCTCCACACAGCCTTGTAGGCCAGACATAATTTGCATAAATTGTACAAGTTGACTTCCATTTACCATGTGATGATTTCATAGCCACTTAGTCTTTTTGCCTAAGTATTTTGTACTGGAGTTTGGAGGAGTGGTCACTTTATATCAGACTTGAATGCACTACAAGAAAAAAAAAAAACAGTAATTCAAGGCCATCTTCAATTTCATAGCTCCTTTGAGGACACACTAGTCTATAAGACCCTGTCACCAAAGAGAGAGAGAAGGTATCCTGAAGAGGGAGCAAAGAATGGAGGGAGGAAGAGAGGGAGGAAAGGAAAGAGGGAGGAAGAAGGAGAGAGGGAGAGGGAGAGGGAGAGAGAGAAATACAAGCCATGAATCCAGGTCTTTTCTGAGCTAGGGTGGGCTTTTTGTCTCTGTTTAGTTTGTCAACTAGACATGTGATTCAGCCGAAAAACCTGACTCTGTCCCCTGAGACTGCTCGTGTCCCCCAAGGAGACTGCTCATGTCCCCTGAGACTGCTCGTGTCCCCTGACCCTGCTCAGGTCCCCTGGGACTGCTCAGGTCCCCTGAGAGAGACTGCTCCTGTCCCCTGACCCTGCTCGGGTCCCCTGAGACTGCTCGTGTCCCCTGAGGAGACTGCTCATGTCCCCTGAGACTGCTTGGGTCTCCTGACACTGCTTGGGTCCCCTGACAGAGACTGCTCTTGTCCCCTGAGGAGACTGCTAAGGTGACAGCCACAGAGATGCTACCTCACAAGAGGATCACATCTCCACAGCTGACTCCACTGTCTGGGCACACAGGAGACTCACACACACCATGTTCAGCCCACTTGAGTTTTCACATGGCTTGCTCTTGCTCCTAGAGCGATACGTTTTTCTTAAAAATTCTTAAAAGAGGGAAGCCAGAAAGCAGAAAGCAAACAGGGCGTGTGTGGCCACCAGTGGAAGGAGAACTTTGTTCAGTTTTTTTTTTTTTTTTTTTTTTTTTTAAACATGAAAGCTCAAGTAGAGGTTAAGAAAACAACTTAGGGAGCCACTCAGTCTGGATTCCAATTCCAGGTCCACTTACAAGCCTGGACCTTAGGCCAAAGACCTGAGCTTTTTAGGCCTCGGTTTCTTCATCTATACCTGGGCTTGTGCTATAAACATCATGTGTGTATGAAAATCACAAAGATAATCTGAGGGAAGTGGCTTTTGGAGTGTTTAACAAATAAAGTGTTAGTCACGATTAGTATGTGTACACCACATTGACACCATTGCTGTGGCCACTGTCTGCTGTAGCGCTCATGTTATCACCATTGTCCCTGTTGAGAACAACAAAAAGTCTGCTTAATTCCTTGAATCTCAAGTTTATAAATGCCTTCAAATACACACACACACACACACATATATATGTGTGTGTGTGTATATATATATATATATATATATATATATATATATATATAGAGAGAGAGAGAGAGAGAGAGAGAGAGAGAGAGATTGAAGTCTCATGTAGCCTAGGCTGTCTCGGACTTACCAGGGAGCCACACTTCAGCTGGTGATCCTTTGCCTCTCAAGTGTATGCTATGCAGGCCAGGCTCTCTATGGTACATCAACAACCCTGCACACTTTATCTTTAACAACAGTGGTATTAGCATTGGCAACAGTGTTTCCTACTTGACCCCTGTAAGTCATCCAGCCATAACACAGCAGGTCCTTTCTCAGTTCAGGTCAGAAGAGGACTTACTACTTTCCATACATGTCTCACTGAACCCTTGTAACAACTGGTGGGTTTGGTTACTTGTATTTTTCCATTTCACAGCCTCCCCCTACCAAAAAAGAGGGGAGCTTGCTGAGGAGAGGCCACTTACCTAGGCAACACAGTAAGCAACAGATGAAAGAAAGAAGCTCTCAAACTAGTTGGGTCCCAGAAGACAGATTTCCTTTCAGGGAATTATTATTCACAACAAACAGACTTTGTGTTCTTACCATCTGCTGTATGTGTGAATGTATGGGGTTGAGGGTTTAGCTCCTCGGCAGAGAATTTGCATAGCAGATGCTGGGTCTTGGTTTGGCCCTCAGCTAATAGAGTAGCTGGCTCTCTGCTGATTTTTATGAAAGGCTTTGCTCTGTCAATTCTACATAAGCAGGCTAAGTTCTCATCCCCCTTCGGGCCTCCCACACCTTCAGAGAACTCATCCTACATATGAGAATCCCCTTACCCCTTACAAGCCATCTGCTTTCTGCCAACAGAGCCCATGACCAGCTTTGCCATCCCAAAGGTACTGCATACTCCACGACATCCATCCCTAAAGGTCTTGCTCTAACAACCAGGTCATTCACCCAGCAATACCACCCAGAGTGCAGAGGGCACGAGCCTGACCTCAGTGCCTATGTCAAGTGGTTCACAACCACCTGTAGCTCCAGCCCAGGAGATATGAGCACAGGCATGCACACACATGAAAACACACACTTAAAAGTAAAAATAAATGTTATCCAGGCATAGCAACAAACACCTTAAAGACTTTTAAAAAGAGGAGGAGAAGAATTCTTTGAGTTTGTTGGGTATTGTGGTTCACTCTTATAATCCCAGCACTTGGGACCTGAGGCAGGAGGATTGTGGTGAGTTCTGGGTCAGACAGTACTATAGTGAAACTCTTCCTACCTCAAACAGGCAGAAAGACTCTATAAATGTACATTGCTTCTATAATTCCCCCTTGATATGATTCAGTGATTATCTGGAGGCCAGGGACTCTTTTTATTTATTTAGTATTTTATGCATATGGGTGTTTTGCCTGCATGCAAGTGTATGCATTGCATGCTGACCTGTTGAACTAGGTCAGAAGAGGGTGGTAGACCTGAAACTGGAGTTACAGACAGTTTCGAGCTGCCATGTGGGTTCTGTGATTCAAACCTGGGTCCTCTGGAATAGCAGTCAGTATTCTTAACCACTGAACCATATCTCTAGCCCCTCCCCCACTTTTTTTCTTTTTTTTTTTTAAATCTCAATTTCACAAATGGGAGGAAAAATAAGATTCTTGTCTATCTTTCCGGCTTATTCCTCTTCGCATATCCCTGAAAATGTGATTCCCTTCTTTATAACAGAATTTTGTATAATATACCACTTCTCTTTTTCTGAGGCACGCTCTCACTCTCCCTAGGTAGCCCGTCTGTCCTCAAACTGAAGATCCTCCTGCTTCAATGCCCAGTGCTGAAACTGCAGTGTGTGTTACCATGACCAACCTTGTTCTTTAAATCCATTCGTCTGCTTCCCTGGGCTACTGTAGATAGTGCTGAGGACAGAATTCCTCAACCATGACAGACAAAGTCCCTGACAGCCTTGTCGAGTAGATTCTGATCACAGGGCTCTAGGGTGGGGCCAGAGAACCCTAGTTTCCCAAGGACACGTGTGCATTACCTCAGCATGACTTTCAAGGAAGTCTCTTAATATTGGAGAAATATTAAGAGAGCTAAGCCCCACAGCCAATGAATGACAGGCTGGGATGTCAGTCTTGCTATATCTTTCCAACTCTATGGAGAAAATAGAAAGAAAAAGAGAAAGGAGAAAGAAAGAAAGAAGCGTTTGAACACACATACATCCACATGCAAACACATACTCAGGTATACATGTATGTATCCAGTATCAAAGCGAGTTCGTTTATTTATCTCATTTATGAATACTGAGAGAAAATGTTTGGTCCTGCATGTTGCTTGCACACAGTAAACCTGAACTCTGTCCATGTGTATTGCAACATTCAAGAGGGTCTGGTATGGCAGGCTTGCTCACTCCTTGAGTTTTCCCTGGGACTCCCTGCTCAACTCTGTGATGATTAAAGCCTTTGATGCTAACACCGTTTTTTCTATCTAGCCACCCACCCCCAACAGGACCTTACAGAAAAGCATTTTATAATTAATTTGAAGGGATCATTTATGGTGACTCATTGCCACCTCACATAGAGAAATAGGATGTTAGTCAATGAAACAGAGGTGTGGCCTTTGCTCCTCCAATGAGGTAGAAATTAAGTAAGGCAGTGTTTTAGGACTAAGTTAGAAGATGTATGTGAAGTGAGAGGGGGCAACAAAAAGATATAAGCAACTGATTTGAATGGTGTTTGGGAAGCTCCAGCTAGAACTTGGGCTTTGGACAAACTAAGCACACTCCTGCACCAAACTGCCCACTGGCCCTTTTAACCCTATGGGTAATTATTAATGAGGAGTAGTCCTGTGAAACTGAAAGATACAAGAACAAAAAGGAAGGGATCCCAAGAGCCAGTGGGCAAGTTAGGAGAGGAGGCCAGCATTGGAAGGCAGAGTGGGGTTTGGGGATATTGATGATTCAAATAGAAAGCAGGGACCAGCCAGGCTGGGGGACGGACATGACCCAGGGTATTCTTGGGATGCATTGAGCTGGCTCTACTTAAGAGTAGAGAAATCTCTATGGGACCCCAGCCAAAAAGAGTAGCAAAATGACTGACATGGGAAGTGGCAGGACAGTAAATAGTACAGGGGCTATCCACAGTTGTAGAAAGTATAATTGAATTCTGCCTCCCCCACCAAACAGGGAGAAAATGGGGTCGGCCACATCTATTTGAATCTTACATACATTCAGCAGTTGCCTGAGTTTTTGTTTTGTTTTCTTGCATCTTGCAAGCCCTAATTGAAATTAATGTGTGTATATGTATACACACACACAATATTTTTAAAGAACTCAGTGAAGGGGATGCCAATGCTATTGAGTATTGAGCAGCTGACATCCACTTAGCTGTGACTCCCAAATCATTTGCAATTAGGTGCAAATCCTGACCCAAAGGGACATTGGGTCAGCTGCTCTCATTCAGCATATCCCTGAAGCAGAGAGTAGCGAGAGAGGTAGGATGCTCTGTGGCTCTGAGGCTCTGTGAGTATTGCTCCTGTTTTTATTACCCTGCCAGGCTGACCTAGAACTCGATGCTGTCCAGATTAACCCTAAACTCATGGACATCTTCCTGTCTCAGCCTCCCAGGGGTCTCTGCTGTGCTCAGCCTCTAAGATGTTTTATAGGAGGAGGAAGAGGAACATCCCTATCACAACTGTGTCCAAGGACTATTTCAGAGCTCTTCTTAGCATCTAAGGCCAAGACATAGAAGACACACAAGCCTGAGGAGGTAGACACCAGGATGACTCCCAAGGGCCTACTATAGTTGCCAGGACACTGCTTTCCAGAAAGGAGAAAACAGGGACAACAGCAGCCACAGGGATCCTGAGGAAGACTAGTCAGTTTGCCTTTTTGCTAACAGATTAGACAATAGAGCAAGGCCTCTAAGAACAATGAGACTAAGAGAGGGCTGGGCCAGGAGAACAAGAGTCCAACTTCCTGATTTCTAAAGCATGAGGGCTGAGGGCCACCTGGGTGAGAGGCCTGAGGCTGCCTCTGCCAGGTTCTCTTTCCTAGGTGGCTCCCAGTCCTCCAGGCTCAGGGGACTTTGTGCCTTCAAGGAGTCATTACTCAGCAAAAAGCAGAAGTCTGCCTGGAGAGCAACCTCAACACAGAGCTATCCAAGTGGGACAATTTGCATAATTTTCCTATTTGTCTTTGCAACAGTTTTGTCCTCTACGTATTTTCGATTCCAGTTCTAAGACATTAAGGCTCAGAGAACTGACTCCAATTCTCCGAGCTTGTCAGTCAGTGCCAGGATTCAGTCCTTGGTCTCCTTCATTCCCAGCCTCATGTGCATGTCAGAAGAGAAAGAGCACAGCCGTCACGACCAGAGCCAATAAAGGACCATTCTCCTATGAGCACCTGTTGTATACATGTGTTCATACAGGTGATCTCTCCCATGTAGCCTGGGTTGGCCTCACACTCACTTTGTAGCTAAGGATGTCCTAGAACTCCTAGTCCCTCTGCCCTCGCTTCCTAGGTGCAAGATTTACAGACATGCACTACCACACAGAGCTAAATAATCTTTTATAATTTTTTTTACATTTATCTTTATTATTTTATGTGTCTGAGTGCTTTGCCTAAAACAAATAGAAACTGTTCTAAGTAGCCATTTTGTCTTCTAAACAACCCTACAGGAAAGGATACTCATTACTAATGTATCTGTTAATTGTAAATTGGCATTATTAAAACTGACGAAGTTTAAACCCTTCAAGTGTTTGGAGCTTAGGGTTTGGAGTAGGGAACAAAGAAGAGGTTAGCATTCTTCAAAAGTGTGAAGGGGGCTTGTACCTACTGGGAAAGTGAACCCCTAAATTTTAACAAGCTATGGACAAAAACATGTGCCAAATTTGTTGTTGTTAAAATAGCGATAAATATTATTATTTAAATTATTATTTCATGGTGATCACCATGAAATTTTCATGAGAGGAAAGGAAAATAAATGGGCTTACCCATCATTGGCTCAAATTCCTCATGTGGCCAACAGGAAATATATTTCCTAGTACAGGTGATCCCGGTGGCAGGATGGAGGCTCCTGCTCATCCCACAGCAGCTCTGAAGCATGACTGTCCCTTTGAGGGCCCCAGCACTCACCCTTTACACCTACTCCAAAGGAAAAGAAACCTGTCTACTTCTCCAAGCTGCAATGCCAGCCAGCTGTGCACACTCTACAAGTGTAGCCGACTTTGGTGCTCCTAATCGCTCACCAAAACTCAAGGCATGGTCTGACCCTGCAAAGGCCTTTGGCTTTTATAAGAAGTTCTCAGAACCTGGAAGCACAGAATTACCAAAAAGTGACACAAAAAGCCACTGCTGTGTCTTAGCTCTGGCACCACTATTTACTCTGCAGTTCACCAAGCCCATGCCATGACACCTACCATCTCAGACCCACCGCAATCAGCCTGCACAAAACTGCCCTGCCCAGGAAGCAGAGGAAGCGCTCCTTTCCTCTCCTCTCCAAAGCAATGTTTCCACAGTGTTCAGCAGAACATTGCTACTAAGGCTGGGGGTGTGGCTTAGCTGGCAGAGTGCTTGCCTAGCATAGGAGAAGTCCTCAGTTCAATACCCAGCAGTAAACGGTGATATATATCTTGAGGCCAAAGCCAGCCTGGGCTATAGAAGATTGCTTCAAAAAACTAGCAACTAAAGACTGAGAGAGTAGATGTACCCTAATCAGTGTTGTTCTGATAAATCTACTCCAAGATGCTTGATGCCAGTTTTGTGAATGGGGCAGGGGGTGCACACATGTATAGGTGGGCACATGTATGGCTTTGAATAGAGGCCAGAGGTTGACATTGGGTGTCTTTCTCAGTCTTTTTGAAACAGTCTCTCTCTAAACCTGGTGCTTGCTGATTTACCTAGACCAGCAAACCCCAACGTCTCCATATCCCCTAACTCACCCAGAGAACCTCCTGTTTCCACCTAGCTAGCACTAGAACTGTAGGCATGTGTGATCTTGCTTGGGATCCAAACTCAGGGTCCTCATGCTCACACAGCAAGCACTTTAATAACCCAGCCATCTTTGCTAGGGTTTCTATTGCTACAGCAAAATGTCATGACCAAAAAGCAAGTTGGGGAGGAAAGGGTTTACACTTCCAGATCATAGCCCATCATTGGAAGAAATCAGGACAGGAACTCAAACAGGGCTGGAGCCTGGCAGCAGGAGCTGATGCAGAGGCCATGGAGGGGTGCTGTTTACTGGCTTGCTTCCCAGGATTTGCTTAGCCGGCTTTCTTATAGAACTCAGGACCACCAGCCTAGGGATGGCTCCAGCCCAACTAATCACTAACTTAGAAAATGCTTTACAGCTGGATCTCATGGAGGCATTTTCTCAACTGAGGCTCCTTCCTCTCTGATGACTCTAGCTTGTATCAAGTTGACACAAACCCAGTCAATACACCAGCTATCTTCCCAGTCCTTGAATACTAATTTTAAGTGTGAGCATCAAAGCCAGTCATGGCAGTGAACACACCTATAACCCTAGAACTCAGGCAGCAGAGGCAAGAGGATCACAAGTTCAAATCCAGCCTGAGCTACACAGCAGAAAGATATGACAAGCACTAGTCCTGAAGTATCTATACTCAACCGAAAGATGCAGCCCCCATTGATATTAACACTTCCTTTCCTTCATGGCTTATTTATTTGGCTGGGCTACAGGCCTCTGTGCCATATGCTATGTATGAGCAGAGCAAAAGCGCTTGACTTATTCTTTATGTTGCTTGGTCAAATGAACTGAGTGTTTTGTTTCTTTTCTATTTCTCCTTTCTAGAGAAGGAGTTGGGGAAAGATATCTTTCAGACCAAGACTCAGTGTGTCATTCTCTGTGACCTGATAACATTCATGTCACTCCTGAACCATGGTAGTTTTTTACAAGGAAGAATGTTGTAAATTTTTTCCCAGTCCTTTCTTCAGTGTTACAAATCCTTAGTAAATAATCACACTTCTTTGAGGAGTGGCCTTGGATTTCTTGGGGGCCTGATCACAAAGGGTAGAGTTGACCAGACCCCAGCAGCATTGCCAAGATTCCTTCTGTAATTCCCAAATTCTTCTAAATTTTTTTTTTTAAAAAGCTTCATCCTTTTCCTCAGGTCAGATTAAATTGAGCAATCCCTACAATAAAACACATACCTATTTTTTCTGTGGATCTGTGAATATTCTCTGGAGGTCTTTTGAGGTCCCTGGAAGTGATGTAAGTCTTCTCAGGGCATTCTTGCCCAGCATCTGACTTTTCCTTGCCAAGCTGTGCTTATATTTAGCAGTGTGTGTGTGTGTTTTATTAAAAATATTAATGAAAATGAATACACATCACACCAAAACTTATGGGACACAATTAAAGCAGTGGTAAGAGGAGGAAAACTCATAGCTCTAAGTGCCTCCAAAAAGAAACTGAAGAGAGCTTACACTAGCAGCTTGACAACACACCTGAAAACTCTAGAACAAAAAAAAGCAAATACACCCAAGAGGAGTAGATGGTAGGAAATAATCAAACTCAGGGCTGAAATCAACCAAATAGAAACAAAAAGAACTATACAAAGAATCAACAAAAGCAGGAGCTGCTTCTTTGAGAAAATCAACAAGATAGACAAACCCTTAGCCAGACTAACGAGAGCACAGAGATAGTATGCAAATTAATAAAATCAGAAATGAGAGGGAGACATAACAATGAAATATATCTTAAAATAATTATTCTGTCTTTCTGTCTGTTGAATATTAACAGTTGAAAATATTAAGATCGTGTTCATATATATATATAGAGAGAGAGAGAGAGACAGAGACGAGACAGAGACAGAGAGAGAGTCTGAAAAGCAAAAGATCCAACCAAACAAAAGAGTATGTGTTTTTGTTATCCCTGGAATGACATAATTACAAAGCTAACATTAGTGTGTGTGTCTGTCTATCTGTCTGCCTGTCTGTCTATGTGAGTGTATTAAAGATTAAAGTGAAGTCTATTGTAATCTAGGCTGGTTTAGACTTTGTAGCCACAGCTGCCTCCAACTCAGTCTTCCAGTCTGTCCAAAGAACTGAGCTTACTGATATGTGCCATTCTGCCTGGCTAGGACCATAGGTGTTAAGTTAAATATTCATTGCTGGATGCACCCTTCAAGAGCTAGCATTAATATTGTACAGATTCCATGGCTGACCTATTGACCCAGGGCCTGATATGCCCATCATCCAGCTGTAAGCGCCTACCTTCCCAATAGCTCTGCCTTCAGAAGACTGACAACTACCCAGCCAGCTGCCTCAACTCTGTCCCACAGCAAGCTGCCTCCCTCCCCCACTTTCCCAAACATCTTGGGCATCTCAAACAATCCCAATTACACTCAGGTTGTTTAAACAAACAGCAACACAATTCCCCAGCTAAGAACCAAAGCTGAGGGGCTCTCTGTGGGTAGCTCTCACCACCTCCACCCCTGACCCCCACACACTGCCAGCCACTTTCAGGGAAGAGTGGCCCCAGCAGAGACAATGGGGCTGTGACTTAACAGTGGGCACTTTTCCGTGTCTAAATGTTTACAGACACTTGGTAAAGTGTCTCAGGCCAACTTCCCAAAGAACAACACCTCCACACCACTGAGCTTGTTTAAGTAGGCAATCCCAGATAAGAAGGGGGCTCCTTCTCTTCAAAAGTCAAGAACACAAGATGGGCTGGAGTCCATGGTGTGTGAGGTTTCACAGATTCTATTAAAATTCTCTCAGTTCCCGCTTGTTCTTGAAAGAATAGATTTACCCTAAGAAGAGGTGATATTGAAGGGCATGACTTTTAATTTCATGGCTGAGCTGGCTCAGTGTGTGGCAAGGGTCCTTCCCTACCTCCTCTCCTTATCAATGCACCCTGCATTCATTGCTGTTGGCATGAAGAAGACTGCCACTGCACCTCCCAGTCTCTCTAGACATCTTTCTCAAGGGCAGTTGCCAAGTCTATGAGAAATGCCCCATGGTGTGATGGGGGTCTTGGGGTGTTCATGGTCCACCAAGCAGATATTTATAGATGTTCTATTTAAGTAAATTCCATTACAGTTCAGAGACTGAGCAAAGATGAAGTCTAGACTCACACATTTGGAAGAATGTAGCAAGAGACTTTAGAGGGGCCAAATGTAGATATTAGGGGATCAGGAAAAGTGATGGCTTCTGAGTGAGAAAAGAGGAGAGGAGGGGAGGGGAGGGGAGGGGAGGGGAGGGGAGGGGAGGGGAGAGGAGAGGAGAGGAGAGGAGAGGAGAGGAGAGGAGAGGAGAGGAGAGGAGAGGAGAGGAGAGGAGAGGAGAGGAGAGGAGAGGAGAGGAGAGGAGAGGAGAGGAGAGGGCAGAGATTCAAAGGGGAGGTGCTGAGTCTCCCTGCTCAGCACTGAGATCTGTGGGCAGATTTTGTCACTTTGTATTTCTTCTTTCTTGTCTCTTTTTTCCTTTCTTTTGTTTGTTTGCTTGCAACAGCACTTGTGTAGCCCAAGCTGGCCTCTAACTTGCAATGTAGCCAAGGTTGACTTTGACCTGAGCCTCCTTGCCTCCACTTCCCAAGTGCTGGGATTACTAGTGTGTACTACTGTTCCTGTTTGTATGTAGTGTTGAGGATCTAACCCAAGGCTTCATGCATAGTATTCTCCTATTCTGTGAATCGTAGACCTAAAGAGACTCTTTGGACCCAGCCCAGGCTAGCCTCAACCTCACCATCCTCCCAGGATTATAGGAATGCACCATCACACCTGGTCTCATGCATATCTTTTTTTAAAGAATATTTATTTATTTTATGTATATGAGTACACTGTTGCTGTCTTCAGATACACCAGAAGAGGGCATTGGATCTCATTACAGATGGTTGTGAGCCACCATGTGGTTGCTGGAAATTAAACTCAGGGCCTGTGGAAAAGCAGTCAGTGCTCTTAACTGCTGAGCCATCTCTCCAGCCCCACATTTTTTAAAAGTATTATTTCTTTTTGATTGTTTGTTGGTTTGTTTTTATTGCAGGATATCTCATCATACTGTGAACCCTAAGATTGTGTTATTTACTGGGGAAAAAAAAACTGTTCCTATTTGTGGTGTGGCTTAGCCCTTAGCACACACCTTTAATTCCTCTGGCTGGAATTCATATACTATATATACTATATACACTTTACACAGCATACACACTGTATACACTATATACTGTATACACTGTGTGTACTGTATGTACTATATACTCTGAACACACTGTAAATATGGTACACACTGTATACTGTCCACGGTGCACATACTAAATATGCTATATACCCTATACATACCGCACACACTGTACACACTGCACATACTATTTAGACTGTACATGCTATATATACTATGCATACTGTACACACTAAACACACTATATACACTGTACACACTGTAGACACTGTACACATTATATACACTGTACACACTATACACACTACACTGTACACACTGCACATACTATATACACTATACATTCTATATATACAGTACACATTGTATATACTATACACACTGGTATGATTTCATTTCTTTTCATCATATTTTTAACTGTATCTCTACAGATGCTGTTAGATACTTTTTTTAAAGACAGAGTCTTGCTCAGGGACATAGTCTCAAACTATGGACTCTCTTCTCGGCCTGCTGAGCTTTTATATTACAGGGATTTGCCACAGCTCCCACTTTATTAAATACTACTTTGCATATATCTTTAAATGCATCACTAATGTAGCATACATTTTATAAATTGAGTTTCCTTAAAAGTGATTTTCACAATGGGGCTGAAGAGATGGCTTAGCAGTTAGGATCATATACTGTTGTTCTTCCAGAGAACCTGAGTTTGGTTCCCTGCACCCCACTGGATGGCTTACCACTAACTGCTTCAGGGACTCCAATGCCACCTTCCCGCTTTGGTGGACACCCATTTACATGTGACACACATACAAATAAAAACCTTAGAAAACATTTTTAGAAAGGCAGTCTAGCTCTCTTAAGCTCTCACCTCTTACTCTCATCTCTAGCCCTCCTTCTCCCCCTCCCTTCCCCCTTCCCTCCACGTGGCCATGGCCGGCCTCTCTTTCTACCTTCGCTCTTTTTCTCTGCCTTTCTACAATAAAGCTCTAAAACCATAAGAGAGAGAGAGAGAGAGAGAGAGAGAGAGAGAGAGAGAGAGAGAGAGAGAGAGAGAGAGAAAGGAAGGAAGGAAGGAAGGAAGGAAGGAAGGAAGGAAGGAAGGAAGAGAAAGAAAGTCAGTGTACACTATTCTTGAAAGTCCTGGGTCTGGTGAGGGCTAGTCCTTTAGTCCTTTGGACCTTGGTTTTGTTTTTTGGTTGTTTTGTTTTGTTTTGTTTATTGAGACAGGGTTTCTCTGTATAGCCTTGGCTGTCCTGGAACTCACTTTGTAGACCAGGCTGGCCTCGAACTCAGAAATCCACCTGCCTCTGCCTCTGGACATTGTATTAAGTAAGGCTACTCTCAGAGCAAGCAATTGAACTCTGGATGAAAAATCCCTTTTCATTTGCAAACTTGCAAGAACAACTAACAAATGTCATTGACTCTTCCTTATTTGGGTACGGTGTTGTAAGGTCTCATTATGTAGCCTAGCCTGGCCTCTGATTCATAGAGATTCACCTGCCTCTGTCTTCTGGTTGCTGGGATTAAATCTGTAGATCACTAAACTGTAGCTTTTCCTCTGATGGTAGTCCATCTTCCTGCCCCAGGCTTCCCAAACCAGAAAGCAGCAGGAGATGACTGAAGGAGGTGTCCTCTGGGAAAGAGGAAAGTCTTTACTGTGCTAATGACCAACAAAGAAGGGTTATAAAACATAAGACTTTTACCTCTCTGACATTTTCAACCAAGTGTGGGGGTGGGGAGCAGAGGGAGGGCTCAGTATCAATCTCCAAAATCCCCTAGTCAGTAAGGAATAAAAAAATCCAGAAAAATTTCTGGAAACTGACGGCCAAAGAAGAAAGATGAAGTTTCCCTTTCTGCTCATTGCTGTTGCCAGTGCTACAGTAAGTTCCTTCTGCGTATCTGCTAATTCACTCTAAGCCTTGAAGTCCCTCCTCTGACTCTACAGCCCACACAAGCTGGTCCATATATTCCATAATCTGTATTTCCCAACTAAGTGGTTCATCAACTCCTACAAAACGCACACACTGCACCCATACCCTTGACTGGAGTACTGAGAACACAGATGGTGCTAATCTGATTCCAGAGGCTCAGGCAAGGAGACCCAGGGCTGTGGTCCCATAGAGGAGCCAACCATCTTTGTCAGGGCCTGATGCTTTTCTCTCCAGAATAAACACAAAGCAGAGGCTGAACTCCCATCAGGATGACCTATAAGTGACCCTTGGGCTGACCTAACATTCTGGTCACTCTCACCGACAGGTTTGTTTATCTTGGAACCTCAGAGCCTCTGTGCCCAAAAGCTGTAGCCCTGGACTCTCAGTCCTCAGCAGTGAGCTGTCAGTCTCCGCTTAAGTGCATGTTGGATGGCTACATGATAGCCTGAGTTTATTTACCAAAACCTGATGTTTATGCTGTCCAGCCGTGAGCTGGGGCCTCGGGTGCTGAATTTAGCAAGCAGGGAGCCAACCAGACGTCTCCAGTGGGCATTAGTTGTCACCCCTCAGGATTATCAGTGGACCCCATAGAGCACCTCTCTGCCTAGGTCCTCAGAGATTAAAGGTTCCCTGTCAATTTGAATTTGACATTTCCATACAAAAGAGAGATCTGTGGCTAAGCCATTTCCCACTTTTAGTGTAGACACACAACTACAGTTGAGGCAAAGGGGAACCTTTAGCTTCTAACTAATGGGGAAGTCACACTGCAAAGTGGTTCATCTAACAGCACAGTAGGCAGTTTACAGGTGACACCAGCACCATGCTAATTATGAAAGAAAGACATATGTTAGATGGGGTAACAACAGCAAATCCCCAAAACAAAACAGGATCCAAGAGTTTCCTGAAGCCAGCACATTCCTAGCATGGATGTGGTGATAGCACCAACAATAGCTAAATCTCTAGCATATCCATCACTTCGAATATTATTGTTTCTTGTGATAAGAATATGGAAAGTCCTCTGGTCTAGGTGTTGTGCAATACACATGGTTGTCATAGGGACAAGATGGTGCAACTGCAGGAGAGTGTATCACACAAAAGGAGAAAGCACGGGTGACAAGCACTTTCCTTTTGAACGTATATCTTTTTCTGATGCAGTCTCTTAAGGAACCGACTTGTCAGTCTCAGAGGCAACCTGAAAGAGATGAGGCCCATTCAGGAACTTGACTTCACTCTCATTCAGACCAACCCCTACACACTGTCTTTAAAGATCCTTTTTTCAAATGACTGAGGAAGGCAAACATGAACTTCTAAATAAACCAGGGCAAATCAAGACTGACAAGGTTGCTTACAAGCTAGGCTCTTTTTCTACCTACCCCCAAACAAATTTGAAGTAGCTCTGAATCTTTGAGGAATGCCTTTATTTGGTAGACAAGAGAACCATGCTCCTGCAGAGGGCCATGCCAAAAAGAGGACTCTCCTCTATCCTATTAAGGTTCCACTTGTCAGTGACTCCCAAGGCCCCTATTATCAGCCTTGGCTTAAATAAACCTTCTGCTGATGTATACCCACTGCCTCCCTGCAAGCTGCAGGCCCATTCATCAATGTCACCTCTGCAGAGTGGCCGCCATGACAGTTCATGATCATTAACCAGCCTGGCGTGCTTTGTGTTAAAGTTAAGATACATCAAACACAGCAACTCTCTTTATCCTTAATGTTCCAAGAGACAAGGATACACTAGGGTGAAGTCGGCCCAAATCACACAGCTTTGACAAAAGGTGAAAAGTGAACACTGGCGGGACAGGCTGGAGTGTTGAGTATGCCCTCCCCCCCACCCCCCAAATCTGCTCCACTCTCAGAGGCAGAACACTGGGGGAACAGGAATGTTACTAGCTTGAGCTAAAATAGAGCTTCAAAGGGCCCTGCAACATGACTCCTTCCCCTCCAGTTCCGACCTCCCACCCCCAGAAAGGCCTCTGTCACAGATTGGCTGGGATCTAGCTAGCCATCACCCTCTGCTGACATACCCTTCCTTATCCAGACTCCTTCATAGACTTTCCTTACTCAGCTCTCATCCATGGAAGGAGTGGCAGATGAGCAGCTTCTCTTCTCATCTCTGCAAAGTTTGTGTGAAACAACAGCTAAAGAAAAAGCCCACGAATTTGAGAGAGGGCAAAGGGTGGGGTTGCATGGGAGTTTTGAAGGGAGGAAAGGGAAGGTGGAAATGATGGTATTATATTAAAATGTAAAAAATAAGAAAAATACTATCAACTTTTAAAAACTTTAAATAACCAAAGGAAAGTTTAAGGTATCAGGGCCTGAAAATTCATGTACCTGGATGATCCTGTTCACACAGCAAGGCCTAAGGCCTTGATATTTTAATTGACACTTGAATATTTTCCTTATCCTGACTCCTTTGTAGCCTGGCCCAGGTTAGGAAAACAACCTTGAGAAGTGCTCCAAGAAGGAAGCTGGCTCATCCAGTCATCATCTAACAGTTAAATAGCACAGCACAAAGAAGGAACATGGGCCAGTCACTGTCTAACAGTTAAATAACACAGCACAAAGAAGGAACGTTGCTCCTCACTGACCTTGTCATCAAAAGAGTTAAGCATGCATGCAAGTCCGTCCCTCTTTCTTTAGATGACAGGTAAGGTTATGAGAACCCAGAAATGGAGTATTATCATTAGGGGCGTAGACTCTAGAAAGATGTATGAAATACTTATACTGACCCCAGACTTTGGAGTTGCAAGGAATGGAGGTGGAAGACAAAGAAGCTTCCCCAGGAAAGGGGTCGACTGGGCCCAGCTTGGGGGCTGAGCTAGGAAAAGGGGACAATTCATGCAAACGTATAAAATTCTAAGCTAGTGTTTATCAGGCATGTGCTACAGCCCGAGCAGTACACTCTGTGTGTGTGTGTGTGTGTGTGTGTGTATGTGTGGGAGCCACCAGCCATAAGGTGCCATCAATATTGCCATGAAGCTGGTCTGATATGGGATGTGCCTCCAAAGAGTCAAAGACAAAGTCAGTTTTGAGATTCCCCATGAAGGAAAGAATGTGAGCTAATGCTGTGGCAAACACGCACATGAATCGAGCATTGGATGGGAGGTTACACGGCGGAGGTTAAATTAAATTAACCGTTTCCGTTAATCTCACCTGCCTCTCGTCTCTTGGCTCTGGTTGTTTTTCTTTTTATAACCAGACTCTCTCCAGTCTTTTCAATAGCCATACAAGCATTAGATCTTTGTTTTGTTCAGCTGAGAACGTGAAGGTGCTCTGAGGTAACCTGCTGCACAGAGCAGGTAAATTATAGGAAGAAGAAGTCGTGACGGCGCTAGGTGTGCAGCAATATTGATCAGGAAAGGAGTGGAATTCACAGCAACAGAGCAACTTTGTTCAATGTATTTTGTGTGGTGGCCGTAAGCTTCTAGCAAGTCTCCTGCTGAGCATATAAATGCACCTTGATGTCTCCTTGGCCTGCCTTCAGGCTGAAGACATGCAGGCAAATGCTACAAGGATAACTGTTAGCTGGAAATCAAATGGTGGGAAATATGAACCCAAAAAGGAGAAATCTCTATGTTCTGGATGAGTTGTGACAAGGGTCTTGTTGACATTGTGACATTATATTTTGGCATGGTCCCAATGCCATTATTAACAAAGTCATATGTTCAAGTTTGCACCTTTATCCCAAAAGGCTTTTCTTTCACAAATCCTAAATAGTGAAGGGTGAAGGAGAAGGGTCTCCCCACTTCCCAGCAATTGGGGATTGGTGGAACGAGCCCATAACAGTTCACTGATGGGGAGTTGGGGGAGGGGTGATAAAGGGGCCCTGCTAGTATCCAGGCAGAAGTGGCCGACCTCTGCCCCTTTGCCCCCAGGACTAGAGAAGAAAGGTGGAGGTCAGGATGAGAATACTGCTCCTTTGCTAGTGCCTGGTCCAGGAACCATCCCTCCTACTATAACAACCTGGGGGAAGCAAAGGAAGCCACACAAAGATACTTTCCTGATATTGCCAATGGGACATGCTTTGAAACATTGACAATGGGACTGCAAACAGATATATTTTAGGCAATCTGGTAGTAACTGCCAAGTCATAAATATATTTCTGGTTTGTTTTTCTTTCTGTTCTGAGTCAGGGTTTTATATATCCCAGGCTGATCTCCAACTAATAACCAGCCTTGAATTTCTGTCTTTCTTGCCTCCATCTCCTGAATACTGGGTTAGAGGTATGAACTCCCATGCTTGGTGGCAAATATGTGCTTTTTGTGACTCAGCAATCCTTCTAGAGTATTCCACACCAACATACTTACTCCAGGAGAGAATATTCCTGGCAGCATTTTAATGCTCTGTAACAATTGTTTTATAAAAGCAAAATCCAAAATCAATCTAAATCAGTAAAAGAGCTATCAAATCACAGTGCAGCCACATCAAAGGGAGTAGCATAAGTCTATGGGCAGAGAGATGGACCAATAGTTCAGCCTGTTCTAAAAACACACATTCAAGAGGAATAAACCCTACACTGGTGTTATCCCTGAGATAACACTATAAGTGTGCTAACAGCAGGTAAGGTAGAATTGTACCTGCAGGAAGGGGTGTAAATGTCCTCAGGCAGACAAGAGAGGCTCCTGCTAGGACAAGCTGCTCACTCATCCCCTTGGATGCAGTGAAGGGAGCTTTCTTCTGAGATCCCTGAGCCAGACTTGCTGGGTTGTTTTGGGGGGAATGGAGGTAAGACAAAGTAACCTTGTAATCATGAATGAGTCATAACTCTGTTCACAGTACACCTTCCTCACTGGCTCCTGTGAATTCCCGGCTTACCTGAAGCTCTCTATGGAGACTAAGCTGGCTGCAGATTCACAGAGCTATGCCTGATTGTGCCACCTGGGTTCAGAAATTAAAGGCCACCACACCAAGCTCCTCCTTTTTTTAAATTTAAGAACCCCAAACCCATCACCCAAAATAAAAGCAAATGCAGGGATGGCAGTCTTTCCAAGAACATATGCCACCATATGCCCACTTCCCAACTTCCCATTTCTTCCTCATCATTTCCTGACTTTTATTTTGCTCTTGTTTGTGTGAATTTGGTTTGGCTTTGATTGATGCTGGCAATTGAACCTTATGCATGCCAAGCACACATTCTACCACCCGCTACTCCCCTCAGCCCTTCATCTTATTAATAGATGTGTTGAATCTATATGTATTCTTTTAGAAAACACTCTATTGTATTTATGTGTATGTGTGAATGTGTGCCACCTGAGTTCTGGGGCCAGTGGAAACTAGAAGAGGGTGTCAGGCCCCTTGAAACTGGAGTTCCATGTTTGAATTACAGGCAGTTGTGAGCTGATGTAAGGGCACTGGGAACGTACTCCTGTCCCTCTGAACCAGTAAGTGCCCTTTACCCATGAGCCATCTCTTCAACCTGCTACATGTATCCTTGAGTGTATACTTTTAGTTTCGTTTAATTTTTTTTCAATATAATATTTCTTTAAGAATTTCACTCACGCTGGGCGTGGTGGCATACACCTTAATCCCAGCAGGCAGGCGGATTTCTGAGTTCAAGGCCAGCCTGGTCTACAAAGTGAGTTCCAGGGCAGCCAGGGCTATACAGAGAAACCCTGTCTCAAAAAAAAAAAAAAAATTAAAAATAAATAAATAAAAGAAAGGAAAAAAGAATTTCATTCACAAGTACAACCTATTTTAATCATAATTCTCATCTCCCTCCAAATTCTCCTGGGTCCCTCCTCAATGTTTTTAATTTGTAAAACATTATTTTAAGTGTAAGACTTACTTCTTCACTTCATATATGCTAAAATGTATTCACCTTGTTACAAATTCATACCCCTTAATTTTGTTGTGTGTTATGCACGTATAATGTTGGAGGATGTGTGTGTGCTTCAGCACCATGTGGAGGTCACAGGACAACTTAGAGAGTCAGTTCTCTACTTCCATCCTGACACAGGCTCTAGGGATTGAATTCAGGTCATGGTGGCAAAGACCTTTACCTGCTAAGCCATCTCACCAGCCTAAGTTTGCTTTTTTATGAAGTAGTTATTCATTCAACTCTCCAGATGTGTCTAGTTCTTGCTCTTGTGAAAAGCCTGGGCTACATAGGAAGAAACCTATCTCAAGAAAAGCATAGATAGATAGATAGATAGATAGATAGATAGATAGATAGATATGGTTTATATGTGTATATACATGTATATATTTTTAAAAAGAAAAGGAACATTTCATTTTTGCAGTTACTACCAAATTGGCAAAGTGGCTGTTTGTAGTTCTGCCACCAATATATCAAAGTGGGTGTCACAGGCAATGTCAGGAAGCCTTGTATATGTGTACATGTATAGGTATATGAGTAATCTATTTATAAATACATATGTATAGCTTGCACTGAGTTATGTTGCTCAGCTATAGCCATAAGTTCTATAAATTTTTCTTTTTTTTCCATTTTTTATTAGGTATTTAGCTCATTTATATAAATTTTTCTTTCAGGAAATAATACCAATTTCATTTTGTATTTAATTATTCATCTGTTCACTCATTTGTGAGTCTTGTTGTAGCTCTGGTTTGTCTGAAAGTAGCTATGAAACCCAAGCTACAGCTCACAGCAACTTTTATGCTTCAGCCTACCAAGTGCTGAAGCTATATGTTTAAGCCACCACGTTGGTTGCTCAGAAAACATTTTAAACAACTTTATTTTCAAGTGCCAGAAATAGGGACTAGCTGGATTCAGCCTTTGGACAAGGTTAGCTTGGATGGTGAAAGTCCAGCGAACAGCTCTCCTGCTATGCCATATCAGACACCAAAAGCCCAGCTGAGGCAGGCTGGAAGTGGCCCACCTCTGCCTGGGTCTTCCCCACTCTTGTCCCTTATGCCCAGCAGCAACCCATCCTGGGGCCTCTGCCAGGTACTTCCCTGAGCTTTCCACGGACGCTGCCAGCAGCCCTCATTTTCCAGATCTGTGTAGCATTGCCTTGGGTGAGACAACAGCAGGTCTAGATTTCTACCCAAATGACTTGGCAACCAGAGAGAGAACTCTGGCCCCAGCCATTGGGAAACACTGACTTTCTAGAGTCGTCTGAATCATGCGGGAAGAAAAACAAGTGCAGGTGCAAGTTTCCCTATTCATACATAGGAAACTGAAGGCTGGGGCTTAGAGAAAATACATTTAAATTCAAAATGAGATAAACCAGAAGTTCCTGAGAATGTCCATTGCCCACTCGGTTCCAGAACCAGCCATTAGACCACCAGCCAGCCTCTTCCAAGATGATACCCAAGACCCACAAAGAGCCTGTACTGGCTAGTTTTGTGTCAACTTGACACAGTTGGAGTTATCATAGAGAAAGGAGCTTCAGTTGAGGAAATGCCTCCATGAGATCCAGCTGTAAGGCATTTTCTCAATTAGTGATCAAGGGGGAAAGGCCCCTTATGGGTGGGACCATCTCTGGGCTGGTAGTCTTGGGTTCTATAAGAGAGCAGGCTGAGCAAGCCAGGGGAGGCAAGCTAGTAAGGAACATCCCTCCATGGTCTCTGCATCAGCTCCTGCTTTCTGACCTGCTTGAGTTCCAGTCCTGACTTCCTTTGGTGATGAACAGCAGTATGGAAGTATAAGCCGAATAAACCCTTTCCTCCCCAACTTGCTTCTTGGTCATGATGTTTGTGCAGGAATAGAGACCTTGACTAAGACAGAGCCCTCCACCCAAATGTGAAAGCATGCTAACTTTCCTTTCCCCAGAGTTTTGGTCACACTAGGCATGGTAGGACATCCCTACAAGTCACTGCACTTGGGAGATTGAGGCAGGAGGATCAGGAGTTCAAGGTCATCCTCAGGTATGTGCCAAGTTTAAGGCCATGGCCACATTGGACTACATAAGGCCCTGTCGGAATAAAACAAAAACCGTTCAGCACTACTAATTTGTTTCTTCTTTTGATCTTACAGGTCTTTCTTGTGCCAATCCCGAGGACCCCATTCCTGGTTCACCATTTTCACCAGCATGTAGCTTCAGCCTGTCTTGTCCAGCCATAGGCCAGGGGGAATTTAAACCCTTCTGTACTGACTTCAGGTCCTGTGTGTTAGACCAAAGCCCAGAAGGTTCAGCAGCTATCAAGATGTGAAGGGAGACTAAAGTTTATTTTGATGATGATGTCTTGGCACTTTTCAAATTTGAATTGGAAAGAGAAAATGCTTTCTCCGGTGGAGTATAATCATAAACATTTGCTTATTGAAGTAAATTATGAAGCAAACAAATTGCCTTTTTAATCACGTTGACTACTTTCCATGACACCTTCACAAGGTGGTGCAGCCATCGCCACCACACTTTTCTGGAACATTCTCACACTCTCCAATTGAAACTCTAATAACCCCCACCCCTGTTTACTCCAGCTCCTGACAAACACAAATCCTACCTTCTGTCTCTTTTGGGGCATGCAAGCAGCCTTACAGAAGAAGATCGCACAGCAGCTATCATCTGCATCTGATTGTTTCATTGAGCAAAGGCTGTTTTCAGAATCACTCATGTATAGCAGGATTTTCCCTGTCCAATTAATTTAAATATTAATACAATAAGAAGCCTGTGATTGGACAGGGAACAGGGAGGCGGAGCTAAGAGTTGCAGAGACAGGAAGCAACACAGGGAGGTGGGAAGGAAGATGGAGGACAAACAGGAGAATACAGATTCCAAGTAGCTTTAAGTAGCCACAGGTAGGTATAATATCATATAGGAAGAGAATAACTGGGATAACTTGTCTAGTCTAGGCGGGCAGTTTGTATCATTATCAATTGGCTCTGAAATTATTGTGTGAAAATCTTGTGAATTTAGAATTTATTGATATATAAATCTAACTGATTAATTATAAGCTTCTACAGTTTTGATTTTACCAGGTTACTGGGAATTGTGACAGTTAACCACAAGGTGGGCTGTCATTGCATAGGGCTGATATGGCAACGACCCACCAAGGGAACTTGGCGAGTCGAGTGGAGATGCCTTCAGAGCTCCGGGCCAGAGAGTCTGCCGAGATGAGAATGCTCCACTGGAGCTATGTGGCCTGCTGGTGCCCGGCGTAGTGCGGGATATTGCCATTCTTTTTACTATTTCCCGCTACACCCATGCTTTGTGAGAGTTCTATCCCCTTTTAAGGCTAAATGTAGTCTACTGAGGACATAAGCTTTCAAATCTGCTCTGTCTGTGGGCATTTACATTGTTTTCTCCTTTTAGCTGTCAAAAAAAGTCTATTATGGACGTGAGGATATAGGAATCTGGATTTTGTTTGTGTAAGGGATTGCTGTGATAGTGGTGGTGGACTTTTTGTTTTTGTTTTTTGTTCTTGTTTTTTAAGATGAGCTCTTATACTGTCTGGTATCACTTTGAATTTACTATGTAGCTGAGCCTGACCGGGAACCATCTCCCAAGTGCTGGGATTGCAAGATTGTGCCACCAGCCCATCTCAAACAGTATGCATGTGTGTGAGTGTGTGTGAATGAATGTGTGAGTGTGTATTAGTGAATATGAGTGTGTGGTTGTGTGTGAGTGTGTGAATATGAGTGTGTGAGTGTGTATTAGTGAATATGAGTGTGTGGTTATGTGTGAGTATGTGAATATGAGTATGTATGAATGAATGTGTGAATGTGTATTAGTGAATATGAGTGTGTGATTATGTGTGAGTGTGTGAATATGAGAGTGTGTGTGTGTGTGAATGTGTGTGTATGTGAGTATGTGAATGTGTGTGTATGTATGTGTGAGTGTGTATGTGAGCGTGTATGAGTGTGTATGAGTGAATGTATGTTATTGAGTGTATGAGAGTGTGTGTATGTACAAGTGTGTGTGAATGTATGAGTGTATGAGTGAGTTTATATGCATGAATGTGTGTGTGATTATATATGAGCATGAGTGTGCGTGACTATGTGTATGAGTGTGTATGTATGACTGTATATGTGAGTGTGTGTATATGAGAGCATGTGAGTGTGTGTGTGTGTGTATGTGTGTGTGTGTGTGACTGTGTATAT
Organism: Mus musculus; assembly: GCF_000001635.26. NCBI lineage: Eukaryota > Metazoa > Chordata > Mammalia > Rodentia > Muridae > Mus > Mus musculus. The sequence goes on along the minus strand of NC_000084.6, from coordinate 10,895,688 downwards.
GGAGGTATATACATGTGGAGGTTAGGAGGACAGCTTTGGAAAGTCAGTCCTCTCCTTTTAGAGGGAGGAGCTTGAGTTAGTGTACCACTATGTAGCCTTGTGGGCCTTGAACTCACTGAGATCCAGCTGTCTCTGCTTTGAGTGATGGAATTACAGGTGTGCACACAGTCCCCCATCCCCAGTGCTCTCCCCTTTGATCCAGGCCCCTGAGATTGGACTCAGGTGTCCATAGACTTGTGCCTTTTGCCCATTAAGCCACCTCATCAGGTCAGTAATGTTTCTCAACACTTAAAATGTCCACAACCCACATACAAGCTGTGCTGTGCTTAGTGGAAAAGCTAGTAAAACAAGTGCAACAAGCATCACAAGCAGAGGGTATGGCTCTGTGCCCGAGTGCTTGCCTAGGGGTGTGTGTGTGTGTCGGGAATGGGGGGAGGGTCTGATCCTCCTCAGCATCAAAAACAACCAAGACAGAGCAATGTCAGGCCACATCACCCCAGCATGAGATCAACTAAGGATGAGAAGTGGGTCTCAGAAGCTTCTCCGTGATTTTCAACATCTAAGGTGCGGAGGATGGATATGGAGTCCAGGGGATACACACACAACAGGAACTACAGGGTGCCTGCCCTGGTCAGACCTCAGAAAAGCTCAAGGGCCAGTTCCAGTCCCATCTCTCAATATCCACCACAGCTTGGCCTTCTCAGGTTATTTATGCCTTGTTTTGATTAGCCAAGCACTTCATAGCCATTTACTAATAGGTCTTTCCATCCTTAACAATCATCACTCAGTGAAAATAGAGTGTCAGGAACCAATCTTATGTGCCATTTATTTGTAAATATGAAAGCAGCCATATAGACTGAACTTACTTTGTGCTGGGGAAGTATCTGCTGAGCATGAGAGTTAAATGGATTTTTTTATGTAGCAATGAGGCTGACATGTTACCCACTGTGCCTGACCACAGAAGTAAGAATTCACCATCACAAGGCCAGAGAGGTGGTTAGAACAGGAAAGCACTTGCTCTGAACAGAACTCATGTTCAGTTCCCAGCACCCACACAGTAGTTTACAGCTATCAGTAACTTCAGTTTCAGGGGATATCACTCCCTTTCTTGTCCTCTTTTGAGGACACCAAGCATGCACATGATACACATACATGCATGCAGGCAAAACAATCATACACACAAAATAGAATAAATCAACCTAAAAGCAAAAACAAACTCAGATAAAGAACTCACCATCCCAAAGGATAGCATTAAGCTGGGCACATGTGCTTTAAGTTTAAGTCACCATACTTAGAAGATCTATAAAACGAAAATGCCTCTAACCTATAAGCCCTGGTTGCCCGAGGCAGATGACTTCCTGGAATGCTGGGGCTGCTGTTCATGGAGGATAAAAAGCCACATATTTTCACTTCTGCAAACAAGCTTGGTTGCCCCAACTGCATAGGATGAGCTTGGTCGCACATAAGTGGGAGGTATGTAGGCAGGAAGTATGTCAAGATGTATGCTTGCCCCTGATTGGATGAAGGTGGGAAGTGTGTAGCCTTGTGGGTTTTACCTTTATAAGCCTCTGACTGTAGTTCTGCCATACTCTAGGAAGCTGGGTATGGGTCTGGCCAGGATCCATCATCCTGGTCAGTATTTAATAAAGCTAGCTTCAAATTTAGATAAAAATTAGTGGTAGTGACCGTACTCTCCCTTGTTGGGATTTACACAGTGGCCAGCGCTTACAGTTCCAGCCCTGAGGAGGCAGAGGCAGAAGGATTAAGAGTAGCGAGTAGCCTGAGCTCTATAGTGATACACTGTCAGTGTGTGTCACACACACACACACACACACACACACACACACGCGCGCGAGTTTTAAGTTCTATGAGCTTGTACTTGCTCCCTGTCTCCATTCTCCTCTCAGTTTAGGGACCACTATTAATGCTTAGAGGAAAATCAGTGAAGAGTCCAGCCCATAATAGCTGATCCCAAGATCATGAGTTCAGTTGGCTAACCATGGAGCAGCTGCCTCAGTGACCCCTTCACACCACCCTGTGTTCAACACCACCAGTGGGTGTTTTCAAAACCACCCTGAACTTACATTTCCATAGCCTCTTCAATGATCCTTCGCGTACGGGATTTTACACTTTCCCCAATATCATTTCCTAAAACAAGCATGTTTTATATAGAAAATGAGATGTATTTTGTTGGAGAGTATCTTACAGTATAAAAGCCAGCTGCACTGGGAGTCATCATCAGAATTTTATACTGCATCTATTATGCTTTGTGCATGTAGAACATTCCAGAACAAACTTAAGAACTAGTTTATAAGCACTAGATATACATACAATATATGTTCCATTGTATGGCCTTAGTATTTCAAATTACATATTTTCTTTTTCTTTTTTTAAAGATTTATTTATTTTATATATGTGAGTACACTTTCACTGTCTTCAGACACACCAGAAGAGGGCATCAGAACCCATTACAGATGGTTGTGAGGCACCATGTGGTTGCTGGGAATTGAACTCAGGACCTCTAGAAGAACAGTTGGTGCTCTTAACCACTGAGCCATCTCTCCAGCCCCACTACATATTCTCATATCATACAATGAGTTTCCTTAGGAATTCTAGCTACACATCTCTGGCCTAAGGAATAGGGTACCAGACAGTCACAAGCAAGCGAGAAAGTAGATTTACACAAGAGTTATGACATATTCTTATATTACTATCTTAAATGGAAACCAGCTATGGAGACCCTGCATCTCTTAGCTTACGGGCTGGATAGTCAAATTTTAATAACTTCATTCAATATATCCATTCTTTGTCTTTCAACATTCATTATATAGATTTGTTTATTAAACTTTTTTTGTGCATATGGATGTTTTACTGCATGAATGTATGTGCACCATGTGCCTGCCTGGTGCCTATAAGGCCAGAAGAGGATAACAGATGCCCTAGAACTGGTGTTAAAGATGGCGGTTAGTGGGGATTGAACTAGGTCCTCTATATAAGCAGCAAGTCCTCTTAACCACTAATCCGTGTCTCCTACCCTAGAGATTTTTAAAAAGATTTATTTATTTACTTATGTTTTTATGTATATGCGTGTGAGTTCATCTCTCATGTAAGTTGGTACCACATGTGTGTGGGTGCTTTTTACATATGGGTACCCTCAGAAATTGCAAGAGGGCATTGGATCCCTTGGAGCTGTATTTATAGGAGGTGATAACGCATGTCACCCAACATGAGTGCTGGCATCTGAGCTCAGGTTCTCTGGAAGAGCAGGAAGTGCTCTTTACTGCTGAACCATCTCTCCAGTCCCAAATATCTCCCCTCTCTCTCCAAAAGAGGCTGACCTTGAGCTCACTGTGTATGTAGCCCAGGCAGGCCTCACACTGACAATCCCCATGGCTTGGCCTCTCTAGTGCTGGGATTACAAGTGTGCACCACCATTCCTAGCTTAAAATGTCTTTGATGCAACAAGGTCCAGACAGCAGCAAGATCAATAAGGACCTTTTCCAAAAGATTGTCAGATCACTGAGCAGTGATAGTATGCAGCCATCTGTGTGGAGAGCTTTCTTCCTGGCAGAAACAAGCCGCCCCAAGACCCCAAAGCATTCTTAGGCCTGTGTGTCTGAGGAGCTGATCTGTATGGACTGCACAGGGCATACCGCTCTCCACTGGTGACTGGCCGTGAAGATCTGTGAACATGTGTGCAGCTGGAGAAACTAGGTCTTCTATTGTCACCCAATGTCCTTCCTTAGAATGTTGTGCCTTAGGCACAGACACCTCCTTCTAGGCCACACCCAAATACCTCATGTGACAGACGTGTGCCACCCAACATGGTCTCTGCCTGCTCCATGTGGCTGTTGGGTATAATCATGTCAGCAACTCAAAGAGATGCAATTAAAACATAAAATGTGTGTTGGATTTCAGAAACATGTTTTAAAGTGAGGAGAGAAAACAAACAGGAAGTATTAAAACAGAGCACAAAGTCTTGCTAATATCAGCTATATGCCAACACAATATCGCAGACACACTAGGTAAGATAAAACGGTTTACAGTATTTATAATTGAGTTTGGTTGGTTGGTTTTGCTTTCTACAATGTGGCTATTGGAAATTTATTGGTTTTGTTTGTTTGTTTGTTTGTTTGTTTGTTTAGTTGGTTGGGTTGGTTTGGTTTGGTTGATTTGGTTGAGACAGACTCCCACTCTATAGTTTAGGCTGGTCTGAAACTCACTATGAAGCCCAGGCTGCCTTAAAACTCATGGTAAGCCTTCTGCCTCCGCCTCCAATTGGTGGAATTTCAGCCATGAGCCATCATAATCAGCTCTATTTCACTCTGGAGACAGAAGCCAAGGTTTGACCAAAGCCTCCAGGGAAGACTGCTCTGGCCTCCTCCATCCAGAGTTCAGACACACTGCTGTTCAATTCAGAATAAGATTTCTAAATACATCATTGCAGTCCTCAGAGCCCCTGTGGGTGGAAAGTCCCCTTTCCCCAAAGCATTGAAGCCAATCCTAAAATGGTCTTGGAAAAAAAGACAGAAGAGAGCAGAGGCCGACAGGGGTGTGGCACGTGTCTCTAGCACCGGCTATGTTCTTGGCACAGCTGATGGGAACCCACATACGCTGCTGCAAGTTTCTCACTCAGAGTTACCATATGCCACAGGGATACCTCAGCCATGACACAGGCCAGCTTTGCATCACAGCAGAGCCATATCCAGTTCATCTGTGCCTTCCTTCATCAGCTGTCTGGCTATCTTATCATGTCCCTGGCACAGAGGGAGAAAGATGTAACTTGTAACTGACCTGCTAACTTAAAATATAGCTATGCACCTCCCTCCCTCCACACACATACATTCAGATGTGCATTAAAGTGGGGCTGACAGACACTGCCCAGAGTCTCAATGTGTGGTCTAGGCTAGCTTCAAATACACAACCCTCTCCAAGATTACAGGTATGCACCATGGTGTACTCTGTGCTCTTGGATTTTTGTGGCTACACTGCTGGCTGTTAGTTAGGGAATTGCCAAGCTAGAAAGGGAAGAAGAGACGTGTGTAGGAAGGAGAAGAGTGGAGAAGGTGGGGATGGAGAAGAGATGGAGACAGAGAAGCAAAGGAACGTGAGAATTAGCGAGCTGTGTGCTTCTCTGGCAGCCTGTTGCTCCATGGAGGCCGCTTTAGGTTTCAGGAAGCATTGCCTCTACTCAGTGAGCTTCCACTAATTCCCCATGAGTGAGAATGGAGATGTTTTCTTGAAAATGTTTTGTTAATGATTGAGAAGAAGATGGTCTCTTTATGGTAAGATCAATCAGATCTGATTTTTCTCTCTTTTCTCTCCCATTGAAACAGACGGTTTTTTTCTTCACTTTGGTTTTGAATATTTTTTATATGTAGTGTGTGCCTGGGGAGCACATGTTTGTGAGTGTGTGTATGCCAAAGTGGCCAGAGGACTGCTCTGCGGAATTGGTTTTGGCCTTCCACTTTGTTGAGGAAAGGCCTCTCTTGTTTCTGCCCCCTTACTACAAGGCCCACGCTACCAGCCTGCGAGCTTCCATGGATGCTTTAGTCTGAATGTATCTTCAGAATATGGGGATGGTTTTCTTTTTCTTGTTTTGTTTATTTGTTTGTTTGTTTGTTGAGGGTGATGGATGGGGTCTCACTGTGTGGCTCTTGATGGTTTAACAGAGATTCACCCACATCAGCCTCCCAACTGCTGAGACTAAAGGATATACCACCTCTCCCAACAGTGTCTTTTTTAATCCCCAGGTTGTATTCTTGCATGTCCTTTGTGGCCTGGGCTTGTCTATATGTAACATGTTAAGAACTTCCTCTCTCCTTTTAGGAATCACTGACATCAAGGTAGGAGGTGAGAAACTCCCGGCACAGGGTGACAGTGCTGGCCCCTTGTCAGCTCTCTGACCAAGAGTGGGGCTCAAAGCAAGAGGAGGAACACAGGCCTGGCAGCCCATTTGTGAGCCTCAGGACTTAGAGACCCAAAGGCATTGTCCTCCAAGGAACAGGAGGCTGAATTCCTCTCTCCATGTATTCTGCCCACTGACTAGCTCCCTAAGGCACCAGCAAATAGCAAGGACACTATCTAATGGGCTCTTCATTAAAGTCAGCCCATGAATTCAAACTCTGTTCTCAAAAGACTCCTGTAGAGTAGCGCCCACTACACAGATGAGACCACTAAATAAGATAAGAGAGTGAAGTGGCCAGTGGCCAGGTGGGAACTCACCCTGCTAAGACATTAGCGCTTCCTCAGTTAGAGATGTCTCTTCTCTTCGGCAAACTGCAATGCTGGGTTTACCTGACACTGTACTTTCTTGGCATCTCCTTTTCCTTCAAATGAGAAAATATTCCATCTGGCTTCCAAGACACTTTAACCTGAACCAGAAATGATTGTGTCATTTTTACCAGAGAAACTCTAACAATCTCACTTCAGTTTGCAAACATTGCTGTGGGGGATCTGCTTCTCCATTCACAGACAGACTCTACATACTACATACTGTCAACCCACTCACAGACAGACTCTACATACTACATACGTGTCAACCCACTCACAGACAGACTCTACATACTACATACTGTCAACCCACTCACAGACAGACTCTACATACTACATACGTGTCAACCCACTCACAGACAGACTCTACATACTACATACTGTCAACCCACTCACAGACAGACTCTACATACTACATACATGTCAACCCACTCACAGACAGACTCTACATACTACATACGTGTCAACCCACTCACAGACAGACTCTACATACTACATACGTGTCAACCCACTCACAGACAGACTCTACATACTACATACATGTCAACCCACTCACAGACAGACTCTACATACTACATACGTGTCAACCCACTCACAGACAGACTCTACATACTACATACGTGTCAACTCACCAGCTGGAGGGCCACCGGGGATCTGCTCCAAGCTAGGCACTGTGTTTGTCTTCAGAAAGACAAATTTGAGGGGCCAGTGAGATGGCTCAATAGGCAAAGGCACCGTCCCCACTGGGCCATCAAGTTGTCCTCTGACCACCACACGCATGCCATGGCAACACACCCACATTATTATACCCCAGGCACGTGTACACACACGCACACTTAGAAACACAGAAATATTTAAACTTTTTTCATAACTTAGGCAAATATTAGTAAGTCCTCACCTTTAAAGTGCTCCAAGGCTGATGGGAAAGACCCAGGTATCAGACTCTGTTGTTTTTAATCTTCTCAGATAGCCCATGCTGGTTTTGAACTTATTGTTTTCCTAGCTCTGTCTCCTGAATGTCACAATCACAGAAAAGTATAATCAGCTGTAAAGAGATATTTTAGTCAAGTTCGGGGACCTTGGTTCTATGCTTTAGTCCTGTTTGGAGAACAAGGGGAGCCAGCAGGGCCTCAGCTAGAGGCATGGAGACATGGCTAACATTTCAGTGACTGGGCTTTTTGGTAGGAGCCCGAGTGAGGACTGACAGCCTAGAGTGTCTCAGGAATGTCTATGTCTTTGGACTATGGAGAGCAGACACTCAGGCAATGAGAGGAGTTAGGGGAGGAAGTCCAGGCCACAGATGACAGGCCTGCAGTGCTCAGGAGTTTAGACTCCATGCTTTGAACCAGGAGGAGCCAGGGAAGTTTCCCTAGGGGAATGGGACAATGAGATTTCCAAGAACATCCTGGCAACATGAGAGCTGCTGGTAGGAAAGCCAGACCTGTGAGAGAGAGGCAATGGCTACACCACAGATCAGGTGTAAGACAGGCTTCATGGGAGAGACTAGACACCAGAGCGCCATGTCAGCAAAAAAGGCTGAGTTAGCAACAGCAGTCAGAAGACAAGCCTGACCAGGAAGAATTTGAGACTTTGAGGTGTCTCACTGGGGCCTGGTGGATGGTGACTTAGTCAGGGTTTCTATTACTGCAACAAAACCCCAGGACTAAAAAGCAAGTTGGGGAGGAAGGGTTTATTTGATTTGCATTTCCAGATCACAGTCCATCATTGAAGGAAGTTAGGACAGGAACTCAATTAGGGGTGGAACCTGGGACTAGGAGCTGACGCAGAAGCCATGGAGGGGTGCTGCTTACTGGCTTGCTACCCATAGCTTGTTCAGCATTCTTATAGAACCCAGGACCACAGCTGGGTCCTCACAAATTGATCACTGATTGAGAAAATTCCCTACAGCTGGATCTCTCGGAGGTATTTCCCCAACTACGGCTTCTTTCTCTCTGATGACTCTAGCTGTGTCAAGCTGACACACAAACACAGCCAGTATAGTAACATTAATGAAATAGGGTGTCCCATCGGAAAATCAGGCTTGGAGCACTAAGGAAAAAACACCGTTTTGTTTTCCTTTGGGGAACAAGGTCTCACGTATCCCAGATTGGCCTAGAAGGATGAACTTGAACATTTGATCCTCCAGACCCGATGCTAGGAGATGCTAGGAGAGTGCGTACGTGCCGCTACACTGAATTCTGTGTGGTGCTTGAGATTGAACCCAAAGTTTCAAGCATGCTAGGCAAGCACTCTACCAACAAAGCTATGCCCAGCTACCTCCCATGCCACCTTTTAAAAGTCAGTCCTGGCCAAGCGGTGGTGGCACATGCCTTTAATCCCAGCACTTGGGAGGCAGAGGCAGGTGATTTCTGAGTTTGAGGCCAGCCTGGTCTACAGAGTGAGTTCCAGGACAGCCAGGGCTACACAGAGAAACCCTGTCTCGAAAAAAGAAAAAGAAAAAGTCAGTCCTGATGCTTAGTCCTAGCTCTGGAGACCCTGAGGTGCAATCAGCTTACCTGAATATATTCAACATTGAGATTTTGTTAAATCTCTTCTGGTAGCTCCTAAAGAGAAGTCAAGTTGATAACTGGGGTGGTAACTCAGTCCGTAAGGTGCTTGCCTAGCATGAGGACTTCTGTTCAATTTCCAGAAACCACATTTAAAAATCCAGACACAGTGAGTAATGGGTCAAAGTGGATGACATCTGAGGAACAACAGGCAAGACTGTCCTTTGGCCTCCACATGCTTCTGAGCTCACACAAGCAGTGTGTGAGCTCACACAAGCACACACATGAGAAACCAGGTTGAGAACCAGTTTATGGGATAGGACAGCACTGCAAACAGCACGATTCAAAAGGCCTGAAGAAAAGCCCAAGTGTGGCTTAGCTTAACTGTGTGACTCAGAGCTCTGCTCAAAGAGTCAGAGGAGGTAGGGGTCATTGCCTTACAGTACTGTTGCATCAGATGTAGCCTTGTGCTTGGTCAGAATGTAGGGAGCAGAGACCTGAGAGCTGCCAGGTACGGATAATTGGCTGGAGGTATGGCTCAGTGGCAGAGGGAGTGCTTATCTTGGGCAAGGCCCAAGGACTCAATCCCCAGCACAAAAGTATGTGAGTGTGTATGTGGGGGCAGGGTGGAGGTGTGTGTGATTATAAGAGTGAGCAAGAGGGGGGGTGTGGTAGGAATGACAGGGAAACAGAGTTGGTGGTGTGTGTGCACACACACACATGCACATGTGAGAGAGAAGAGGGGAAGGAAAGGGAGAAAGAGAGAGAGAGAGAGATTAAGAAAAGAAGCATAAAGCCAGCAAGAATGGTTAATCAGGTAATGCGATTACCAACAAGTCTAACAACCTGAGTTCAATCCTCAGAACCAACTCCTGCACACTGGCCTCGGACCTCCGCGCATACAGCGCATACCAAGACCTTTGAGATAACCTCCCTGCTTGGCCACTAGGTGGCACACACACAACCTCCAAAGACTAAGTGGATCTGACTGGTTTCCCATGCTTGAGTAATCCCAGCTCTGGGAGACCAAGGCAAGAGAACAGCCACAGTTTGAGGCCAACCTGGGCAACATAGTGAGTTTCAGGCCATAGAGTGAGACCTTGCATTTTCTAAAGAAATAGTTGAATCTAATCCACAGAAGATTGATGGAATCTGCAGCTGTGTCTGAGAAGGGTGTGCATTAAATCCTGGGTTGTATGGGATTTGTGTGTCTGTGGTGCTGAGAATCAATCCAGCAGGAGCGTGTTAAGGAACAGTTTACAGCTGAGCTGTATCTACCCTAAGACACCACAGGATTTTGGAGGTCTAGTATGTTATCCATTGTACCAAAGTAACCCCACCACTATAGGATTCACAAGTGAGACTGGGAAACTAAGAATATTAATGTTCAAAACGCCCAGAATGCAATGCAAAATTAATTGGCATACTAAGAACATGGAAAATTGAAACATACACACACAATTTTGCAGATGTTGAAATTGCGTGACAAGGGCCAGCAAGTCGGATCAGACACAGTGAAAACTGATTCCTGAGAATTATCCTAAACCTCCACGAACATACTCGGCTATACACCCTCCCACTACATACCAAAACAGTAAAGTAAAATAAAGAAAAATGCCAAAAAGTAAGGCCAGTATTAAGTGGGTGGAAAGGTGGCCCTCTTAGGAAGCAGACAGAAAGGATAAAGGAGAAAAGAAAAGAAAAACAAAAAAGCCCAGCAGGAGAGTTGGGTTTTGTGGTCCTGAGATCTAACAAAATAGAGGGCTTTAGATAAACTGCAGCAACATTCAAACACTCACCTTCATCTCAGCCCTAACTGGGAGGTTGTATTTGTTTTTTAATGACACTGTTATTTATTTGTTTGCTGTTTGTTTGATGTGTATATATGAATGTGTATGTGTACCCACATATACATGCACATGTATGTGTGCATAAGTAAATACATAAATGAAATGGTAGTGAGGAGATGAACTCGATCCTGGGGCCCTGAGATGACACCAAAGGGGTTCACACTTATCCCCAGTGTGTGAGAGGTCACGAGGAAGGGGGTGCCCTGCAGGAGAGACCAATAGACAAAATAAGAACAGAAAACCTTCTACAGTTCCCATGAAACACATAAAACCTGCCGATTTGAGAAATTCAGCAAACCCCAAACAACATTAAATTCTTTTAGGAAAAAAAATAATTAATTAGGGCCAAAATTCTTAAGACAAAAGAGACAAAACAAACAAACAAATGAATTGCTCAGAAAGAACCAGAGAAGGTTGACTCCTTCCTTAAATCATGTGCAGAGGGCAAGACAGCAGCTCAAGAAACCTTAACACCGCATCAGAGGCCACAGCAACTGGAAGGAAGTGGAACTGTGCAGTAAAAAATACCAAAAGAACTCTCAACCCAGAATGCACATCTAAGGACTGTGATTGGAACAGTAGAGTGCTGGCCTAGTGTGTCCAGGGTCCTGGGTACCATCTCAGTACCAAAAAGAAAAAGACAATATTCAATATCCAACAAAAAATACCTTAATAATGCAGATAGAATAAAGAAAATTGAATTTGTTGAATATATGTGCTCTAAAAATAAACGAAGAAGAATTTGGAACAAGATGAATGAAGAAAAGAAGAGATGAAATAAACATATGGGTAAATATATTAATGGACTGTTTTGTTTTGTTTTCTTAAGTTCTTGAAAACAAGCTGTGTGTCTGAAAACCAGTGCGTTTGTCTGGTGCCATGCTCAGTGCACTACTGTAAGGCAGGCACACAGGGAACAGGACAGTGAGGACCCTGTACTATGGAGAAGTTTCTCCATCCTCCAGGCTCCACACATCCATGTGGACACAAAGGTGTGTTTTGTAATGTTTAAGCCAACTTCTAAAAACAGTCTACAAGTAAATAGAGTTCTTAAAACCACAGAAGAGGGCTGAAGGATGCTCAGTTGGCCGAGTACCTACCTCACAAGCCTGAGAACCTGAGTTCAGATCCCCAGAGGCCACCCACATCATAAGCCAGGCATGGGACTGAAGAGATGATAGTTCAGCTGTTCCCAATACCGACATGGTGGCTCACAACTCCAGCTCTAGGGACCTAACACTTCTCTGAACCACTCAAGCATCAAACACACGTCTGGTTCACATACATGCATACAGACAAAATACTCATATGCATAAAATACAACAAATAACTCTAGTCTGTTAAGCAGGCATGGTGGCCCTCGTGTAACTGCAGCACAGAGCGGGAGGAGACGGTAGTCCTAGCTTAGAGCAATAGAGGGACTTCAGGCTCAGTGACAGACCATCTCAACAAACAAACAAACACCCTGAGGGATCAACAAGGGAAGACACTTGGCATAGACCTATGACCAAACACACACAAATACACAGAAACCCGCATATGCAAGCATGCATGCACATGCAAATACTTACAGATATGCTACATATCTATAACACAACACACATACTAAATCAATCAACAGGTAAGTAATTATGTAAAAATAAAACTTCAATAGATACATTGGCATGAATGTTTACAGCAGTGGTAGTCATGATAGCTCCAAATGGAAACAACCTAAATGTCTTTTAGCCAACTACAGAACATACATGCTTGGAAGGCAATGCATGTGAAAGGTGGATGGATTGTAACAAAGTCAGTTCCTTCTAATTATGCAGGATGTCACCATCAAGGGGATCTGATTGATCCCCTTTGTATAAGGTTACCAGGGCTACAAACAAAATAACAAAATAACAACCCCCAGTGAGTGACTTAGACAATGGCAATCTATCTCACACAATCCTAAATTAAAGTATTAGGAGAGCTCTGCCTGCTGTGCGGGGACTGCTCCAGGCCTCACCCCTGACTCTTTCTTGCCTGGCTCCTTTATCTATCACAGTTGGTATGGACGTGAGTACACACACACACACACACACACACACACACACACACGAGTCACCTCACTCATGTGACCAGCCGGCAAGGGACAAACAGCCTTTGAGAGTTAGGTCTCTCCTGCCACCTTGTGGGTTCCAGAGATTGACTTAAGCCAGCTGCCAGCCCCAAGTTCCTTCTTTTGTAAGGACACATTGTCACTCAGTAAGGAACTATCTACTCTAAAAGCCTGATTTTAACTTGATCCCTCTCTGGAAACATTTCTTCCCAGTCCTCACATTCAAAGAGAATGGACATTAAGATTTAAAAATGAACTTGGGAGGGATATAATTCAGCCTATAAACAGGCAGGTGGGATCTTTATGAGCTATTTCATACTACTTTGTGCAAACCTATAAATATCTCAAAATGAATTTTTAAAAGATTTCTAAATATAGAGAAGAAAGAAAAAAGATGAGAAGGATTGGATCAATATAAAGTGTTTTCTCTGATCGCCATACACTCAGAATAGAAACTAATAACAAAAACATATCCGAGGACTTAAAAGTTATGAAACGGCGCCAGAGAACCTGACAGCCTCTGGAACAGGCAGAAGCACAGAGGCGCTGAGGCAGCACCCTGTGTGGGCCGGGGACAGCCGGCCACCTTCCGGACCGGAGGACAGGTGCCCGCCCGGCTGGGGAGGCGACCTAAGCCACAGCAGCAGCGGTCGCCATCTTGGTCCGGGACCCGCCGAACTTAGGAAATTAGTCTGAACAGGTGAGAGGGTGCGCCAGAGAACCTGACAGCTTCTGGAACAGGCGGAAGCACAGAGGCGCTGAGGCAGCACCCTGTGTGGGCCGGGGACAGCCGGCCACCTTCCGGACCAGAGGACAGGTGCCCACCCGGCTGGGGAGGCGGCCTAAGCCACAGCAGCAGCGGTCGCCATCTTGGTCCGGGACCCGCCGAACTTAGGAAATTAGTCTGAACAGGTGAGAGGGTGCGCCAGAGAACCTGACAGCTTCTGGAACAGGCGGAAGCACAGAGGCGCTGAGGCAGCACCCTGTGTGGGCCGGGGACAGCCGGCCACCTTCCGGACCGGAGGACAGGTGCCCACCCGGCTGGGGAGGCGGCCTAAGCCACAGCAGCAGCGGTCGCCATCTTGGTCCGGGACCCGCCGAACTTAGGAAATTAGTCTGAACAGGTGAGAGGGTGCGCCAGAGAACCTGACAGCTTCTGGAACAGGCAGAAGCACAGAGGCGCTGAGGCAGCACCCTGTGTGGGCCGGGGACAGCCGGCCACCTTCCGGACCGGAGGACAGGTGCCCACCCGGCTGGGGAGGCGACCTAAGCCACAGCAGCAGCGGTCGCCATCTTGGTCCGAGACCCGCCGAACTTAGGAAATTAGTCTGAACAGGTGAGAGGGTGCGCCAGAGAACCTGACAGCCTCTGGAACAGGCAGAAGCACAGAGGCGCTGAGGCAGCACCCTGTGTGGGCCGGGGACAGCCGGCCACCTTCCGGACCGGAGGACAGGTGCCCACCCGGCTGGGGAGGCGGCCTAAGCCACAGCAGCAGCGGTCGCCATCTTGGTCCCGGGACTCCAAGGAACTTAGGAATTTAGTCTGCTTAGGTGAGAGTCTGTACCACCTGGGAACTGCCAAAGCAACACAGTGTCTGAGAAAGGTCCTGTTTTGGGCCTTCTTCTTCGGCCAGGAGGAGGCCCAAATACAAGATATCTGCGCACCTTCCCTGTAAGAGAGCTTGCCAGGAGAGAGTGCTCTGAGCACTGAAACTCAGAGGAGAGAATCTGTCTCCCAGGTCTGCTGATAGACGGTAACAGAATCACCAGAAGAACAATCTCTAAACAGAGTCAACTATAACTACTAACTCCAGAGATTACCAGATGGCGAAAGGTAAACGGAGGAATCTTACTAACAGGAACCAAGACCACTCACCATCACCAGAACCCAGCACACCCACTTCGCCCAGTCCAGGGAACCCCAACACACCTGAGAACCTAGACCTAGATTTAAAAGCATATCTCATGATGATGGTAGAGGACATCAAGAAGGACTTTAATAAATCACTTAAAGAAATACAGGAGAACACTGCTAAAGAGTTACAAGTCCTTAAAGAAAAACAGGAAAACACAATCAAACAGGTAGAAGTCCTTACAGAAAAAGAGGAAAAAACATACAAACAGGTGATGGAAATGAACAAAACCATACTAGACCTAAAAAGGGAAGTAGACACAATAAAGAAAACTCAAAGCGAGGCAACACTAGAGATAGAAACCCTAGGAAAGAAATCTGGAACCATAGATTTGAGCATCAGCAACAGAATACAAGAGATGGAAGAGAGAATCTCAGGTGCAGAAGATTCCATAGAGAACATCGGCACAACAATCAAAGAAAATGGAAAATGCAAAAAGATCCTAACTCAAAATATCCAGGAAATCCAGGACACAATAAGAAGACCAAACGTACGGATAATAGGAGTGGATGAGAATGAAGATTTTCAACTCAAAGGTCCAGCAAACATCTTCAACAAAATTATTGAAGAAAACTTCCCAAATCTAAAGAATGAGATGCATATGAACATACAAGAAGCCTACAGAACTCCAAATAGACTGGACCAGAAAAGAAATTCCTCCCGACACATAATAATCAGAACATCAAATGCACTAAATAAAGATAGAATACTAAAAGCAGTAAGGGAAAAAGGTCAAGTAACATATAAAGGCAAGCCTATCAGAATTACACCAGATTTTTCACCAGAGACTATGAAAGCCAGAAGAGCCTGGACAGATGTTATACAGACACTAAGAGAACACAAACTGCAGCCCAGGCTACTATACCCAGCCAAACTCTCAATTATCATAGAGGGAGAAACCAAAGTATTCCACGACAAAACCAAATTCACGCATTATCTCTCCACGAATCCAGCCCTTCAAAGGATAATAACAGAAAAAAACCAATACAAGAACGGGAACAACGCCCTAGAAAAAACAAGAAGGTAATCCCTCAACAAACCTAAAAGAAGACAGCCACAAGAACAGAATGCCACCTTTAACAACTAAAATAACAGGAAGCAACAATTACTTTTCCTTAATATCTCTTAACATCAATGGTCTCAACTCGCCAATAAAAAGACATAGACTAACAAACTGGCTACACAAACAAGACCCAACATTTTGCTGCTTACAGGAAACTCATCTCAGAGAAAAAGATAGACACTACCTCAGAATGAAAGGCTGGAAAACAATTTTCCAAGCAAATGGTATGAAGAAACAAGCAGGAGTAGCCATCCTAATATCTGATAAGATTGACTTCCAACCCAAAGTCATCAAAAAAGACAAGGAGGGACACTTCATTCTCATCAAAGGTAAAATCCTCCAAGAGGAACTCTCAATTCTGAATATCTATGCTCCAAATACAAGAGCAGCCACATTCACTAAAGAAACTTTAGTAAAGCTCAAAGCACACATTGCGCCTCACACAATAATAGTGGGAGACTTCAACACACCACTTTCACCAATGGACAGATCATGGAAACAGAAACTAAACAGGGACACACTGAAACTAACAGAAGTGATGAAACAAATGGATCTGACAGATATCTACAGAACATTTTATCCTAAAACAAAAGGATATACCTTCTTCTCAGCACCTCATGGTACCTTCTCCAAAATTGACCACATAATAGGTCACAAATCAGGCCTCAACAGATTCAAAAATATTGAAATTGTCCCATGTATCCTATCAGATCACCATGCACTAAGGCTGATCTTCAATAACAAAATAAATAACAGAAAGCCAACATTCACATGGAAACTGAACAACACTCTTCTCAATGATACCTTGGTCAAGGAAGGAATAAAGAAAGAAATTAAAGACTTTTTAGAGTTTAATGAAAATGAAGCCACAACGTACCCAAACCTTTGGGACACAATGAAAGCATTTCTAAGAGGGAAACTCATAGCTCTGAGTGCCTCCATGAAGAAACGGGAGAGAGCACATACTAGCAGCTTGACAACACATCTAAAAGCTCTAGAAAAAAAGGAAGCAAATTCACCCAAGAGGAGTAGACGGCAGGAAATAATCAAACTCAGGGGTGAAATCAACCAAGTGGAAACAAGAAGAACTATTCAAAGAATTAACCAAACGAGGAGTTGGTTATTTGAGAAAATCAACAAGATAGATAAACCCTTAGCTACACTCACTAAAGGGCACAGGGACAAAATCCTAATTAACAAAATCAGAAATGAAAAGGGAGACATAACAACAGATCCTGAAGAAATCCAAAACACCATCAGATCCTTCTACAAAAGGCTATACTCAACAAAACTGGAAAACCTGGACGAAATGGACAAATTTCTGGACAGATACCAGGTACCAAAGTTGAATCAGGATCAAGTTGACCTTCTAAACAGTCCCATATCCCCTAAAGAAATAGAAGCAGTTATTAATAGTCTCCCAGCCAAAAAAAGCCCAGGACCAGACGGGTTTAGTGCAGAGTTCTATCAGACCTTCAAAGAAGATCTAACTCCAGTTCTGCACAAACTTTTTCACAAGATAGAAGTAGAAGGTATTCTACCCAACTCATTTTATGAAGCCACTATTACTCTGATACCTAAACCACAGAAAGATCCAACAAAGATAGAGAACTTCAGACCAATTTCTCTTATGAACATCGATGCAAAAATCCTTAATAAAATTCTCGCTAACCGAATCCAAGAACACATTAAAGCAATCATCCATCCTGACCAAGTAGGTTTTATTCCAGGGATGCAGGGATGGTTTAATATACGAAAATCCATCAATGTAATCCATTATATAAACAAACTCAAAGACAAAAACCACATGATCATCTCGTTAGATGCAGAAAAAGCATTTGACAAGATCCAACACCCATTCATGATAAAAGTTCTGGAAAGATCAGGAATTCAAGGCCAATACCTAAACATGATAAAAGCAATCTACAGCAAACCAGTAGCCAACATCAAAGTAAATGGAGAGAAGCTGGAAGCAATCCCACTAAAATCAGGGACTAGACAAGGCTGCCCACTTTCTCCCTACCTTTTCAACATAGTACTTGAAGTATTAGCCAGAGCAATTCGACAACAAAAGGAGATCAAGGGGATACAAATTGGAAAAGAGGAAGTCAAAATATCACTTTTTGCAGATGATATGATAGTATATATAAGTGACCCTAAAAATTCCAACAGAGAACTCCTAAACCTGATAAACAGCTTCGGTGAAGTAGCTGGATATAAAATTAACTCAAACAAGTCAATGGCCTTTCTCTACACAAAGAATAAACAGGCTGAGAAAGAAATTAGGGAAACAACACCCTTCTCAATAGCCACAAATAATATAAAATATCTCGGCGTGACTCTAACGAAGGAAGTGAAAGATCTGTATGATAAAAACTTCAAGTCCCTGAAGAAAGAAATTAAAGAAGATCTCAGAAGATGGAAAGATCTCCCATGCTCATGGATTGGCAGGACCAACATTGTAAAAATGGCTATCTTGCCAAAAGCAATCTACAGATTCAATGCAATCCCCATTAAAATTCCAACTCAATTCTTCAACGAATTAGAAGGAGCAATTTGCAAATTCATCTGGAATAACAAAAAACCTAGGATAGCAAAAACTCTTCTCAAGGATAAAAGAACCTCTGGTGGAATCACCATGCCTGACCTAAAGCTTTACTACAGAGCAATTGTGATAAAAACTGCATGGTACTGGTATAGAGACAGACAAGTGGACCAATGGAATAGAATTGAAGACCCAGAAATGAACCCACACACCTATGGTCACTTGATCTTCGACAAGGGAGCCAAAACCATCCAGTGGAAGAAAGACAGCATTTTCAACAATTGGTGCTGGCACAACTGGTTGTTATCATGTAGAAGAATGCGAATCGATCCATACTTATCTCCTTGTACTAAGGTCAAATCTAAGTGGATCAAGGAACTTCACATAAAACCAGAGACACTGAAACTTATAGAGGAGAAAGTGGGGAAAAGCCTTGAAGATATGGGCACAGGGGAAAAATTCCTGAACAGAACAGCAATGGCTTGTGCTGTAAGATCGAGAATTGACAAATGGGACCTAATGAAACTCCAAAGTTTCTGCAAGGCAAAAGACACTGTCTATAAGACAAAAAGACCACCAACAGACTGGGAAAGGATCTTTACCTATCCTAAATCAGATAGGGGACTAATATCCAACATATATAAAGAACTCAAGAAGGTGGACCTCAGAAAATCAAATAACCCCCTTAAAAAATGGGGCTCAGAACTGAACAAAGAATTCTCACCTGAGGAATACCGAATGGCAGAGAAGCACCTGAAAAAATGTTCAACATCCTTAATCATCAGGGAAATGCAAATCAAAACAACCCTGAGATTCCACCTCACACCAGTGAGAATGGCTAAGATCAAAAATTCAGGTGACAGCAGATGCTGGCGAGGATGTGGAGAAAGAGGAACACTCCTCCATTGTTGGTGGGATTGCAGGCTTGTACAACCACTCTGGAAATCAGTCTGGCGGTTCCTCAGAAAATTGGACATAGTACTACCGGAGGATCCAGCAATACCTCTCCTGGGCATATATCCAGAAGAAGCCCCAACTGGTAAGAAGGACACATGCTCCACTATGTTCATAGCAGCCTTATTTATAATAGCCAGAAACTGGAAAGAACCCAGATGCCCCTCAACAGAGGAATGGATACAGAAAATGTGGTACATCTACACAATGGAGTACTACTCAGCTATTAAAAAGAATGAATTTATGAAATTCCTAGCCAAATGGATGGACCTGGAGAGCATCATCCTGAGTGAGGTAACACAATCACAAAGGAACTCACACAATATGTACTCACTGATAAGTGGATATTAGCCCAAAACCTAGGATACCCACGATATAAGATACAATTTCCTAAACACATGAAACTCAAGAAAAATGAAGACTGAAGTGTGGACACTATGCCCCTCCTTAGAAGTGGGAACAAAACACCCATGGAAGGAGTTACAGAAACAAAGTTTGGAGCTGAGATGAAAGGATGGACCATGTAGAGACTGCCATATCCAGGGATCCACCCCATAATCAGCATCCAAACGCTGACACCATTGCATATACTAGCAAGATTTTATCGAAAGGACCCAGATGTAGCTGTCTCTTGTGAGACTATGCCGGGGCCTAGCAAACACAGAAGTGGATGCTCACAGTCAGCTAATGGATGGATCACAGGGCTCCCAATGGAGGAGCTAGAGAAAGTACCCAAGGAGCTAAAGGGATCTTCAACCCTATAGGTGGAACAACATTATGAACTAACCAGTACCCCTGAGCTCTTGACTCTAGCTGCATATGTATCAAAAGATGGCCTAGTCGGCCATCACTGGAAAGAGAGGCCCATTGGACACGCAGACTTTGTGTGCCCCGGTACAGGGGAACGCCAGGGCCAAAGGGGGGGAGTGGGTGGGTAGGGGAGTGGGGGTGGGTGGGTAAGGGGGACTTTTGGTATAGCATTGGAAATGTAAATGAGCTAAATACCTAATAAAAAATGGAAAAAAAAAGTTATGAAACATATTTCGGCATAAACAGAGCACAATGAATTGTATAACAAAAATAAATCATATTGTAATTAAAACTTCTGAGGTACAAATAAAACTATTTATGGAAAGTTGTATGCCATAAATGTTTATACTAAATAAACTATATTGGCTTTTAGTTTTGGAACAGGATCTTGCTATATAGTGCAGGCTGGTCTCTAGCCATGTCACCCAAGAAGGCCCTGAGCTAGTCATCCTTTCTGCCTCCGTCTCCCAGGTCCTGGGATTAGAGGCATGCACCATCATTGTGGCCTTAAATGACTGTGTTCTATCTTCTCAGTAGAACAGTATCAGGATTAAGCAATATTGAAGATGGCAGACCATGGTGGTCGAGGCAGAAGGAGCTGAGAAAAGTTCAAGGCCAGGCTAGGATGCTATGTGCATGCCAACACAATTTTTCAATATTTATCTTATGTTTATATTTTGTTTAATTAAAAGAACGTTCACATAACATAATCCTTAACTGTTTTTAAAGGGCCCACATGTCTATTCACAGCATTGCACAGCCATTTCTACCAACCCTCTAAATAATTCATCACAGAACAAAACTCTGCATTGCAGCTGTCAAAATCACTCTGCCTGCTCGCCTCTGTCCACGGAAGCTTGAATCCGCTGTCTGTCTCAATGGGTTCAACTACTCTGGATAGTTCAGATGAATGGACTCATGCAGCCTCCATCTGTGTATGACCAGACAATAATTCTACTACAGGGACACAGCCCATTCTGTTGATCCACAGTGTCTGTTAATCTGTTGTTTCCTTTGTTTTGGGCAGTACTGAGTACTGGACCTAGGGTGTCAGTTTCCACTCTTCTGCTGAGCTACAGCCCCAGCCCTACACCCTCACTTCTGTACATGGACAGCTGGGTTGTCATAATGTAGTTGTAACCACTGATACGATTATCTACTTGAGCTTCTGTGTCCACCTCACACCCAGGAGTGGAAGTGCTTGGTTATAGGGTCAGTCTAGGTAGTCTAGACTACTGGATGCTACTATAACAGAACACCTGAGACTGTGTAATGTATACTGAGTAAAAATTTATGTTCACAGCTCTAGAGGCTGCAAAAACCCAAGACCAAGGCCCTTCACTTATCATCTTGATATAGCAACCATTGAAGGTAGGAGTCAGGGAAAGGGGCAGAGACAGACACACAGGCAGGCAGGGGTGGGAGGAGACAGAGGGAGAGGAACTTTTTATAAGGAACCCTCTGAGGAGATGAACACACTCTTATGGTACAGCATGGACCCTTTTGTGAGCTCAGAGCCCAAGGAGCCTAATCTCACTGTAAGGGCTCCACCCCTTAACACCAATGCTCATCAATTAAGATTCCCATGAGTGCTTTGTGAGGGACCTTTCACACAAGTGTACTCACTGCGGCCCTAACTGACATTCCCAATGCTGAAGGTCTTTCTATGGCTTTTTGACCTTTGTGTAAGTTAGTTTTTGTTGGTGTTTGCAAACCCTCTGAATATGTTCTTTTAGAAATAAAACAAGAAATCAAGTGTTAATTTATTGTATTTATTTATTGTTGGTTTTTGTTTTAGTTTTTGTTTTTTGAAACAAGGTCTCATTGTAGATCAGGCTAGCCCAAACTCATTCTGTAGCTCAGGCTGTCTCTGTATCCTGTACTTATAGCAAGCTTCCTGCCTCCTTTCTCCTCTCAAATGCTAGGATTATAGGAATGAGCCCTTAAGTCTGGCTAAACAAACTAATTTTTTAAAAAAAGGTTTACTGTTTTTTGTTGTGTGTGTATGAGTGTTTTGCCTGCATGTATATATGTGTACTACCTGTGTGCCTGATGCTTGACGGGACCAGAAGAAGGTGTTGACCTCCTGAGGCCAAGGTTACAGACAGTTGTGAGTTTCCATGTGGGTGTTGGGAACCAGATGCATGCCCTTTGGAAGAGCAGCCTGTGTTCTTAACTGATGAACTATCTCTCCAGCCCCTAAAGAAATCAACTTTAAAGGGCAAAAATTCTGACTAGGTATAAGAGGAAATGGCTGTCGTCATGACCCCTGAAGACCTTGATATTCTGGTTCCTGAAATTTGTGAATACGTTGCTTAACTGAGCAAGGGGACCTGGCAGATGACTAAATTAAGCAGGACTGATGGAGTCACAAGGACCCTCCACAGGATGAATCCAGAGGGCAAAATCAGCAAAGGAGACATGAAGGTGGAGAATAGAGATCCAAAACAAAGCCATAGAGACTGACAGAGAAAGGCCTGAAGATGCTGACCTTGGTGGACAGCCATGAGCCCAGGGAAACATGTACTTATACCCAAGGGAAAGCTGAAAAAGCAGACTCTGCCATAGACCCTCTGGAAGCCTGGCCTTGGTCTTAGAACTTGTGATTTCCACATGACTGACTCTCAGTGCTCACAGCCACGGAGTTTGTGATTTCTAGTTTGTTAAAGCAACAATAAGAAACTAATACAAACATA
Organism: Mus musculus; assembly: GCF_000001635.26. Classification (NCBI taxonomy): domain Eukaryota; kingdom Metazoa; phylum Chordata; class Mammalia; order Rodentia; family Muridae; genus Mus; species Mus musculus. Next base: position 10,872,989 of record NC_000084.6, on the reverse strand, counting down.
AACGTACTTCTCCTTCAAGAACAGTGATTCTCAACCTTCATAATCCTATGGCTTTTTAATACAGTTCCTCTTGTTGTATTAACCCCCAACCATAAAATTATTTCTGTTATTACTTCATAACTGCAATTTTGCTACTGTTATGAATCACAATGTAAATATCTGATATGCAGGATATCTGGTATGTGGCTCCAGTGGAAGGGTCGTTTGGCCCCCAAAGGGGTCCCTACTCAAGGCTGAGAGGGGCTTCTCTAGAACAGAATGCAGTCCATTAGCCTCCTCATGGGTGATTTTTTTCTCAAGAGACACAACTGAACCCTGTGTGTCTTCTGACTCCCTGACGGGGAACAGGAACCACAAAGTATAAAGCATTATTGTGCCCTGAGTGTGAACGCTGTCAGTGGCATTTCTGGAGGAATGCTAGGCTTGGTGGCTAACATCTGTCATCCCAGAGAGTGCAAGGCTGAGGTAGGAGAACCACCCTAACTTTGCAGACTTTGCAGTCTACATAGAAGTTCCAGGTCGATGTAGGCTACAGAATGAGACAATGCCTCCTGCAAAGATAAATAAGTAAACAACAGTAAGATAGCCATCTTCTCAGCAAAGCTGAGCTTGGATTCTTGTTAGGTTCTTACACGTGTCAGGCAGGCTTTGGATTCAGTGAATCAGCAGGGAAACCGTTGCCTTTTACAGGTGACGAGCTTCAGAATCCAAGCACCTCCATAGTTATTCCCACCAGTGGGAATGACATTCATACAAGCAAAACATTCATACAATAAAAATGACTTTAAAAAATTAAAAACACCTTACACCTCATAGTTTTTGTATTTTAACTTTAATTATCTATCATTTACTTAGTTAGTTAGTTAGTTAGTTAGTTAGTTAGTTAGTTATTTTAGGGGCAGTCAAGATAGGTCTTGCCATGTAGGCCTAGCTGGATTGGAACTCAGTATGTAACCCAGGATGGCTTCAAAAGCTGAGCAATCCTTCTGCCTCACAATCCCAATTGCTGAGATTACAGGTTCAGGCTGCCTGGCTTCACACAGAATGTAAACACAACAAATGCACGGGGAATGGAGGGTCCAATTCATGGGCACACAGCAGGTCTGATGTCTGGTAGTTTTTCTCCCTGCTTCTGATCTGCTTTGTGTTCTCACAAAGCAGAAATGGCCAAGGTAGTCCATCCTGGCCTCTCACAATCTAATTCCTTCCTAAAAACCCCATTGGATAGTGTCTACCCAATACTGTCACAGTGGGAATCAGGTTCTAACATACAAAGTTTGGGATGATGTCAACCTTTAGATCACAGCAGGGATGAGAGTACAAGACATAGGAGACCTGTTCCCTAGGATGTGAGATTCTGTTACTAATAAGAATAATAGGGGTGGGAGGAGAAACTCAGTGGTCAAAAGTACTGGCTGCTCTTCTAGATGACATGGGTTCAACTCCTTCAATCCACGTGGTGGTTCACAACCATCTGTGACTCCAGCTCTGGAGTGTCCATAGGCGCCCAGCACTCACATGGTGCACAGACACACACTCAGGCAAAATACTCATATACATAAAGTAAAATAAATAAATCTATGTTATCAATAAGCATACTACTGAGAGCATAGCAAACTTTTCTATCACTGTGATGAAACATCATGGCAGGACAGCAGAGCAGCAGGTGGCAGGGACAGTGGCCAGAGCAGGTGGCTGAGAGCTCAATGTTTGGGGGGTTTCTCTCTCAAAGCTTGCCCCTAGTGACACACTTCCTCCAGCAAGTCTGCATCACCTAGCCCCTTTCCAAATACCTTCATCAACTGAGACCAAGTGTTCCAATGCCCAACACAGTGATGGACATCTCCCATCTCCCATCAAGCCACCGCAGCTGGGGAGACAGCCATCAGGAATTGCTTGCCTAGTGTGTATGAAGCCCTGAGTTTGATCCCCAGCATCACTTCATGTGGTGTTATATATCTCTGCTACATCAAAAGTTCAACTTCAACCTGGGTTACACAAGACCCTGCCTCAAAAAAGGAAATGAGTTTCCATCCAGTCCCTGCTGCTGCACATTGGGACTTTGATAATGCAGACCATCTCACTTGCAGGCTTGAAGTTGGCATTGGATTTTTCCACTCTCAGCTCAGTTTGTGAGTCTTGCTGTGATCCAAGGCATTCAATAGTTTCATCCCCCAGGGTGCAGTGATTGGTTCAGGGTCAGGCACCCAATGCAGTCTGAGCCAACCACATGTGACTTATCCTAAGCCAGTGGTTTGAAAGACCACAGCCCATGACCAAACATAGTTTAATCAGAAGATAGGCCAATATGTCCATGAAGCAAACATATATACTCTCTTCTTTGCAACTTTTTACAAGATAGGGAAAGGAAATGCTCCTGAGAAGGAAAGAAAAAGTGTGGGGGAAGGAGAGGGGAGAGAGAGCTGTGTCTCCCTATGTAGTATTGACTGGAACTTGCTATGTGGACCAGGCTGGCTTTGATCTCCAGTTCAAGGCTTCCTGACTCTGCCTTCCTAAGATTACAGGAGTGTGCCATAGGCCCAGCAAGAAAAGTCTTTACAAAAGGTCATTAGTAAGCCCTCACGGCAACACATAGCTGTAAATCCAGCACTCTGGATGCCGAGGCAGGAAAATAGCTGCAAGTTAGACTGAGCTACATCAAGTCCAGTGTGGGCTGTGTAATGAGACTGTCTCAAAAAACAAAACCAAGCCCCTCATTTGCAGAGTGCCTGTCCAGCACACTGAAACCCCCGGTTTCCATCCCCAGCAACACAAAATCAAGGTGCTTCGTTACAGGCTTGAGTCATCAAACGTGGCAGTCAGGAGAATGGAAGTCAAGGCCATCTTCAGTTTTATAGTGAGTTTAAGGCTTGTCTCAGCTACATGCTACATGCGATTCTATCTCGTGTGTGTGTGTGTGTGTGTGTGTGTGTGTGTGTGTGGTGTCTTCCTTTTTTTATTGTAGTAAACCAGAGTGAACGTAGGGCTTCTCAGTGGTTAGAAGAGGACCCAAGTTCAGTTCCCAGCACCCATGTGAGGCAATTCACAACTACCGATGATCTACCTCTGATGCCCTCCGTCTTCTGGTCTCCTCAGGTGCCTACACACACTTGGTGCCCAAACATACACCCAGCCACAGACACATATACATAAAATAAATAATGAAATAAATCTTTCTATTTTTCATTTTAAATGCATAATATTGGACATAAAATTTACCATTTTTGATCGTTAGTATACAACACCGTGGCATCAGAAACAGTCACATTGTATGTAACCTTCATCATCAACGATCTCAGAATTCTTCATTACATCAAACTGAAACTATGTAGCTATTAAGTGACAGTTACCCTCGCCACAGCTCCGGATAGCCTTGGTTTCACTTTCTTTCTCTGAATGCGCCTATTCTAGGCATTCATGTAAGAGGACTCATTGAATAACTTTCATTTTGTGACTACTTTACTTAGCCTAACACTAGGGGCGAGTTCATCATTGTGTCCAAATTTCTTTTTTTTTTTTTTTTGCAGTGCTTAATAATATTCTATAACAAGTGTACAATTACACCTCATAGATCCATTCATTTGTGGATGATGAATTTGGGTTGTTTCCACCTTTTGGTCATTGGAAACAATGTTACTTTCAAACTGTGCCTGTTTTGTTTTAACTATTCTGAGTATATACACAGATTAGTAGAACAAATGCCATTTCTGTCTTTAATTTGTTTGCAAAGTGATCATACTGTGTTTTGTAGTGGCTGCCACATTTTAAACTCCTCCTAGCAGCTTCAAGAGTTCTGATTCCCCTGCATGCTTCCCAGTTGTTATTTTCCATCCCTGCTTTTAGTGACCATCCTAATAGATATGCAGCGACATCTACTTTGGTTTTAATTTTTATTTCCCCAGTGATCCATCAATTCCCAACTACAACTGTACAGCAATTAAAAAAGAATGAGATTGGCAGCTGTAACAGTGGAGTTAAGACAAGTGAGTTCAGAAAATGCCTGCAATTATCTGGCCTTGAGACTAACATTTGCACCACATTCCTAAGTCAGGCACATTTTGCATGCAATTGTTAATAAGGTTAAAGTTTGGGAGAGTCCCTCCTGGTTAAAAGAAGACAAAAGAGGGAGGATACCAGGGCCCGCTGAGAGCAGAATTCGAATTCAGGATGAGGATCTAGGGCAGGCATACCTAGCAGCTGAGCAAACTCAGAGACAATAGACAATAGACCATCTGACCCGAATTGCCTATCTAAAATTTAAATTCTGAGGTAAAGACTTTCCGGCATCAGAGGCACACCAGTTTCTAGCCCCTGAAAATCAGATATGATTTCAGAGTGGAACAGACACAATGAATAATGGTAACCTCCCGAATATTTGAGTAAGAAATTGATAGTGGGAACAATGTCAGAGGAATGTAATCTCTGCTGTAAGTGAGTGTCCCTGTCTTGAGGTCAGAGATTTGAGTTCTAACCTCCACAGGGACACCAACTGTGACCTTAAGTAATTGTCTTGGCCTTGCTAACCCCATCACCTCCTATAAACTGGTCATTACATTCCACTCTCTCAACAAATATCAACTGGGTACCTACAGTGTGCCAGGCCCCAGTATGATTTCTAAAGAGTATAGACACAGTCTCTATCATGGAGTTAAAACTGGAAAGAGAATCAGTAAATCTATACAGGTATAAGTTAATTAAAACTTTCAGGCTGGGGCTGGAACTCAGTATCATTAGCATTCATGAAAGCCTGGGTTCCCTAAGCCAGGAGTCTGCCTGGTGTCTGCCTGTAATCCCAGCACCCAGGAGATGAGAACAGGAGAGCCAGGTGCTCAGCATCATCCTCAGCAGTGTAGCAAGTTCAAGGCCAGCCTAGGCTACATGAAATCCTGTCTCAAAATAAATACATAAGAAGGTAGGAAGATGCCGGGCAGTGGTGGTGCACACCTTTGATCCCAGCACTTAGGAAGCAGAGGCAGGCAGATTCTGAGTTCAAGGCCAGCCTGGTCTACAAGTGAGTTCTAGGACAGCCAGGGATACACAGAGAAACCCTGTCTCGAAACAACAACAACAACAAAAAGGTAGGGAGATGACTTGGTGCTTACTATGAAAGTCAAAAGATCCAAGTTCAAATCCCCAGCTCCCAAATAAAAACTGGGAGTGATCATGTGTGACTTTGACACCTAAAATAAGGTAGAGAGTTATAGAGGAAATACAGAATGTACACACACAGCAGTGATCAAATAGAACGAGGCTTTATACAACTGTAGATGGGCAGGATAAAGAAGAGGATAAGAAGAGGGATGTGTTAGGGCCAGAGGCTGATGCAAGGTAGTGAGTGCCTTTCTGAGGAAGTTCCAGGAAAGAGAGGGGCTTCTCACCAGAGCCCATCAGAGGAGGCTGAGAAGAACCTGCAAAGTGAAGGGTTGGACAAGCCAGGGAGAGAGGGCCCAAGACAAGAGGTTGACACTGCGCAACACTGCCACTAAGATGGAGACTAGAGTATGGTGTGCCTGCAGTGAGGCACAGGACCAGAGCAGCTTCAGGAATATGTGGGATATAGAAGCAGGGCTGCCGTTACTGTCACAGAAGATACCCAAGGGGCACAAGGGAACTCTAGATGTTTCCTCAAAAGCCACCAGGAGCAAATAGAGAGTGCCCCTGTAGCGGACAGGGCCAAAACAAGGAAGATAAACACCAGCTCAACACCTCACCCCAATGACTTCTCTCCCCACCCCCCAGGTGTGTGTGTGTGTGTGTGTGTGTGTGTGTGTGTGTGTGTGTGTGTATTCTGAGGTCAGAGAACAACCAATAACTTTCAGGAGTCTCTTCTTCCTCCATGTGGGTCCCAGAGAATTAAATCAGATCAGCAGCCAGCACCTTCACCAGCTAAGCCATCTCTCTGACTCTCGCTTTGGAGTTCCTATTCTTACAGAGACCCGAGCTGTGACTGCATTTGAAATCCCAGCAAGGTATAACTGAAAGTGCCTTGGACAACCCTTGTGGAGTCACCTTGCCCTTCATGCCACCAGAACACCTTTATTTTCCAGGTGAAGGAAGTGGGGTGATGGCTGGCCAGTCAGAGAGGAAAGGAGGCCAAAGGTCACTGGAGCCTGGGCCTTATCTGGGGTGATTAACTGCCATCTGCGTGTCACCTCCTTGCCAGACTGTCCTTTCCTCACACTTCGGAGTGACAGGCCTGAGGGTGGGTGTGGGGCACAGGGGACAAGCAAGAGCCTGTAGAGTTCCTTCAGCAAGGAGCCAGGATGACAGACACCTCCTCGTCCTTGGGGCATTACTAGAGGACCACAGACAACCCCTATTCCCAAGAGAAGGCCTCAAATCTGGAACATAGAACCGGAGGCCTATCATTAGCCTAAACCAGGAAGGCTTGCCACTCCCAGCAACTTCCCCTCACACACAGGCCCCATTGTTGATGAACAAGTTGGCTGCTTCTCTAAAGTGGCTAAAATTTGGCCCAGCTTCCAAGGCTTTTCCTGGTCAGATCAGGTGACGATTCTAGGAGACGTTTGGAGAAGGAGAGGATCACCTGCTTCCAGCAGGTGAGACTAAATCCATTTAACAGACCGGTTGCTGCCAGTTTACAAATAAAACACAGGCCTTGAAAGCTGCCTTTGTTCCCTGGAAGCGGCCTTCCCCCGCGCTGAGGGCTGAGGTTAGATTAGCAATTTGTCCTTTGTGAAAGGCTTACCTCATTGTTTTAATGTTTATTTATCAATTTGCATCTTCTAGCAGTTTCGACCCAGCTCTGGGGCCCACTTCCCCCACATCCCGCTGCTCATTTTACCTCGGGTGGCAGGGACCCAAACAAAGACTCAGACCTGAACCTCCTGCAAATCGGCCCTCAACTTCGCTTTCTGCACAGGTTCAAGCTCTTTGGCCTTCGCCTGGCTGAGGCACAGAATAGGAAGCCCGGTCCAGGAAGGAAAGATGGCTCCACCAGATGGAAGGAATCTTTTTCATCTGAGATTTCTAACACAAAACTGCTCTCAGAGCCGGGCGTGGTGGCGCACGTCTTTAATCCCAGCACTCGGGAGGCAGATGTCTTAAGCATCTAACTGTACACAGGAACTGTACCATCCCAACTCCCTCACCTGGGGTATTTTTTGCTTAAGGATATCTTGTATACCTTTCATGTTAAGAATAAAATCATAGAGCCTGGGGAGATGGTTCAGAGGGTAGACATCCTTGCTCTGCAAGCACGAAGACCTGAAATTGAATCTCTCAGGCACACATAAAAAACTCTCGACATGCCTGTGAGTATGCCAGGTACATATCCCAAGAGCTGATCCACCAGCCAGCTTCAAGCTCAGAGAGAGACCCTCTCTCAAGCAAAAGCCTCATACACACACACACACACACACACACACACACACACACACACACACACTGCCTCTCCCACTCCCTACTCCCCTACTCCCTCATGGCCCACTCCCCACCCCTGAGACAGGGTTTCTTTGTATAGCCCTGGCTGTCCTAGAACTTGCTCTGTAGACTAAGTTAGCCTCCAACTCAGAGATCTGCCTCTCTCTGCCTCCCAAGCGCTAGGACTGAAGGTGTGAGCCACCAAGGTTTGTTTTGTTTTTGAGACAGTGTCTCAGTTCAGGCTAGCCAGGAACTCTGTAAATATGTGAAAATGATCTTAAACCAATCCTCCTGCCTCTCCTTTCCAAGTGCTGGGGTTACAGGTGCTTACTACCACCATGCCAAACCAAGAAAGCCAAGAAGAAATGTTTTAGGACTTGACTAGACCTAGGACTATATATAGTTCAGTGGTAGACCATTTACCTAGCAGGTACAAAGCCCTGGGCTCAACTTTTAGTATGGCAAATTAATTAACAAAAATAACAAAAATGAGAAATCTTAGGCATTGGCTATAGGTTGCCTGGTGTGTACAAGTCTCCCCAAGTCTGATTCCAGCACTTCAGAATAAAATTATGCAGGCTGGACAGAGTTGTGTACACTTCCCAGCACTCAAGAGGCAGAGGCAGAGGCAGAAAATTTCTGAGTTCAAGGCCAGCCTGGTCTATGGAATGTGTTCCAGGACAGCTAGTGCTACACAGAGAGAACCTGTCTCAAAAAAAATTTTTTTTTAAAAAATCAAATTAAAACTCAATTTCCACCAGTGTGGTTGGTTCACAGCTATTCCTCAGCACTGAAGGCAGAGGCAGGAGGATTAGGGGCTGAAGGTCATTTCTGAAGTGGATTCCAGACCGGCCTGGACCGGTCAAGCCCTGTCGTAAAAGTAAATAAGTCAATGACCTCAAACTCTCACCATAGTAGCTCTTCAGTTGTCATAAGTAGATCACTATGACAGAAGTATTGACCAGGATCGTGTGGGTCAAAGGAAATGGGGGGCATATGAAGACTCTGGTGCCTGTTTCTCAGTGTTGCTAAGAACCCCAAACTGTGTGTGTGTGTGTGTGTGTGTGTGTGTGTGTGTGTGTGCTCGCACACGAATGTACATGCATGTGTGAATGTGTATGTGTGCTGTTGGGGGCAGGGTGTGATGGTGTTTGTTTGTTTGTTTGTTTGTTTTGGAGACATAGTCTCAGCTAGCCCCAAACTCACTTCGTAGCTGAGGATGACCTTGAATTCTTGATTCTTCTACCGCTCCATTTCTCAAGTACCAGGATTACAGGTGTGTATCACCACGTGGGTCTGGCTCCCAGAACCACTCTTAAAATGTAAGTGCCGTGGCTGGAGAGGTGGCTCAGAGCATAGAGCACTGGCTACTCACAGCAATGAAACAATGACTAAGACAGATACGAGTTGCCTTGGTCATGTCATCTCTTCAGAGTAATAGAACTAAGACACTGCTCTTTCAGAGGACCGAGGTTTGACTCCCAGCATTCATATAACAACTTAGAGTCGTCTGTAACTTTGTTCCAGAGCATCTTCTGCCCTCTTCTGACCTCCTTGGGCATCAGGTCTACAGGCATATAAGCAGGCAAATCACATAACTGCATTAAGCAAGTGGTTCTGTCATTTTGGACTCTGTGGATGAAATAAAGAGATCCTCATGGTTGTCTCCAGCTTGGACTCCAAGGCAAGCTATCCCTTTGCCTATACATCCTCCCTGCATCCCAGGCATCCCACCAGGTACCACGTCTCATCTTTCTAATTTCTATCTTACATATGCTAACCCTCACTAGACATTCTGGAAGAGCTGCTCTCAAAACAGCCAGGGAGACAACCCATGATGCTGAGCTAAAGACCTTCATCTGGTAACCTCAGTGAAATGTTTCCGTCTTAGCCTTCACTAAAGCCTGAAGGGAACTTTCACCTCCTGCTAGTCTTACCACTCACTACCCTGAAGCAAGCTCTATATTCGTACCAATAAAGCCGCAATAAAGCCACAGCCAGGCCTAGACACCTCAGTCTCAACATGGAGTCCTCCAGCTTCTGCTGCCCTGTAACATCTTCCGCAGTCATTGTGTGGGCAGATACTGGTACACACCAGTGTGTGTGTGTGTGTGTGTGTGTGTGTGTGTTTACATCTGTTCTGATGTGAGCTCACATTCCATGTGTGAACCCTGTGTAGCCCACACCGATGGTCTTTAAGCCTAACCCTGTCTCTCCGGATGAGTTTAGCATTTGTTCCTCAGTTCCCTCAGCATATTATTACCAAGGCACTATGTCTGTATTAACAAGCTGGCATGACATCCTCCTGGACAGCAGCATTGAGCAGCATCAGTTATGACCCAAAGCCTACTAAAGGGTCTATTATTGTGGAGTTTCATCAGCTACAATCCCAGCCAATTCTCAGGTCACATTCCCTCGTCTTACTTAGCCAAAGAGGAGTTATTTTCTCCTCTTCTTCCTCCTCCTCTTCCTCCCCCTCCTCACTTTTATCTATTCAGAGAAGAATTTTGGGTATCTCAGATTTATCTAGGTACTAGTGACCCCCATTCCTTAGGCATCAAAAGCCCTGCTTTCAGGTTGGCAAGGCCATCTGTTCCTCTGTGTGCCAGGCAGCTCAACTTTGGTGCACATATGCTGCCTGCTTTTGCTGTGGTGATAGTGGTGGTTTTTCTTTTGCTGTTTGGGGGCTGTGTTGGCATAAACCTTTAGTCCTAGCACTCAGGAGACAGAGACAATCCGGTCTCTTAGTGAGGCCAGCCTGTTCTACAGAGTGAGTTCCAAGACAGCCAGGGCTATACAGAGAAACACTGTCTCAAAAAACAAACAAACAAAATCCAAGAACATCTTCTGTTTAGGTTTGGTTTTTTGAGACTGGGTCTCACTATGTGGCCCTGACTGGCCTGGAGCTTGATACATACATCAGGTTAACTTCAAACTCACAAAGATCTTCCTGTCTCTATCCCTCCCCACCCCCCCAGTGCTGGGATTAAAAGTGTGCACCACAATGCTGGGCCTCCTTTACATTTTTTATGAGCTAGGTTATGCAGTTAAGTTATGGGCTAAGAGTGTAGCTCAGTTGGTGAAATGCTTGCCTGGTGAGCAGAGTCAGGCTCAACACAACACCTAAGCGCACAAAATCCAGTATAGAGGCACACACCTGCAATCCCAGCACTCAAAAGGTAGAAAAAGAAACAATAATTTTTAAAAATAACGAGTTTGTCTAGAAAACAATAATGTTTTTAAAAAGGAGAAAGGAGTTTATGAGCCACACAGATCAGCCCAGCACTCAGGAACTGTGAGCAAGAAGATGAAGAGACCAACCTTGGCTCAATGGTCCAGGAGGTATCATGCCAACCTTGTGGCTAGTCTGGGACACACAAGTAAATCAACCAATAAACAAACTCTTTCAGTTACCAGCTGTAAAGTTGTGACCCCACTGGTTGCTTAAGGCTGGAGCCAGACACTGGGTTCCTACTGAAAGCTCACGCATTTTATACATTTAAAAAAAAATTCTTCCACATGTGACACATCTTGTGATGTTGTTGTTGTTGTTGTTGTTGTTGTTTTCCCCAGAGGGGCTAAAATGATATTCTAGGCTTGCTTGATACAGGAAAAAAAAAATCTAGTATCAGTTATTTATTTATTTATTTATTTTGAAAGTAGAACTTTTTTTTTTTTTTTTTTTTTTTTTTTTGGTTTTTTGAGACAGGGTTTCTCTGTATAGCCCTGGCTATCCTGGAGCTCACTTTGTAGACCAGGCTGGCCTCAAACTCAGAAATCCACCTGCCTCTGCCTCCCGAGTGCTGGGATTAAAGGTGTGCGCCACCACGCCCGGCGAACTTATTTTTAAAACTTGGATTATTCAAAGGAAATCAGAAGTTTGGTTTAATGTATAAAACGGAGTGGGGACACATACAAAAATCTTGGGCTTAAGGACACATAAAGGAGAGATAGGAGGACTACAGTGGAGTTTTCTACAAAGTTACTGAAGGTTTGCTGGGGGAGACAAGGCTGTTTCACCAGCATGAGTGACTTCAGGAGGAGTGTCATAGGCTAGGAAAAGGGTCCGGGCACAGCAATCACTGCAGAGAGCCTTCGGAGCCTCAGAGCTGATCTTGCTGTTCCACAGTGCAGGTGAAAGAGAGTGAGGCAGATGACAAAAAACAATTGTTGGGGCACAAACCACACAAACGCCAATCACAGTCAGAGATGGTTTATTGAGTGCATACCCTAAAACTGATTGGACAGGGATGAAGCTCAGAATTTGGGGCCTTAGGCTACAACCCTAAGCATTTCCCATGGCTGGTTTTTTAAGGAAAAACCACAATGAGCTCAAACACAGGAACTGCTCAGTGCTGCTCAGTGGTCAGCTCACACTCAAACTATTTTAAATATAAAACTTCATACTGACCTTTAATTTGTTGGGTTCTATATAAAGCTTTGTGCAATTTCTTAAGATTAACAAACTTCTTACAGAATATAACAGAATCTGCCTTACAGAAGCTTTGCAATTTTATGAGGTCCCATTTGTCAATACTCGATCTTACAGCACACGCCATTGCTGTTCTGTTTAGGAATTTTTCCCCTGTGCCCATATCTTCGAGGCTTTTCCCCACTTTCTCCTCTATTAATTTCATGTCTCTGGTCTTATGTGGAGGTCTTTGAGCCACTTAGACTTGAGCTTCAAGAAGCGGGAATGGGTGGGGAGGGGGGCAGGGCGGGGGGTGGGGGAGGATATAGGGAACTTTTGGAATAGCATTTGAAATGTATATAAAGAAAATATCTAATAAAAAAATAAATTAAAAAAAAGAATATAACAGAATATGTGATCAGCATGACCTTGCTCTGGGTTAAGTTATTTTTCTGTGTCAATGACTGGCAGGCATATTACAGCAACAATATGAAGTAGCTAGCAGGCATGGAACAAAATGGCTACAGCTATGCTAGATGGGCAGACCCCAACACTAGCAATCAAGGTGCCAACCAACATTTTTTAAAGTGTATTTATTATGTACACAGTGTTCTGCCTCATATATGCCTACACACCAGAAGAGGGCACCAGATCTCATCACGGATGGTTGTAAGCCACCATGTGGTTGCTGGGAATTGAACTCAGGACTTCTGGAAGAGCAGCCAGTGTTCTCAACCTCTGAGCCATCTCTTCAGCTGCCAGCCAAGCAACATTCTTAGACAACATTAATTGTGTAAGTCCAAAAGTGCACAGTGTTGGGGTAGAGAGGAAGCTGCCAGCCAGTGGTACATCCTATAGCAATTCCCCAAGGCCTCATCCTTGTTTCCTTTGTGGTTATGAAGCTCTGTTTCTTCAGGAGCCGTCCTAAGATCCCCACATAGCTCAAGAGGCTTGCGGGAAGCCAAGTTCCTCAGAAATTTTCAAAAGGGTCCACCTCCTTATATGCTGGCTGCACTCCGGTCTTCTTAGAAACCTGTACACTGGAAACACTAGCAGCTAGTAGGACAAGAAGACAAATTCAATCACAATCACCCTCCTTCTCTTCATGCTCTTCCTCACCAATGCCATAAGAGGCTTCAAGGAGAAGCTGGTGGAAAAGCAGACTCACGCCAACATGAGCTCCTTTGGTGGAACAGAGCGGTCCAGGCACCTCTTGGGGCTCAGCAGGGAGTTGGTTCTTTGAACTTCTAGTCCCATGGAGGTACAAGATATCTGGTGCTTCCTCCTTTAGCTAGTCTAAACTTTTCTTCTTAATCCAGCCTGAAAGCACATCCACCTTTCAGAAGTGGCAGGTTTGCCACTGGAGGAGGTTTTCTGGCCTGGAGCAGAAAGGACAGGGCCCTCCCCTGCAGCCTTTCTCAGTTCTCTTTGCTCACACCTACTCTTCATTGTCTCTGGTTCCAACCTGGGTTCTTCCCTGTCTTCTCCAGCTGCTTCCTTCTCCCCAGGCTTCGACATCCCTGTGATGAAAGAACTTGGGCTCCTAGAGCACAGAAGCGGTGTTTTACTGTCTTGCCTTTAGATCATGAGAAGTCACAGACAGGGAGAGGAAGCCAGCCTCCTCCTTCAGTGGTTTGCACACCATACGGGACTGCTGTTTCTTTGTTCCCAGGCCATGGGCATCACATGAGATCCACAGATCTTTGCTCCACTAGGCCCTTTAGCCAGTAAGGTCATTGGATCCTCTACAACAAACTTATAATTGAGTCACAGCACATTTTATCAGGTGAGCCAGCAACCTTCACTCTATTTATTTATATATTTATTGAAACAGGGTCTCATGTAGCCCAGACTAACCTCAGACTCAATATGCAATGAACTCTAACCTTGAACTATTAATCTCTGTTTCTACCTCCTGAGTGCTGGGTTTATACTGGCTTTAATTTTATTTTTTCAGCTTCTAGGCTACTGGATGGACCTGTTGCAGAAGTAACTTAAAGTAAAGACATTGTACCCACCAAGACTGCTCTCCAAATCAGGCCCAGCACCTGACTGTCTTGCCTTCCAGAGTCTTTTGTAGGCAGCCAGCCATTCCGACCACCTGGAAAGTTCTGCCACAGATGGTCACTTAACAGAGGTTTCCATGAGTTGTTGGCAAGGTGTTTTACAAGGCATAAAGGGAGGCAAGGGGTGAAGGATACACAGGAAAAAGAATAGAGAAAAGTGAACTAAGAAAAAATTCCGTTCTTTTTCTTCTTCAAATACTTTCATAAAAGTTAATATTGTGGAAGTACATCCTTCAGGCATACCCCTCCCCACACCTTCTACCTTTCCCTACCCACTCCTTCTATTTATGGAAGTACTTAGAGACAACCCATTTGTGTGCTAATGACAGCATCCAGGGGTGGGAGTTCTAGCATCCTTAGTGGAATGACCCGAGTTACTGAGCCTTGGGGCTCTTTCTGTTGGGTTTGGCTTGCTTTGTTTTATTTAGAGACAATGTCTTCTTGATATATAATTAAATCTGGCCTAGACTGGAACTTGAATTGTAGCCCAGGCTGACTTCAAGTTCATGATTCTACTGCCTCAGCCATGAGCCACCCACCACACGCAGTTTCTTTGTTGTGTGTTTTTGTACTGCTAAGGATTGAATCATTATGAAATGGGGATGTTACTGGGAAAGAAGAGACAATGACAGATGGGAAAGAAGCTGAAGTTCTGCTGGGGCAGCTTCTTACTGAGCCAGGATCTTCCACTGTAATGGAATACCTTCAAGAATATTTGATTGCTCGTTTGTTTATTGAAATAAGGACTTGTTATGTATCCCAGGCTGACCTAGAACTTGTGGCAACTCTCTTTCTTTGGCTTTCATACCCCCTGCCTTCCAAAGGAGCATTGTGGCATAATCCAATGATTCACTGACTAAGTTGAATCTGAACATTGATTGGGCATCACTTTTTCTTTAGTTTTTGAAGGTTAGCATGAAGATCACATTTCATGTCTTATGTGAGGTCTTTTCTCCAAGGTAAGTGAGAAAGACATCAGGCTCCCTTCCCACTGGGTTCCTTTCTCTTCCTTGTGGTCAGTACTGAAGACTCCATATTACAGAACTCACTGCTGAAGAGAATTGCTCCTTGCTTTGCTATTACAAAATGATCAGCCCACAGCTGCCTGAGCCTGTTGGGGGCTTACTGAGTTCCCTGGATAACTAGATTTTAGATTGAGCAGCTTTTCCTGGGGGACAGTTTGAATCCATGAAGTGTTAGAAGTCTAAACTAAATGAGCAAAATATAAAACAATGAAGTGCTCTTACACATTCATTTCAAGATTTCTGTAACTTTTGTCCATTAAGATGAAAAGAGACAAGGTTCAATACTCAAACTCTAATTTGGCCTAGACCCTCAGTCAGTGGTACTTACTTCGAGATGCCCTTGAGTGAGACACCAAGACTCAGATCAATGCAAAAGCAAGAGGTTTTTTTTCCAGCACACCAGGGTCGACCTTCAATTAGTCCCTCAAGGCGAGTGACTAGAAGGCAACCCCAAATGGCTATTACAAGCAGTTTTTATGCTTTTTAGGGACACATGTTACATCAGAAAGGTTGCAGTTTAAACTTATTGGCTGAGAATATTGACCTTTAAATCTATTGGTTAGCAGGCATGGGCAGATCATGAAATGAATTTGAACTCTATCTGGGACTTTCCAGAGGGACAGGTGACTATCAGTCAGTACATTCTGTGGTTTTTCTCAGGAATGTTCCTGCTCCTCCTGAGAACTGTGGATGGAGAATGGAACTTGGCCTACCCTTGACCCCAGGTGGAAGGGGGGAGCTTTAAGGAGGGTGTGGGACTGGAAAACTCCCTTAGGGTCCCTCAGCCTCCAATCTTCTTTCTTTAATCAAGTGTAATCTTTATGCTTTGTGTCTGAGTTGAGTCTTAGAATTTTCCAGGAGTCTGAATTCAGTTCTACAGAACTGATACTACTGCCAGTATCAATTCTTTCTATAAGCCATGGTTTCTCTGTGGGGATAAACAACAGTCTCCCTGTCCTCCCGCACAGGCAGACAGCAGAAAGGCCTCCTTCTATCCCCATCCCACCTCCCCTCTAGTTTAATAACATGGCAGAGGCACGGTTGAGCAGAGGCCATGATTCAGGCTTTCCTGGAGACTCAAGGCCTTGTTAAGGCTGCCTGAAAGCACTCTCCCTCCTACCACCAAGGCTGGCATTCTTTCACAGTTTCACAGCTGACCCTGATGCACACATTAATTTATTTTTCCTGAATCCAAATTGTTAAAATATTCCAGGGTCAGGATCCTTGCTATTTCCAAGCCAATTTTTCCCCTTTACATTCCCCAGGGGTCATCTGGAGAACATAACTCCTTTGGCTGTTTTTAAACCAGCTGACTCAATAGAACCACAACTCTGTGTGTGTGCATGTACATGGATGTGTGAGTGCTTGTGAGTGTGTGTGTGTGTGTGTGTGTGTGTGTGTGTGTGTGTGTGTGTGCATGAATGCATGCATGTGTATGTATGTGAGCTATGGCATGCAAGTGGAAGTCAGGGAAGACAATTCTCTCTTCCTACCAGGTAGGTCTCCTGAATCCACTCAGGTCCCCTTGTTTGGTGGCAAGTGCCCTTACCTGCTGAGCTGTCCTTTCCAATCCCCTCACAAATTCTAGAGTCTGGCTTATTCATCTATTATAAAGGTTTGGAGGTTCATTCATCCTCATCCAGGCATCAGAACCTTATCCTTTCTATTCCTGGTTGAGTTCCTTGGAACAAATATAGCACAGCTTGGAGAATCACTGACCAGCTTTAGGAACGTTTGAATCATTTCCAGCTCAGGATGATTATGAACCATGCTATCATAAAAAGTCTTATACAAGTTTATTGTGTGAGCATAAGTTTTTATTTCATGTGGGCAGCCATTTACCTGCCTCTGCCTCCCAAGTGCTAGGATTAAAGGCAAGGACCACCACACCCAACCTTATTTATTTATTCATTCATTAAGAGACAGAATCTCTCACTGCACCAGGAGCTCACTGATTTAACTAGACTCAATGCACAATGAGCCCCAAGATTCCTCCTACTTCTGCCTCAGTGTTTGGAATACAGGTGCAAACTTCTGTGTTTTATATGTGATCTGTATGTGAATTTTAGGAGATCAAATTCAGTTGATGTTTGTGAAGCAAGCACTTTACTGACTGAGCCACTTCCCTAACCACTTGCTGCTGCTTGTTTGGTTGTTTTGTTTTTTGTTTTTGTTTTTTTTTTTTTTTTTTTTTTTAGACAGAATGTCATATAGCTCAGGTTGGCAACAAGCTTACTAATAAGCCACTGCTGGCCTTGAACTACTGAATGTATGGCCTGTACCACCCCAGTAAGAGAGTGGCAGGGGTGCTACCATGAGTAACTTTCTTTGAGACAGGCTTTCTTATACACAGCTGTATAGTCATTGGACTACTGAAGTTTTGCCAATTTTCACCAAAATCTAGAATTTATTTGCTCTTAAACTTTCTAAAATTTCATTTATTATTGTGTATGTGCGCATTACAGGGAGGCAGGGCACAGGGCACATGTATGATCAAAGCACAACTTTATGGAGTTGGTCCACTCCTCCCCCCCATTTCATGGTTTTCAGGAATCAGGCTGGGTGGTGAGACTTATGAAACAAGCGCCTTTACCCACTGAGCCATCACACGGGCCCTTATCTTAAGATACCTCAAAGAAAAACATTCTTTTGTTTTAGCTTTGTTTGCTGAGTCTTTTATGGGAAGGATGGGGAGAGTTGAGACAAGGTCTTTTACTCTATAGCCCAGGCTAGCCTTCAGGAGACTATTCTCCTGCCCAAGTCTCCTGCACAAGACAATAACTGAATCCATTGTTGGTGGGATTGCAAGCTGGTACAACTAACTACTCTAGAAATAAGTCTGGTGGTCCCTCAGAAAATTGGACATATTACTATGTGAGGACCCAGCTATACCACTCCTGGGCATATACCCAAAAGATGCTCCAACATATAACAAGGACACATGCTCCACTATGTTCAAAGCAGCCTTATTTATAATAGCCAGAAGCTAGAAAGAACCCAGATGTCCTTCAACAGAGGAATGGATACAGAAAATGTGGTACATTTACACAATGGAGTACTACTCAGCTATTAAAAACAATGAATTCATGAAATTCTTAGGCAAA